>NC_058373.1:95620000-96220000 GCF_018350175.1 Felis catus | reverse complement strand
GAAGGGTATTAAGGAGGGCACTTGTTGGGATGAGCACTGGGTGTTATATGTAAGTGATGAATCACTAAATTCTACTCCTAAAACAATATTACTCTGTATGTTAACTAGCCAGAATTGAAATAAAAACCTGAAACAAAAAAAAATTTAATGGAAAGGAAAATAATATATTTTGAAATAATCAAGATGACTCGATGGAGTAATGGGGGAAATTTTCATAGTGTGAAAATGAAGAGCTTTTCTGCAGATGAGAAACAAGAAACACAAAGGAATCAGTAATGTGAAGTCCCTAAGAAAAAGCAATTCAGGCAAAGAATGGGAAGGACAGGTGCTAGGGTGCTGAGGTGAGGGAGTGGAACACATAGCAAGTCTGCCTGTATGATTACAAGAGAGCTGAGAATGAGCAGGATGAGACAGCTAGGAGTCCTGAAGGCTACGGTAAGAAGTTTGGATTTTATTTATTTTTTAATGCCAAGCCATTGATTTTTTTTTTTTTTACAGCTGGACAGGGACATTTTTAAAATTCATTTATTTATTTTTGAGAGAGAGAGAGAGAGAAAATGAATATGAATGGGGGAGGGGCAGAGAGAGAGGGAGAGAGACAATCCCAAGTAGGCTCTACACTGTCAGCACAGAGCCTGACACTGGGCTCAATCTCATGAACTGTGATATCCTGACCCGAGCTGAAATCAAGAGTCAGATGCTAACCACCCAAGCCACCCAGGCACGCCAAGAGACATTTTTTTATTGGATTAAAAAAAAATACTGTCATTCTGAATGTTACATGAACTGGTGATTGAATAGGGACCAGAAACTGAGGCAGGAAAGTTGGCATATTTTGACATATTTGAGTTATTCCCAAAAGCACATGATGATAGGTTGAATGAGGAAAACATGAGTGGGAAAACTACGGAATGCTTTGGTTATGGACTCTGCAATGCTATTACTGAGAAGGGACTCCTGGGAAGGGATACAAGTTGTAGTGTGTAAGGACACACTAATTAGAGATGCCTATTAGACATGCAACTGAAGATGTATAATAAAATATTGGATTAACCATCTGAACATACAAATTGAGTAATCATCGCATATAAATATTTTTTGCAGATTTGGTATTTATTAGATTCAATCATTCAGGGTGGAGGTCAAATGGAAAAAAAAAGTTACTCTAACTTGACCTCTGGGACATACCCATATTTAAAATTTTGAATTGGTATATCCTGGGATGGGTTTCTAGAAAGAAGCAAAGGGGAAAGAGGAGAGGAAATCCAGGGATATGTGATTTCAAGGAATCCAAAAAAGAAGGGGAGGCTGATGGAATTTCAAGTAAGATGAGGCTAAAGAAATATTGAGAAGCGAGGAACATGATGGTTTTTTATCATCTTAATATCTTAAGTCTGGAGAGTGGCGCTACAAAGTCCAATGAAAATTGGTTGACAAATAAATGGAAAGTGAGAAAATCAGACAAAAATTATAGAAGATGCTTTGGATATTTTTTCTATAAAGAAGAATTGAAAATGGCCTGTCTGATAGTTATGTCATCAAGAAGAAATGCGTTTATTAGTTTGTTGGAGAGTGGAATTATAATTCATTTAGTGGGAGCCAATCAACTAATGGTAATAATCCAGTGTAGCAGGGTAAATCAATAATTCTGAAGAAAGTGATGAATACAGTATGCTAAAATTTTGAGTAAAATCAAATAGATATTATTCAGAAGCAAGGAAAAGAAAGGTTGACTGATAGGAGTAAGGGAACAAGAGCAAAGACAAATGAAGGATACAAATTTGCATCAGATTATAGATGTATTGGTGAAAAATAGTTCTTTTTCTGTGTTGGATTCTATTTTCTCAGTGAAATATGAAGTGAAATCATTATCTGAAAGTACATGATGGTAGGAAAGGGAGGTGGTTAGAATTTGGAAGATAAAGGAAAAGGCACCAACAGAAAAATAGTAGGTTTCCTTGGCAGTGCTATTTATTTGTGCTTGCCATTGTGAATTAGCAGTGAAACCGATACTTTCCCATAGCTACATCCAGCAGTTTGATAGCAGATGCAGAGATGAAAACCCTGCATTCAAGGATGAGAGTGGTTGAGTGGACAAGAGACTTCTGAATGTTTTCAATGAGGTCACTTTAATAATATCTCAATTTATACAGACTGAGTGAAAATGGAAGTGCAGGTAAGAGGGTACCGACCGATAAATGGAGAAAATGAATACAAGTAGAATAAATAAGTTGGGACCAGTAAATAAGAATTGGTCGTTGGAAAGAAAAATGCTTAAAATAAACCTTTTGAAAGTAGAACACAATCTGTCTACCCCCCTAGATCTGCGGGATACAGGCAAAGCATTAGCCTGGACAGACAGTTACATTTTAGATAAGGTCAAGAGGTGAACACAAGTAAAAGACTGAAGATTTATGGACTGTTAATTAACTGATTCAGGGCTTCCACGGGTGCAGTGTTTTAAACCTGATCTTCACAAAGGGGATGAAAGATAAGACCTAATTAGAACATGTTCAAGATGGTAAGGAAATTAGAGTTCAGGTGATAATGTATAAACCGGGATAGTGGTTTCTGGAAATTATAAATATTTATATTTATATTCATATTTATTTATATTTATATTTACACAATATATAACAGTAAACAGTGGGATTTGAAATGATTGTGTCATTGGGCAAAGGGGGCCATTAATTCAAACTTGTAATTATGGGTTCCTGGAACCATTAGTCTGTTTTATAGCGCAAAATCATATAACACTGTTGAGGAGGAATGTAGTAGCCCAAGTTCCCCCTAGGTCCTGAGGCAAGTTTTTAAAACTATACAATCAGAAGTAAAATAGGCATAGTTTCAAATCCTAAGTATGTAACTTAATTGCTATGAGAATCACATGACGTTAAGCCAAGGAGTTTTCATTTGCTAAGAAAAAAAATAATAAAGAAAAATATAGGGAACATTGGTGATCACTCCTGTATTGTTAGGGTAATGTAAAAGTTAAAGACTAAGGAAATGAGGTATATAGGAAAGTATCTACAGAATCAACATGACTTTCCTTTCTTGCATTTCTTCTCCTTGGACCTATGCCCCACCCCTACTTCTCCCCTTTATCCCACTACCACCAGCCTAATCATAATGATAACTTTAATAATTGACAAATATGGCACCAATATTTGATAGCTTGGCTCATAGTGAGTTTTCTAAATACTTATCTATTGAATTTCAAAAATGTATAGTTATGAATACGTAAAATCCTCAGATCCAGTCATTGCAACTTCTGCACCTGTTACCAATACCATCTTTATTATTTAGAAAGATGCTAAAAATGGTTCTTTGACAATCTGGATAGACAACTGTTGGTACGTTAGTTTCTCTTTTCATTTTTCTAGCTTAAAAAGGAACTATACAGAGCCGGGACAATGTCTATAGCATGTAACAAATAGGTGGATGATACCGTTTTTCTGCTTTGTAAATTCTTATCAGCTCTCTTGATTGTTTACTAAGCTCCCACAAAGAACATGACATTTTCTTCAAAGCTGATGAATCAGCACTGTTGGATGAAAGGATGACCTAAAACACGAGTACTCTACAAAGGGGGAGGCGGGGAAGAAAAAGCTTTTAGCCAAGATTATTCATTCTCCTTTTCATTACTTTTGTCTTTGGGGTGCTCGCAATCAGACATTGTCTTTGCTTTGCCTGACTTCATAAAATGCTCTCTTAGCACTGCTAGTATTATTCTTGCTATTGAACTTTTATTCTTCTGTTGATGCCTTAGAAATCATAAATGTAGTACATTTCTACAAAGAAGAGGGTTAATTGAACTCTTGCTTTGTTTCCAAAGAAAAAAATTGATAATCATAAAATTTTATAAAAACATTTTTTAGGAATGGACTGCTTTCTAAATCTTAAAATTCAGGCGGGAAAGTGCTTTATGTTCGATCATAAAATATTATCAGCACATGCATTCATTTTCATGATTTACACAAATTTAATCAACCCTTTTTCTGCTAGTAATTAACATATACCTGAATTCAAATTATGCTTTAAATAGCAAAATATCATCTGCGAACTTTCTTTGCTAATATGATCTGAAATTACGCTATTTAAATTTTAGTGATATAAATCCAGGGTTCTAGAATGACTATACTCATTACTTGATGTTACTTATTCACCTGCTCTGAAGGTGCATGTTTTCATTTAGAGCACCACTGTCAGGAAAATGTTACTTCTTGCCTGTTCTCTTATACAGGGTAGATCAAGAAAAAAAATGAGAATTATAAAATAAACTTGAAAATACTCAAGTCAGAGAAAATCCGGTACACAGGCTAGTTTTTTTTTTTTTTAATTTTTTTTTTCAACATTTTTTGTTTATTTTTGGGACAGAGAGAGACAGAGCATGAACGGGGGAGGGGCAGACAGAGAGGGAGACACAGAATCGGAAACAGGCTCCAGGCTCTGAGCCATCAGCCCAGAGCCTGACGTGGGGCTCGAACTCACGGACCGCGAGATCGTGACCTGGCTGAAGTCGGACGCTTAACCGACTGCGCCACCCAGGCGCCCCTACACAGGCTAGTTTTATAGAGAATGACTGTATTAGCAAATGGCTTCACTCTCAGTCGCAGTGAAATTTTCACCTGGGGGTGACATTTTTAACTACATACAAATGTGTTTCTTTCATTTGGAACCTTAAAAACAGAGGCAATGATAACTTATCTAACCCAGTTTAGTAATCAGACAGTTTTTGTTGTATTTGTTTTGCTTGTTTCTTTTCTTTTTAGTAGTTTTCCTTTGGTCTTTTGTTTTGCCTGATGAATCAAACTGTACTTTACTTTTTTTTTTAAATTTTTTTAATGTACTTCACTTCTTTAATTTGGTTAAAAACTTCTTCAGTGGAGCTCTTGGATCATTGATTATTGGAAAAACGCTTATATAATATGAAATCTTTGATAGGTAACACAGCAGGAAGGGCATCAGGACCCTTGAGTGTCTGGAGCAATTTCAAGAATAGTATAACCAGATGAAAACAAAACAAAGACTCCAAAATACAAACTCTCTTACCAGTATTTTTTGACTGGTCAGTATGTGGTAGGAGTTATGCAGGGGTAGATTGGGATGATGTGTTAGAAGAAGGTATAATAACATCTATAAAAATAGATAACAATCATCCAAATTACTTTCCTCTGTGAGACAGACTTTGGATTGGTGATAATCTGCTTTCCTGATAAGGACTGGAGTCAAGACTTATATAAAATTAAGACTATATAAGATTGCATGACTAGTATTTCCTTCTGGACTTTTTCCTTGGATCCTAAATGGCCAAAATTGTAGTCAAGAGTCTTGGCAACATGGATATGCTTTAAGAATTCAGGAATTACCCAAGCTTCCTATAAGCATAAGCAAAATATTAGCTTTCCATGGTCTGGTTTTTAAATTATTTTCTAAAATTCTCTTTGCCGTTTTTCCCCCCCATAGGGAAGTCTCATTTAATTCTTTGTTTATTTAAGTCCAAATTCTAGAACACAACTCAAGTTCCACTACTCAGCCTCTGCTGCCGTAACTTTGGTCCTGGAACAATTTCTGCTTTACATTTCCACTGGTTGCATTTATTTTGGGGCTTTTTAATTGGAGGTCTTTTGTTTCTATTAGAAATACAAGCTGTCTCCTTTACCAACTCCTCCAGAGAGCTCTAAGAAACTCTTGACTTGTCTTCAGACCAAAGGCCCCCAAAATTAGACATGATATCTTTTTAAAATTTTTTTTTCTAATGTTTATTTTTGAGAGAGAGAGAGACAGGGTATGAACGGGGGAGGGGCAGAGAAAGACACACAATCTGAACCAGGCTGAAGGCTCTGAGCTGTCAGCACAGAGCCTGATGTGGGGCTCAAACTCACAAACCACAAGATCATAACCTGAGCCAAAGTTACACGCTTAACTGAATGAGCCACCCAGGTACCCCAACGTGATATATTTAAGATACATTGCTTTATCTACAGAGAAGAGTTGCCATGAAAGCAAATTTTGGCCAAAGTCCAGTAGAAGCTTCATTCTGACTATCTTTTATGGTCTACTCTGATACTCCAGTGGTTTTTGAACCTTAGGTCCAGTGACCTATGTTGTTTCTGCCTACTCTGGTTTGCTGATGGAAGAAAAATTGTGTGTGTGTGTGTGTGTGTGTGTGTGTGTGTGTGTGTGTGTGTGTGCTGGAAATTTATTTATTTGTTTTTAAATATAAGTTATTGTCAAGTTAGCTAACATGCAGTGTATACAATGTGCTCTTGGCTTCAGGAGTAGATTCCTATGATTCATCCCTTACATACAACACCCCAGTGTGCACCCCAACAAGTGCCCTTCTCAGTGCCCATCAAACTGACGGGGCAGGGGAGTACCCATCAAACTAAAGTGGCAGGGGAGAGGGGAAAATGGGTGATGGGCATTGAGAATGGAAAAAAATTCAGAATCTCAAATTTTGAATGAGGCACACATCTAAGCTGAATACCTCAAAGTATGTAATTCCTTTGGGAAAATAGAGACTAGCCTCCTTTATTCTTCACTCCACTGAAAGACAACTACCACCCTTTTCTCATTACTGTCTTATAGAGTACACATAAGAGCATCTAACATGTAAAAGCCGCCACTCATACCCAAACTGTGATGGCCCAGCAGAAAAATATTCTTGAACATTTAACATTCATTAATGCTTACTGTCTCTCCATCTTTGTTGTTAATACAAAGGTACTACAGAATTCTCAATTCATTAATTTCCCTTAATAAGCCATTTTATTCATCTTTTTTAAAATCTTTTAATGACCTTTCTCCTAGTACTTAATCATAGCTTATGGCACAGATCTGTAAAAGCAATTATGAGACAACACATGTTTGGCAGTCTTGTCATTATCTCATGAGTTAAGAAAGGTCAGACTCTCAATACTTGGATGGAAATCTCCAAAGAAAAGCCAGGTGTTCATGGATAAAGCACTAGGGATTCACATGGAGCAACTCTGCCCTTTGAGACAGAGCAGCACATTCTTGATAAGACAGTCAGTAAATCCCTGCCTCCCCGGCCCGTCCAGTAAAGCCACTTTGTTATTTTCAGGTGAGGAGAGGAAAATGCTTACGAATGTATACATTAAAAGGAATGAAAAATGGAGATCGGCAACTTTTAAAAACATGGGCTCTTCTACAAAAGTAAAATAATTTGAACTGGTAAGGTATGGAGTTGTTTACACAACACGGTGACTCTAGTCATCTCTCTCTCTTCTAATCTTCACAAGGGAAAAGAGAGAACGGCAGGTATTCAAACTGATTAATTACACTCACATGCCTCCCCAGAGTCACATCATGGTGATAGATGTCTGGGTAGTGCTGAAGTCCTCTAATTAGGGCTGACTGAATATGGTAGATTAAAATTCTAAACATTAGGCTTTGGGGAAAAACTCCAGCCCCCATTCAATTTTCATTAGCTTAGAGTCACTTCATAGATTCAAAGTCATCTGAGAAATATTTATAGGCTTTCTGAGAAATATAGCTGCATCCCAGGAATGCTGAAATTTGACAATTATTTTAAATCCTTAAACTGACTGGATTCTTTCAGTAGCACCCTCGGTGCAGAGGCAATGCTTTTAAAGCTTTAAAATAATTGGAGAAAAAGAGAACATTTACAAAAATTATTGTGTGTATTTTGTCTGATCCTTAGTTTTAAAGCCTTAACCCAGTTTTCCTAAGTTAGAGATTAACGCTTTATGTGGGTTTTTTACTCTTCTAAAGCGAAAATCCCATTTCTTAAATATGTTAGCCTTGAACACATTATTTAGTGTAGAAAAACAACCCAAATTTTATCTGCTTTTAGTTTCCAACTTTTTCAAAGGGTAAATTTTATTTCAGTACATAATATATATATATAAATTTAAGAAAATAATGTAATTAGAATACTAAGTAAAGAAAAAATTAAGTAAAGAAAACAATTTCAGCAGGCCATTGAGAGTTATTGTTAGTAACTTGTAAATTTAACTCAGTAAACAGGTTTAGTAAACACTGGTTTGTATTTTTAACAAAGTCATGAGAGACGATATTGTCTCTCGTGGTCAGTTCCAGGCCTGCCTATTTTTCTTCCTCAGCTTGAATTCCAAGAGGGCAAGACTGCTTAAATAAATTCAATAATATGAATGGAAGGGTTGGGTGGAGAGAAAGTACAAGGAGGGAGTCCTTAATCTCAAACCTGCTCCCACCTCTAAAAGTTCCCATTGGCAGAACTCTTGGACACCGTCCCGCCTCTGAGATGCAGACAGAGCCTCAAGCAAGAATTCCTATTAGTGAACTAATCTCAAGTTTGAAGACTATCACTTGCTTGTCAGCTGAAAGTCTAATGAAAAAGGTCATGGGCAAAATGACAACCTGAAGGTGGGGAAAATGAAAATCAAGCCTTGAGCATGTAGCAAAATAAAATAAATAGCTTCCCCATTTGGTTCTAGTTGTCCTCTTTGCATTTGGAGGCATCAATTTTTATTGGCATTTTTGTATTGGTTTTCAGCTCTACACTTTTGTATGGCAGTGGTGTGTAAGAGGAGCCTTCTCCCACACGTCTTGTACATTCTCCCTGATTTTATGGTTGAGACAGATCAGGAATGGGCATTTTTCTCTGCTTCTTTTACCATTCTGATGATTTTAGGCTAATAGAGAAAGTAGTGATCTTGTTCTGCGGATAGCAGATGTCTACCAATGTAAAGGCATGTTTATGCCATGTCTGATCTCAAGACAATGCTGGGAACGAGATCTGAGCACCAAATGGTATGAATTAAGAGTGAAAGGTGTCCCAAGACACAAAGGTTTTATGCACAATTACAGAGAAACTAGGTCAGGTTGTGTCTTCTTGCTTGTAATTTATGTTTGGCTAAGTTCTATTATCCCTCTCCTTCCCCTTCTGTTTTTTTATCTTTGCCAGAAAAAGCCCTACAAATCCCTTGGTTAGAATGTTCCTATTCCTTGCTGCCAAGTTATCATCATTCTTTAGGCTCTTCAGTTACTATTTATCCAAAAATTTGAAACCACCTACAAAAACATTTTCTATTCCATTTTAAGGGCGATTTAGCTACTATTGGTATCAAGTTAGGACTATGTTTATTTAAAAATCATTGGAGCTCAGTCGGTGGCTCAGTCGGTTAAGCATCTGACTTTGTTTCGGCTTGGGTCATGATCTCACGGCTTATGAGTTCAAGTCCCACATCGGGCTCCGTGCTGACAGCACAGAGCCTGCTTAGTATTCTCTCTCTAGCTCTCTCTGCCCCTCCCCCTCTCACTCTGTCTCCCTCTCTCAAAAATAAATAAAAATTTTTTAAAAGTAAATAAAAATAAAAATCACAGAAAGCAAACGTTATCAGTGGCTTAATCAACATCTGCTTTTCTTTTTCTCACATGTAGAAGTCTTGAGGTAAGGAAGCCATCCAACTATGTTTATGCCAGTCTTCTGGGTGAAATCTCCAAAAGTCAGGTTAGTTTATCTTGTTGTTCTCCTAGGAGTGGTTTGTATCCCTAAAGTCTTATAGCCTAAAAGAGTTACTCTGATTCCAGACATCACACACGTCCAAGGAGAGAGTGGGGGAAGTAGAAGGAGCAAAGGACACACATCATCTTTCTGAGGAAGATTCCCATCTGCTTGCATCCCATTGGCCACACCTTAGTCATATAGTATATGTGACTGCAGGTGAGTTGAGACATGCAAGGCCCAACTAAAATTGGGAATTCTATTGCTGTGATAAAGGGTAAAAAAGATTTTGGAGACAACAAGCAGTCTCTGATATCTTCTACTGGAAATTAAATTTTTTTAAACTAAGAAACTTGCAATTAGCAGGTAATAAATGCTCTGGTTTCTGACTCTACTTTTAACTGGTCCTATTTAAAAGGTAAGTTAAGGGACCCCTGGATGGCTCAGTCAGTTAGGCGTCCGACTTCAGCTCACATCATGATCTCGTGGTTCAGGAGTTCGAGCCCCGCATCCAGCTGTGTGCTGACAGCTCAGAGCCTGGAGCCTCCTTCGGATTCTGTGTGTATGTCTCTCTCTCTCTGCCCCTCTCACATTTGTGCTCTCTCTCTCTCTCTCTCTCTCTCTCTCTCAAAAATAAATAAACATTTAAAAATTAAAAATAAATAAAAAGTTAATTAATCACTCTAAGCTTTAGATGTCTTAATAGCAAAATAGGGAAAATAATGACATCATCCTCAGAAGATTATTGTGAGAATTGATCAAGCCATAGTATAAAGCCCTGTGCACTATATGTGTTTAACAGGTGTTATTGTCCCTTTCCTATAACTTCTTTCTTATATGCTAGTTTGTAGTCCTACAGGAGCTTTAATAAGTATATAAAATTGATTAACACTGTCCAGGGGAAAAATCATGCAAGCCCAAACTGGGAGTATATTTCAGTATGCTGGTACCCACATTAAAAGAAAATAATAACAGGATGAAATTACATTAATATCTTTTAAAATTTAACCTTATATAGTCAAAATGTTATCATTTCAACATGAAGTCAATATAAAACCATTGAGATAATTTTCAGTTTTTATATACTAAATTTTCAAAATTGCTCTGCATTTTATACATATAACCGTCTCAATTTGGACTAGAAACATTTGAGTCTCGATAGTCACATATGGCTAGTGACTACTTGTTAGGCCGTGCAGTCTATACCCCTAAGCTTTATTTGAAGCAAAAGAATGCTGATTTTTTTTGACACCTTGAATATTTGCAAGCCAATAGCTAAAATACTCCAAGTAAAAACTTCCTAATTATAAACGCAATAGAGAAACAAAATGCTCTTTGATGAGTTAGAACTGGCAAAAGGAAGATTGAGTACACACCTGAAGATGAAAGGCTTCTTTCCTTTTTTTAACGTTTATTTATTTTTGAGACAAAGAGAGACAGAGCATGAATGGGGGAGGGTCAGAGAGAGGGAGACACAGAATCCAAAGCAGGCTCCAGGCTCTGAGCTGTCAGCACAGAGCCCGACGCGGGGCTCAAACTCACGGACCACAAGATCATGACCTGAGCCGAAGTCAGATACTTAACCGACTGCGCCACAGAGGCAGCACCGCCAATATTTTGTGTTTTAAAAAGATTCTATTTCGGGGTGCCTGGCTGGCTGGCTCCGTCCACAGAGCCAGCACAGAGCCTATGCGGGGCTCGAACTCACGAACCGTGAGATCATGACCTTAGCTGAAGTCGGACACTTAACCGACTGAGCCACCCAGGCCCCCCAAAGATGAAAAGCTTCTTATATATGAAATGGAGAGCAAAAATTTTAAAAATACTGAATGTGTGTTTGTTCCATCCACTGAATCTCCAATTGAGTTATTCTCAATTTATTTAGTGTGTGTTAGCTTTTGTATTCAAATACAAATGCAAACTTGTTTTACTCCATTAATAATAAGAAAAAATCAATGAGATTTTAATGATCCTCAATAAAACTTTAGTTATTAGAAGCAAGTTTTTCATCTTGCTACACAGTGATAATTAGTTGTTAATATTATAAGTGATTATGTAAAATAGGTCACAGAATCAATGGTATTGAACATAATTCAGTTGTACCACTGAGTAAGAAGACTTCTATCAACACTGAATTTTTGTCACTGCTGACAAAATCCATGTGTTTGAATCATTGTACTACCTCAAAAACGAAAAGAAATGAATTGAATACAATTAAAATGCAGACAACTAACTCATGAATTTTTATGGCAATTTAATGATTGGTTTAATATTTTTATGATAAAATTAATTGATTTATCTTTAAAATTTATCAGAAAATTAGAATAAGATTCTTCTAGAATTTTTTTTTTTACCAACTTGATATTTCTTGTTTTGCGTATGAAGAAACTAAGGCTCAAGGAAAGTAAGTTAATTTCCCTCTAAATAACTGCTTTGTGTCAGAAGTACTAAGTTCTAAAACTAAATAAGAAATCAATATGAATTCCAAGAATCCTAATATTTAACAAATGTATGAAAGACAAATTATCATTCCAAGTTGCAGTTGTAGGCTGGGACACGTGCCACGCCCCTGCTCTTTCCACACATGCTCATCTCAAGCCCTCCACATGCACATGCACTGACAATTTTCAGTTTCCTTGGGACATTCACAAAAATAATCTGATATTTCAGTGAAGTCAGAGGAAGTACTTTCATTCTAGGGTTTAAAAGTCTCTATATTGGCTTAAAACAACAGAACTCTGGGAGTCTAGAAGTTCAAAGTCAAGAGGTCAGCAGGACCACAGTCTATCAGCTAGCTCTAGCAAGGATCCTCCCCATCTCCTTCAGCTTCTGATGGTTGCCTAGTCTGCAGCAGCAAAACTCTGTCTGCTTCTGTCCTCACATGGCTTCTTTCCTGTGACTCTGTGTGCCCTTTCCTGTCCCATATAAGGACATTCATATTGGATTTAGGGTCCATTTTAATCCAGTATGATCCCATTCTAAAACTTACATCTGCAGTGAATTACATTCACAGGTGCCAGGGATTGTGATTTAGATATATCTTTTTGGGGGACACTATTCAGTCTACTAAGGAACCCAAAAGGTTTTATTTGTACAAAACAAAATGACACCTTATAGGTCATGTGATGTGATTGTGATTTCCATTAGAAGAAGGGAATATTATTCTACTGTTATCTCTCATCAATTTGATTACCTTTCTTCCCAGCAACGAATCAACTCCAAGTCCTCAGACTTCCCATCACCAACACATCTCAAATGCTAGAGATACTGCATAAGTGAATGCTTTCTCTCTATCTGCATCTCACCCCAATTCACTTCATGTGGGAATCTTATTAATGTGATACTCTAGCATGCCAAGAATTATCATTCCCCTAAGAACTACCTCCAAAGGGGGTTTTTGACATTTGTCTGACTAGTGTTCCAACTTTAGTGTCCTGTTTATAGAATTTGCTCCCTTAGACCGCTTCTATTATCAATGTCCATCAGAAGCAAACCCTGTAACAGGATTTAAGTACAAGAAGTTTGTTTGAGAGGTAGAGGGAAGCCTTGTAGGAAAGCTTGGGAGGAAAGGCAGCTAGTGAAAGGTTCATTATCAAGGGATGATTGGAGCTTAACACATGGAGAAACTTGAGAAACGGAGGAAGACACACATCTCAGCATTAATTGACCCTAGAGGCAAGCAGCCTTGGGTCTTTATACAATCCACTACCCCCTGCCCTCCAGCCTTTGATTAAGGATTATTTCCTGGGCTTGCTGCCCATGAAGGCTGTGTGCCATTTCGTGTCTTCTGGGGAAAACAAAAACAAAAACAAAAGCAAGTCTGGTTGATTAGGATTAAGTTATAGCTCACTGAAGTAGTATGACTCTAGGGATGTGAGCATATGGCAATGAAGCATCTGCTACACTGATGCTGTAAACTTTTCTTTATGTCCCCAAAGTTTGTTCTTCTCTACCTGTACTGTCATTGTCCTCAGATTAAAATATTACATTTTTTTGCCATCTTTTTAAACTGGGATTTTCTCAAAGTGTAAACCAGAAAAGGACTATTTTTGTCAACCTCTTTGCATTAGTCTCAGTAACTGACAGAGTACTTAGCACATGATGAGCTCTCAAAAATACTAATTAAAATCAATTAATGTTATTTCAAGCAATGGACTCTCTTGTGATCAACGGAATTGGTGATTCTGTCTCCATAGACAATAGGTGGCATTTTCTGCCTACCTGCTATTATCTCTGCATTCAAACAAAACTGGAAATAAGATTTCCTATTGACACTTCAAAAGTGTTGAGAATTTAGAATATTCATAAGGGAAGGTTTTGGAGTTTTTGTTTATTTTTTTATTTTTTTATTTTTTTAATTTTTTTTTTCAACGTTTATTTATTTTGGGGACAGAGAGAGACAGAGCATGAACGGGGGAGGGGCAGAGAGAGAGGGAGACACAGAATCGGAAACAGGCTCCAGGCTCTGAGCCATCAGCCCAGAGCCCGACGCGGGGCTCGAACTCACAGACCATGAGATCGTGACCTGGCTGAAGTCGGACGCTTAACTGACTGCGCCACCCAGGCGCCCCGAGTTTTTGTTTAATATCTGGCTTATTTGGGGAAGAGTAAATATTCTCCATATATCTAGCTTTTAAGAAAGTTCAGAAAACAGGGGCACCTGGGTGGCTCAGTTGGTTAGGCATCTGACTTTGGCTCAGGTCATGATCTTGTGGTTCATGAGTCCGAGCCCTGCATCAGGCTCTGTGTTGACAGCTCAAAGCCTGGGAGCCTGGTTCAGATTCTGTGTCTCCCTCTCTCTCTGCCCCTCCCCTGCTAGTCCTTTCTCTCAAAAATAAGTAAATAAACATTAAAAAACAAGAAACTGCAGAAAACAAAGTAGCAGAACCTTTGGTAGAGAAGTGATACAAGGAAGCTAAATATAATTTGGGCAAGTATGGATTGGGATACCCAAAGAAAAGTGATATACACAACACAATGACTATTTCTTTCTCATGTGTCACACATACATAGAATACCAATTATGTCTACAGTTAAAGATAAATTCCTAGGGGCGCCTGGGTGGCTCAGTCGGTTGGGCGACCGACTTCGGCTCAGGTCATGATCTCACAGTCCGTGAGTTCGAGCCCCGCATCGGGCTCTGTGCTGACAGCTCGGAGCCTGGAGCCTGTTTCAGATTCTGTGTCTCCCTCTCTCTCTGACCCTCCTCCGTTCATTCTCTGTCTCTCTATGTCTCAAAAATAAATAAACGTCAAATAAAAAAAATTTTAAAAAAGATAAATTCCTAGAGAAAAAAATATATTCTATCCCTTATCATTTTTTTAAAGGGACTGCACCCTGTCATATACATATCTCCATGTTATGGTACTTTTACTACCGTACACGAGGAATTAAAGCCTTATTTACTTGAATTCAGTCCAATACATTTGGATATCACAATGGATAAAAACCAGGCAAAATTAACACTCCTCAACATTTAAATCTCATTGCAGTCCTCTCTCCTGACTCTGCTCTTAGAAAAGAGATGTATGAGGCCCCTGGGTGGCTCAGTTGGTTAAATGCCTGACTTCAGCTCAGGTCCCGATCCCATGGTTCATGAATTCAAGCCCTGTGTCAGATTCTGCACTGACAGTGAGGAGTCTGCTTCAGATTCTGTCTCCCTCTCTCTCTATGCCCCTCCCCTTCTCATGCTAGTGCTCTCTTTCTCAAATATAAACAAACAAACAAACAAACAAACAAAGGAACAAACGTTAAAAAAAGAGATATAAATCCTCCATAAGCTTAAAACTGATTTATGTTAACTTTCCATGTGTGCATGTGTGTGTGTGTGTGTGTATTTTCATATCAATGTTTGGAGATTGATTCATAAGAAAGTACCAAAAAAAAAAAAAAAAACTACTATTAAGATAGATTTCCAGCATTGGGCACTAAACCAAGCCCAGAAAAGATGTTTAATAGTTATTTGTTGAATGAATTGTTCTAGATTTTTACTCCAATTTTTCTTAGTACAGTTACAGGAAATATCGATGAAACCAAAACCTTCCTGACATTATAGAAAAAAGCAGAAAAGATCTCCTGGGATATGTTTTTAAACCTGAATAATACTAATGGACATTTTATTTTTTATGCCTTCATAGCTGCAATGAAAGATGAGAAAAATTACTAAAATATACTACCATCCTAGATATCGTTTATTGTTAAACTAAACATCATAACACTATTTACCTGGTATAAATGTGAAGGAGGTTTTTTATCTAGTTAGCTGATTGTCAGAAATTTGCAGCAAATATATCTGAAGAAGAGTATTACACTAAATAGAATGCATTAGGGTATTTCCTTTTGCTAAATCAACAATTTCCAAAGAAATTCACGGCGATCTATTTAACAGACTAATGATATAATTTGTTCCATGTTGTGTGAATTACAACGTGATCTAATAAAAGTGACTCGCATATTGACCATGGAACTGACATTTAATAGATGCTTGAAAATTCAGCTTTATGCTTTCGACACAAAGGAGGTTTTATCTGAGGTCAAGTTAATAGTATGCTATAATGATATGGTATCCTGGTGAACCTCCACTTGTATTATCCTCAGCCAATAACACCAGTTTCTGAAGTTAAAGTTTCTCAAATCACCCAGGCCACTTCCTTCAGTGTAGTACATCACTTGTAGAGTTTCAGTAAGTGCTCCTAACACCCATGCCACCTTACCTTGGCTCCCTCATCCTGCAAGATCTAACTACCAGACAGCAGGGGAATAGGATTTGGTATGTGGGGATCTTCAGTTTGTTTATTCGAGTAGCAAAAAGTAAAAAAAAAAAGGTATACTCAATTTCCTAGGGCTTCCATAGCAAATGACCAGAAAATGAGTGGCTTTAAATAATACAGTTTTTTATCTCATGGTTCTGGAAGCCAGAAGTCAGAAGTCTGAAATCAAGGTGTCAACAGAGTCTGTTCCTTCTGGAGGCTTAGATCCTTAGGCTTAGAGAATACATCCCATGCCTCCCTTCTAGTTTCTATGGTTTCTGGCAATCCTTGGCGTTACTGGTATATAGCCACATGACTCCAATCAGTGCCTCAGTCTTTACATTGCTTTCTCTTCTCTACTTCTATGTCGTCCCCTCTTCTGTCTGAAATTTGCCTTTCTCTCATAAGGAAATTTGTCATTGGGCATAGTGGCCACATATATAATCTAGGATAATCCTTTCAATTCAAGGTAACATTCATAGGTGCCGGTGTTTAGAATGTGGGCATATCTTTTGGAGGGCCACAATTCAACCTACTACAAAGAGGTTGTTAAAACCAAAATAGGAAAAGTTAATGAGCCAAGAATTATTATAATTATTAGACAACAACATTATTTCTCTTACATGTTCTGCTGAATTTGCAGTCATAAAAGAGGGGTTATACAAATATTTGGAAAGGAGAAAGGAGTTTGGGGATAAAGTACTCCTTCAGATACTTTGAAAATGAGTATTTTTGTGTGCATAATGAGTTGGCATATTTCTGCATATGAGAGAGATAATGTGTGTATGTGTGTGTGTATGAAAGAGATGGCCAAAAGAGGAATATTTAATCCTAATAAAAAGCTGACAACGGCAAAGAGCTGGATCCTGTAATAATGAAGAAATATGCTGAGCTATGGGCTAAGAGAGGTTTTTAGAAAAGTTTTTTAGAGCAAGGTTAAAAGTTTTTTAGAGAAAGGTTAAAATTTGGTAGTTTGTGTCTTTGATGTTGATTACCATTCAAGGAAGATAATTGAGTCTTTTTTTACACTGTGAAGAAAAAATACTTGAATAACCAATATGGGAAATCCAGGGACAAATTTTTTAAAAAGATTAGTTCCCATTTTCAAAGGCATACTTGTTATCATAATAGCTTAGTACTTGCTATACTAGGATCATCATTTAAGGAAGGACATTTTCTTACTTCAATTTTTTCTTTTATCAAACTAATACATAAACATAGTTTAAAAAGTTGAATGCATGTCAGTTAAAATGCATACTGGTAATGTGCTTTTTGCTCACGCTTAGAAAGCATCCTAAAATGAGGGTAAACATAAAAAAGGGCTAAGCATACTAGAACAAAAAGGAGAGAGAGAGGACCAACAGAAGATAAAGGAGACTACACATGACAACAGAATTTTGGAACATTGAAAGTAGATGAAAGATGACTATGTGACTTAGGACACTGGAAACTGTTGACATCTAAAGCTCTAAAGTATACATTCAGTTAGACTCAAGGTGATACAGACTAAAGAACTCCCAAACTTCTCAGGAATCAAAGACATAAAGCCGAAAATGGTTAAAAGTTTTTATGAAGAACAGCTGGGCTCCTAGATACTTTCCTAAACCATTTCAAGGAGGACATTGGGTACTCTGAACCAAGAGACACTTGGGAGAATGGAGGGGTTCTGTATATGTGAAAATCTACCTGGCCTTCTCTCTCCCCCCATACTGCTTCAGAAAGGTAGACAGCTAGACTTCTACTCCCAGAGAAGAGATTGGGAAATTCATCTCAGGAAACCTGACAAGACCCAAGAATAAAATGTACAGAAACCTGTAACTGGGGATCTTACAGCAAGGTCTTTTGTTTTCAAGCCACACCCACAGATGGAGTTTCTGGTATGCTTGTTGAGTGCCAAAGATTGGTGATATTTGAGGAAAGTACCTGAATTGGCAGAAAGAAATCAAATCATATAGTAATAAAAGTAGGGTCTGAAAAAACTGAGTTGGAAACGTTGCAAGGAGGAAGCAGAAGTAAATTCAGACATGAAGGAATTTAATGTTTTCAGAGGAATGAAAGAAGAGATTGGACTCAAAATAAAAACTGAAAGCCGTAAAACAATCATAAAACGAGAAATAACTCTTGGAATAAAAAAAAGATGATAGTAGATGTTTATATAAAAGAAACAATAGAAAGTTTGCAAATTAAGTTGAGAAAAATGTCACAAAATTGAAACAAATCGACAAAGATGAAATAGGAAAAATGTAAGCTGATTTAGAAGATTAATCTAAAGGATTCCACATCTGATTTACAATGGTTTCTGAAAAGAGAGAAGATGAAAACTGGGATCTCCTTATTATCGAAGAAGTAATTTTTTTTCAGGCCAAAAGCCAAGAGTTTCAAAATTAAAAGTCTCTCTAAGTGCCCAGAATAATAAATGAAGTGCACATACACACACACTCCCAACATCCTGAAACCAAAGAAACCAAACCAAACCAAAACAAAACACGAGAAAGAACAAAGAAAAGATGAGTATTATCAGATTTCTTAACATCTACAAAAGAAGCTAAAAGACACGTCCTCAGTTTCAGAAGAAAAAAGTATTTCAAACTTAGTTACTGTTTAATCATCAAGCTGTAAGGTAAGATTGAGTCTATTGTAATATTTTCAGACATGAGAGGATTCAAAAAACTGTGATCTGTGTACCTTTTGGCAGAAAGCCTCTAGAGGATGTGCTCCATACAAAAGCTATCGTAAAACAAGAAAAAGGAAAACCATGACATCCAGGAATCTAAGAGGCTCTAATATAGAAAGAAATGAAAGGCAATTCTAGACCATCAGAAAGGAAGATGCCAATATACAGGCTGGGCAACAGGACCTGGAACTAGCAAACCATGCTGGATCAGGGGAGGCATATCCCTTAGGAGAGGGATAACTTCCAGGAGGGGCGGCAAGAGCAGAGAAGATATGTAAGAGAAACTGATAGATTTCCTGATGGGTTGGAATGTTTTATGAAAAGGCTTCCTGTTTTGTCAGAGATTTTGTAGATAAATTTCCTTTTTTTTTAAAGTTTATTTATTTGAGACAGAAAGAAATAGACAGCAAGCAGGGGAGGGGTAGAAAAAGAGTGTGTGGAGGAGCAGAGAGAGAGAGAGAAAAAGCCCTGTCCGTTTACAGCCCAACATGGGGCTTGAACCCATGAACCACGAGATCATGACCGGAGCTGAAATCACTAGTCAGACGCTTAACTGACTGAGCCACCCAGGCATCCCTGTAGATAAATTTCTAATGGGTTTCTCTTTTAATTCAATTTTGTTTAGATTGGGTTTCTCTAAGACTGCGAGTCTTAACAAATATGTAAATATTGGACTGGTATAATGGTGGTGCAATTGTTGAAAACAAAAATATGGAGCCCTTTGAATCTAGGTTGTGCAGAGGAAAGTGAAAACAATGGCACCTTAGGGCCATCTGCAGTACCTGTTATGCAGTAGTAAAGCTTCTTGTTACACCGTCTCAGGCTCTCTCCTGGCTCAGACCACATGTCCAGTGAGGGTCTGTCCTCTGAGTTATGGCCATAAAATGCTAGAATACTGAGTGCCTTTTCTACTTGGCAAGTCCTTCATTAATGTACTATAAGAAAAAGACAACTTCAAACCCAGCTGGACCAACTGGAAGTAAATAGGGAAAAGCACCACAGTTCTATAATTTTGCTAAAGGATGTACTTGCTGTCTGTGCTCAGTGTCCAAAACAATCAATGGTCATTTATGAATAATCAGAGTTAAATATTCTGCCTAAAGTTAGTGAACTGATCAGGAATCTACATATTTTTGGAAATTTGGGATGGGAGTGGGGAAGATTCACATCACCAGTAGAACCTGACTTTCAGATCCTTGTTGAGCATTGAATACATCCTGCTTGACAATGGTGATAATGTCTTCCATTATTGGACCCTCGGACCCACCATTTATAAGCCATTTATTAACTAGTCTAAGCTACAAACAAACACACTTTCTAGGCCACAATATCCTCATCTATAATCTGTACAATCACTTGAAAAAATTATGTTTACATGTAATATAATCAATAAATGCCCATAGACATGTACTTTAGAACTGATGAGATTGTGGGAATTTATGGTTATTTTTATTGGGTTTTAGGTATCTGGCCACTGTTGTGTGTATTGTACTTAATCAATATTTCCTCCCTACTGGCCCTCCCAAAGGACTCCTACCTCCCACATCCATGATCTCTACTGTAGAGTTGGGCCTAGGTAGTTTGCAATTTTTGGCCCTTTCCCTACGTGATTGACTCGAGATTGGATCCATATCTAGTTTGCTGAGCCAACAACATTCTCTCAAAAATCCTCATTTTAAGAGTTATAGGTAACTGGATAGGTCTTCCATTAAAGTTTGGCCAAATGTGTTCCTATTGTGTGCTATGAAGTGTTCAGTTATTAAGATAAATACACTTTTATTATCTTTCTTTAACTAAATTTCTGCTTCATAAAGCAAACAAATTCCCTTAGTAAATTTTATATATATTAAATTATAGTTTAATTTGCTAAATTTATTTCTTAAACATTTATTAAATTATAGTTTATTAAATTTATTTCTTAAACATTTATTAAAATACAGTTTCTATGGGGCAATCATATTTAACCTGTATTACAATAAATATTTTATAGATATGCAATGTGCCAACTATATTGATTATTTCTACAATGAATGCTATGTCAATGTTTACACTGATATAAATTTTATCTTGTATGAAATATGACAATGGATAATGAATTGGTAGAATGAAAAGCTTTACTTATCTCAAATATCACAAATAAAGAAGACGAGTATTATACTACAAATCTCTCACAGAAAATCTCTCTACTTATATGACTATTTCTACTTCTAGTTCTGAATAAGATAAAAATAAAAAGACAGTCTTCTTATTTCTGATTCTAATTCTGATTTAAATTTAGTCCACTGAAAGAAGTTAATAAGAGATATAAAACACCTTCTGGCTACTAGCAGATATAAATAAGAAGTAATTACTCTCAATAGCAATTTAGTGCTATAATTTCATTTCTATTTATACATTGGTTCATAAAATCAAGTAAAAAATACTTTAATGTATTCCTGAAATTGCTCATTAAATTATTATTTATTAAGGCACTGAAGTACCTATGATGCTGAATTTATCATACACTCTAAAGTTCTAAAGTGAATTCAGAGGGGAAAGCATAATTGAGATCAAGATGTGAAGGTTTGTAATTCCAAATGGTTTCTGATAAATGCAATTACCATAATCTGGAAGGTGAGTTAAAAGCTTATTCATTTGGATCATAAGACTTTTCCCTTTGCTCTTTTATGGCACGGTTCTCTATTATTTTGCCATTTGTTATTTTGATAAATGGAAGAGGTTTTTTAGAAATAGCAGAGATATTTGGGGCAATGGGCATGAGTAAATTTTAATCAAGTACATGTACCACTAGTGGTTTTCCCACTACCAAGGCTATTTGAGATCATAGTCTGTCCTGTGGTCTGTGATGGTGATTTCTCATTACAGTTAATTTTACTTGCAGTTAACTTTATCTTCTTAAGGATAGCTGAGATGATTTTTCTACACTTAATCAAAAATTTTCGGTGAGACAAACATTTGTCATTTTTGAGGCACTAGACTTAGAGTATTAAAAAGGCATGTACCCTACCCTTAATAATCTCAGAGTTTAATTAAGGGAGATATGAAATCAGTTAATTACAGTACAGGAAAGATTCATATGTACATGATTCTGGGAGCCCTAATTCCCCTCCCCCATGTGATTGTGTTGAAGATAGGGACTTTAAGGACCTGATTAAGGTTAAATGAGGTCATAAGGTTGGAACCATCATCTAGTGGATCTGGTGCCCTTACAAGAAGAGGAAAAGAGGCGTGCCTGGGTGGCTTAGTTGGTTAAGCATCTGACTTTGGTTCAGCTCATGATCTCATAGTTTGTGAGTTCAAGCCCCACGTCGGGCTCTGTGCTGAGAGCTCAGAGTCTACAGCCTGCTTCAGATTCTGTGACTCCCTCTCTCTCTGCCTCTACCCCGCTTGCTCCCTGTCTCTCTCTCTCTGAAAGATGAATACACATTAAAAAAAAAAAAATTTAAGAGGAAAAGACACTAGAGGTCCCTCTCTGTCATGTGGAGGTGACCATCTACAAACCATGAAGAGAACATGACTCTGTTGTCACCATGACCTTTAACTTCCACCATCCAGAACTCTGAGAAAATAAATTCTGTTATTTGAGCCAGCCAGTCTGTGTTATTTTATTTTGGCAGATTAGGCTGACTAATATACACAGAATAAGAAAAGTTAATCCTGGGTGGAGGAATGGACATGATATGAAACTACACAGTAGGTGACTATGGTAGGTAAAATAATGCCCAAAGGTATTTGCATCTCGTTCTTGAAACTTGAGAATGTTACTTTATATGGCAAATGGGATTGAGCTGATAAGATCAAGTCAAATATCTAGAGATGGGAAGGTTAATTTAGATTATCCCATTGGGCCCGATTTGAAGATGCTGCACTGCTTGTTTTAAAGATGGAGGAAGGAGTCAAGTAGCAAGGAATACAGGTTGTACTGCAAAAATGGAGAAGGCATGGGAATAGACTGTCCCCTAGAATCTCCAAGTGGAATATAGTCTTGCTAAAACTTTGATTTTAGTCTCAAAAGACCCATTTCAGTTCAGACTTCTGACCTCCAGAATGGCAAGATAATAAATTTGATTTGTTTTAAACCACTAAGTCTGTGGTCACATGTTACATCAGCAATAAGAAACTAATACAGTGGCCTTTGAACTGACTTTGGAAGGCAGAATTGACTTCACAAGTAAAACAAACAAGTTAAAAAAAGCAATTTTCATGGCACAGACATGAGCATGAAAAAGAATGTCAGGTTCAGTAACCACCTGCGATTGATGGACAGTAAGGGATGAATAACAGGTAAAGGAATGAATCCTGTCAAGTGTGGAATTTGAGTATCTGGTAGGCCTTGCAAGTTACTTGAGTTTTGTTGGGAGGAGTAAGGGGAAGGTTTGAAGCAGAAATGTCATGCTTGGAGAGGCATTTATCAGAAGACTAATGGAAAGACAGTGTGAGAGGCAAGAGTTGGGAATGTGGAATGGGGATAATCCTGACAGTAGCAAGGCCAGTTAGAAGGTGGAGATAGTGGGACCTTAACCTGACTTGCCAGATCCATCTTCCAGTCTCCCTAAACAGGCCCAGTAATTTTTTTATCTCTGTTCTGCTCAATCTGTCCAATTTCCCTTATCCATGCAAGAAGTCAATAATTAAAATGCTGCATGTTAAAAGAACAATAGCAACATTTTTGATTTTTTAAATCTTATTAATTAAATTCCCATATCTGGATTTTGAAATCCTTACTGCCCCCAAAACACAGTTACCTAGAATATAAGAATATGCAGAGATTCCCTTTTCAGCGATTGCTACTCTCCCCAGGTCATTTATGTTGTCTGCTCCAAAAGTGCAGGAAGTTACTTCCCTCTGTACTTCCATAATTCGTGGTGCACAATCAGCACTACATATTGGCATTGCTATTTTGCATGTCTATGTTTATTGGTAGACTGTGATTCCTTTGGAACAGAGAAATCTCTTTATATCCCTATCATTTACTAGTAAATAACAAATGCTGCTCAATGAACATTTATTGGAAATATGATAGGGGTCCCTGGGTGGCCCAGTCAGTTAAGCATTTGATTCTTCATGTCAGCTCAGATCATGATCTCATGGTTTGTAGAATTGAGCCCCATGTTGGGCTGTGAGCTGACAGGGATTCTCTCTCTCTCTTTGCCCCTCCACACTCTCTTTCTCTCTCAAAATAAATCAACTACTTAAATTAAAAAAGAAAAAAAAATCTCTTTCTCTTCCTCTGTCCCTTTCCTCTGCTTGTGCTCTTTCTCTGAAAAAAAAAATAAAAAATATGATAAATGATAAATGAATGACAACTATTGTAATGGCCATTTCCATACTGATTATATTCTCAGAAAAAAATCATTTTAATTGTACAAGGAGAAAAATGCCAATATCCAATAATGTATATATAAAATTTTAAATTCTGAATTGAGAATGACATGTGGCCAAAGAAGATTTCACATGAAGAAGAAACAGCAGGCATGATAAGGAACAGTAGCATGTGCCTTCCATTCAGTCCAATAACATGCAAATAAAGACTTTCAGCAATAACCAGTCCTCCACACAGAATCCAGCCAGGCCATGTTGTTGGTACTGTTCACACACTGTTCAGAGCAAGTGACTTGAAAGGAAGAGTTTTCGGAATTTAATGGTAATGGTTTGAACTTTTTTTGTTGTTGTTTTTAATGTTTATTTATTTATTTTGAGAGAGAGAGAGAGAGAGAGAGAGAGAACAGGGGAGAGGGGGAGAGAGAGAAAAGAGAGAATTCCAAGCTGACTCTGCACCATCAGCACCAAGCCCGATGCGGAACTCCAACTCACGGACCAAGAGATCATGTCCTGAGACAAAATCAAGAGTCAGGAGCTTACCTGACTGAGCCCCCAGGCGCACCTGACCTTCTTTATTATCAGAATGATTAGAATTTTCATGACTTTGACTAATTACTCGTGTTAATTACTTAACTATTTTATGTATATACTTGACAAAGTAACATGATTTGCTCTCTAATTAATGTAAAGAATTTTACTGTTTCCAGAATCTTCTCTATCAGCCATAACATCAGATTTATGAGAGATAATCTCATTAATATTAATAGAATTTTTGCACATAAATCGCATCATGTATCACTGATAGACGAGAGGTTGGTGAAAACTCTAAAAAACTCATGTACCAAGGACATTAGTGAAAATGGATGATATCAAGGGATAGAAACCTTATTAAAGCATGACCAGCTAAATTATGTCCACCAGTATTAAGAAATAATTGTCATTATATCACAGATAAAATGGCCTTTTGTAGAGAAATGAAATAGATTCTAGACCTTGTACCTATTTGGGGGAAAGCACTGTAGTGGTACCTCCAAATAGAAAAATCACTGAATGTATTATTTGGCATAAAATATTTCTGACAGCTGTCTGATTTCTTTTGAAAATATCTATTTTCATGCTTTTTAATTTATGCATTTAAATGGGAGGGGGACTTCAACTGAGGGCTTACTCGCCTAAATAGTTCAATCTAATTCTGAGTAGCTACTTTTTGCTCTACTTAGAAAACCTCACTGCAATAGTATAGGCAGCACCTGTAGCAGCAAGGGTAAAAATGGTATTATTTCCATGGTAATAGTGATTTTCGTCAACAAGCAAGGTTAACCTTAGGCTGAGCAGGGCAAAAGATTCATGAGGCAGCACCTATTTCAGCTTGAGAATTACCTGTCTATTGCACAAATAGTCCCCTCTGCATGCATTAACTGAAAATATTTAATTGGTAACAAAGAGGAATTAATGTTCTAACCTGCAGTGAAGACATAACCATTTCCTTTTTTTTATAAAAAAAACTATGCTAATTTTTAAAAATTTTTAATGGTTTTATTTATTTTTGAGAGAGAAAGAGAGAGACAGAGAGAGACAGAGACAGAACATGAGTGGGGGAGGGGCAGAAAGAGAGAGAGGGAGACACAGAATCTGAAGCAGGCTCCAGGCTCTGAGCTGTCAGCATAGAGCCCAACACAGGACTGGTACTTGTGAACCATGAGATCATGAGCTGAGCCAAAGTTGGAGCCACCCAAGTGTCCCAAAAAACTATGATGATTTTTCCTCTGAATCAAAACATTGTATATAATTTTTATTAAACATCCTATCAATGCAACTTTGAATGAAAAATAATATCTTGAAGAAGACAAGTTAGAGGCCAACATGGTGGAGAAGTAGGGGATCCAATGTTTGCTCATCTCTCAAACAAAGCAGTGCTGAAGCTAAAGGACTTTAAACTCCGAGAGTCTGGGAGACAAAGAGACAGTGGCTTCCAGGGACCTACAGGGACAACCTGATGGGCCATAGGTGTGTGACTGTGAACTGGGAAAGATAAAATTAACAGAGAGGAGGGATCCCCTTCTGTGAAGAGACAAAAGAAAGAGAAAGAGAGGCTGGGGAAGCATAGCACTGTACCTGGACAAGAGAAAAACCATGGACCAGGACGGAGAAAGGCCCAATCTCTGAGGGCCTTTTTCCAGACTGGAGCCGGCTGTTCTGATTGTGGATATGGGGGTAGGCAGCCATCCCTGGGCTCATTGACTAGGCCAGGGGCACAGTCCGCAGTAGGAGAAAGCAATCCCCTCCCTGGAGTGCTGTGGGACAGAACAAAGCCTTCCTGCCTCCTCCAACTGGGGACCACATATCAGGTGGCGTGGAGTGGTGCTTCACCAGTATTGGGGCATGCAGGGTGAGAGTTTGAATCCCAGCCAAGCACTGGAGCATGGGAGTAGGTAGAGTGGGACAAACAGCCTCGTTTGCACCTGCAGCATAGTGAGGACTACTCCAATAGAGTGGGACACCAGGTCTGCGGAGGAGAGACTGGGCTGTTGCCATTTTGTCCCCACCACCACCAAGGTGGGACCTCAGGGATTGGACAGTGGGGCCTACAGTGGAGGTAGGACCCGCCTACACCAAACTGTGCTCCAACATACTTGGTAACTGCTATCTACTGGAGAGGGATTGACGCTGACAAACAAGGAAGCCCCTGCTCTAGACCAGTGCTGTTGTATTGCCTGGTTTAATTGTTGGACAACTCTTATCATACAGATATATTCTTTCTTTCCTCCTTCTTATCTCTTCTCTCCTCTAGTCTGGTTATTCTGGTTGTTGATTTGGTTTAAGCAGACATATTTAATCTATTCTCTTGATACATGTTCCATAACTCCTTCTTTACTCTCCTTTCTCTCTCTCTGGATTAAGCCATATAGTTCTCTGTCTGGTCAATTTATATATTTTTATTTTTCCCTGCCTATCATTTCTCTCTTTGTATGGGATAAGGACTCTTCCATCAGCACTGCTTCCACCCTGTTTTTTACTTGTAGCTGGTGTTTTTTGTTACTTGGGGTTTTTTTTGTTTGTTTGTTTGTGTGTTTGTGTGTTTTTGTTTTCTGTTTGTTTGTTTTCCTTTCCAGGGATACTTCAAGGAACAAATCAAAGCACACCTAGTGGAGGGTTTAATATATCACTACAAGTAGGGAGATAAAGTAACCAAAGTCACAACAATGGAAATCAAAAACACCTCTTGAAGGGTCAGGCCCTGGACAGTGTATGACCCCTTCTTAATATAGTAGTGCTGACAGGTGCAGGGCACCTAACAGGCTTTTCAAACACATAAGGGAAAGAAAACTAGCCAAAATGACAAAACAGAATTCTCCTCAAAAGAAATTCCAGGAAGAGATGACAGCTAAAAAATTGCACAAAACAGATATAAACAATATAACTGAACAAGAATTTAGAATAATAGTCATAAGATTAATCACTGGACTTGAAAAAAAGCATAGAAGACAGGAGAGAATCTATTGCTGCAGAGATCAAGGAACTAAAAAATAGTCACGATGAATTAAAAAATGCTATAAATGAAGTGCAAAATAAAATAGAGGGGGTGACAGCGAAAACCGAAGAGGCAGAGGGGAGAACAGGTGAAATATAAGATAAAATTATGGAAAAAGATGAAGCTGAGTAAAAGAGAGATACAAAAATTCTGGATCATGAGGGGAGAATTAGAGAACTAAGTGATTCAATGAAACAGAACAATATCCGTATCATAAGAGTTCCAGAAAAAGAAGAGAGAGAAAGAGGCCAAAGGTGTGCTTGAACAAATCATAGCTGAGAACTTCCCCCATATGGGGAAGGAAACAGACATTGAAATCCAGGAGGCACAGAGAACTCCCTTCAGACATAACATGAATCAATCTTCTGCATGACATATCATTGTGAAACTGGCAAAATACAAAGATAAAGATAGAATTCTGAAAGCAGCTATGGATAAATGGGCCTTAACCTACAAGGGTAGACATGTAAGGGTAGTAGCAGACCTAGGTACTGAAACTTGGCAGACTAGAAAGGAGTCGCAGGAAATTTTCAATGTGATGAATAGGAAAAATATGCAGCCAAGAATCCTTTATCCAGCAAGCCTGTCATTCAGAATAGAAGGTTTTCCTAAACAAACAAAAACTGAGGGAATTCATCACCACTAAACCAGACCTACCAGAGATCCTAAGGGGGACTCTGAGTGTTGCAAAGACCACAAAGGACCAGAGACATCACTATAAGCATGAAACCTACAGATAACACAATGACTCTAAACCCATATCTTTCAATAATAACACTGAATGTAAATGGGCTAAATGCCTCAATCAAAAAACATAGGGTATCAGAATGGATTAAAAAAAATAAGACCCATCTACTTGCTGTCTATAAGAGACCCATTTTAGACCTGAGGATACCTTCAGATTGAAAGTGAGGGGATGGAGAACCATCTAGCATGCTATTGGAAGTCAAAAGAAAGCTGGAGTAACCCTACTTACATCAGACAAACTACATTTCAAACTAGAGACTGTAACAAGAGATGAAGAAGGGCATTATATAATAATTTCAGGGTCTATCCATCAAGAAGAGCTAACAATTATAAATGTTTATGCACTGAATACAGAGCACCCAAATATATAAAACAATTAATCACAAACACAAGCAATCCTATTGGTAAGAATGTGGTAATTGCAGGAGACTTTAATACTCCACTTACAACAATGGACAGATCATCTAGACAGAAAATCAATAAAGAAACAATGGCCCTAAATGATACACTGGACCAGATGGTCTTGACAGATATATTTAGAACTTTTCATCCTAAAGTAGCAGAATATACATTATTCTCAAGTGCACATGGAACATTCTCCAAGATAGATCGCATACTGGGTCACAAAACAGCTGTCAATAAATATAAAAGAGTTGAGATCATACCATGCACACTTTCAGATCACAATGCTCTAAACCTTGAAATTGACCACAGGAAAAAGTTTGGAAAACCTCCAAATGCATGGAGGTTAAAGAACACCCTAATACAGAACCAATGGGTCAACCAGGCAATTAAAGAAGAAATTAAAAAATATATGGAAACAAATGAAAACAAAAACACAACAATCCAAACCCTATGGGATGCAGCAAAGGCAGTCCTAAGAGGAAAATACATTGCAATCCAGGCCTATCTTGAGAAACAAAAAATCCCAGATACAAAATCTAACAGCACACCCAAAGGAACTAGAAGCAGAACAGCAAAGAACCCCCAAAACAGCATAAGAAGAGAAATAATAAAGATCAGAGCAGAAAGAAACAATATAGTATCCAAAAAAACACACAGTAGAACAGATCAATGAAACTAAGAGTTGGTTTTTTGAAAAAATAAACAAAATTGATACATCCCTAGCCAGACTTCTCAAAAAGAAAAGAAAGAGGACCCAAATAGATAAAATCCCAAATGAAAATAGATTTATCACAACCAATCCCTCAGAAATACAAGCAATCATCAGAGAACACTATGAAAAACTATATGTCAACAAACAGGACAACCTGGAAGAAATGGACAATTGCCTAGACACACACACACACACACACACACACACACACACACACACACACTACCAAAACTCAAATGAGAAGAAATAGAAATTTTGACCAAACCCATAACTAGTGAAGAAATTGAATCAATTATCAAAAATCTCCCAACAAATAAGAGTCCTGGAGCAGATGGCTTCCCTGGGGAATTTTAGTAGATATTTAAAGCAGAGTTATACCTATCCTTCTCAAACTATTCCAAAAAATGGAAACGGAAGGAAAACTTTTGGACTCATTCTATGAAGCCAGCATTACCTTGATTCCTAAGCCATAGAGAGACTCCACAAAAAAGGAGAACTGCAGGCCAATATCCCTGACTAACATGGATACAAAAATTCTCAACAAATCCTAGCAAATCAAAGTCAACAGCATATAAAAAGAATTATTCACCATGATCAAGTGGTATTCATTCCAGGGGCTGCAGGGCTGGTTCAGTATTTGCAAATCAATCAATGTTATACATCACATTAATAAAAAAAAAGGATAAGAACCATATGATCCTGTCAATAGATGCAGAAAAAGCATTTGACAAAATACAATATCCTTTCTTAATAAAAACCCTTGAGAAAGTCGGGATAGAAGGAACGTACTTAAACATCATAAAAGCCATTTATGAAAGCCCACAGCTAATATCATCCTCAATAGGGAAAAGCTGAAAGCTTTCCCCCTGAAATTAGGAACATGACAGGGATGTCCACTGTCACTACTGCTGTTTAACATAGTGTTGGAAGTCCTAGCATCAGCAATCAGACAACAAAATGAAATCAAAGGCATCAAAATTGGCAAAGAAGAAGTTAAACTTTCACTTATCACAGACGGCATTATACTTTACATGGAAAACCCAAAAGACTCTACCAAAAGACTTCTAGAACTGATACATGAATTCAGCAAAGTCACAGGATACAAAATCAATGTACAGAAATCGGTTGCATTTTTATACACCAATAATGAAGCAACAGAAAGAGAAATAAAGAAACTAATCCCATTTACAATTGCACCAAGAACCATAAAATACCTAGGAATAAACCTAACCAAAGATATAAAGTAAAATACCTGTATGCTGAAAACAATAGGAAGCTAATGAAGGAAATTGAGGAAGACACAAAGAAATGGAAAAACATCCCATGCTCATGGATTGGAAGAATAAATATTGTTAAAATGTCAATACTACCCAAAGCAATCTACACATTCAATGCAATCCCAATCAAAATTGCACTGGCATTTTTCTCAAAGCTAGAACAAACAATCTTAAAATTTGTATGGAACCACAAAATACCCTGAATATCCAAATAAATATTGAAGAAGAAAACCAAAGCAGGAGGCATCCACAATCCCAGACTTTAGCCTCTACAACAAAGCTCTAGTCATCAAGACAGTATGATATTGGCACGAAAACAGACACATAGACAATGGAATAGAATAGAGAACCCAGAATTGGAGCCATAAATGTATAGCAAATTAATCTTTGACAAAGCAGGAAATAGCATCCAATGAAGAAAAGACAGTCTCTTTAGCAAATAGTGCTGGCAGAACTGGCCAGCAACATGCAGAAGAATGAAGCTAGACCACTTTGTCATACCATACACGAAAATAAACAAAATGGATGAAAGAGCAAAATGTGAGACAGGAAACCATCAAAATCCTACAGGGGAAAGAAGGAAAAAAAACCTCTTTGACCTCAGCCACAGCAATTTCTTACTCAACATATCTCCAAAGGCAAGGAAATTAAAAGCAAAAATCAACTATTGGGACCTCATGAAGATAAAAGTCTTCTGCACTGCAAAGGAAACAATCAACAAAAGTAAAAGGCAACTGATGGAATGGGAAAAGATATTTGCAAATGACGTATCAGAAAAAGGGCTAGTATCCAAAACCTGTAACGAACTTGCCAAACTCAACACCCAAAAAACAAATATTGCAGTGAATAAATGGGCAGAAGACATGAATAGACACTTTTCCAAAGAAGACATCCAGATGGTCAACAGACACATGAAATGATGCTCAATGTCATTGGTCATCAGGGAAATACAAATCAAAGCCACACTGAGATACCACCTCACACGGGTCAGAGTGGCTAAAATGAATAAATCAGAAAACTACAGATGATGGCGAGGATGTGGAGAGATGGGAATCCTCTTGCACTGTTGGTGGGAATGTTAACTGGTGCAGCCGCTCTGGAAAACAGTGTGGAGGTTCCTCAAAAAATTAAAAATAGAACTACCCTATGACCCAGCAATAACACTACTAGGAGATTACCCAAGGATACAGGAGTGCTGATGCATAGGGGCACTTGTACCCCAATGTTTATAGCAGTACTTTCAACAATAGCCAAATTATGGAATAGCCTAAATGTCCATCAACTGATCAATGGATAAAGAAGATGCGGTTCATATATTCAATGGAATACTACTTGGCAATGGGAAAGAATGAAATCATGTTATTTTCAGCAATGTGGATGGAACTGGAATGTATTAAGCTGAGCAAAATAAGTCAGTCAGAGAAGGACAGATATCATATGTTTTCACTCATATGTGGATCTTGAGAAACTTAACAGAAGGCCATGGGGGAAGGGAAGGTGAAAAAAATAGTTACAAACAGAGAGGGAGGGAGGCAAACCATGAGACTCTTAAATACAGAGAACAAACTAAGGGTGGATGGAAGGGTGCGAGAGAGGGAAAAATGGGTGATGGGCATTGAGGGCACTTTTTGGGATGAGCACTGCGTGTTGTATGTAAGATAATTTGACAATAAGTTATATTCTTTAAAAAGCGAAGACACATTAGTTGAGTAAAAGGAAGATGGAATGAAACGAGAAAAAAACATTTATTTGTAATGATTCTGTCAACCTCATCGGGGCATATGGGATATTCAAGTAATTTCAATCCACTCATTTATATTTTCAAAACATTTGCCAACACATCTATTAAATATTTACCAGGTATTATAACACTGTAGTAGATACTGGAGGTAGAAGTAAGAGTACAAATAAATATTTAATAAAAAATACATGGTCTTAAGTGCCAGGAAGAAAATTGCAGGATGGTAAAAAGAGCATATGTCAGAGACTTAGTGGAGACAGAGGGTGGGGAGGTGCGGAGGGCAGAATGAGTGAAGGCTTCTTTAGAAACTAACATCTAAGGTCTGACAGAGGAGTGAGAGATGTTCAATTAGCAAAGGATAGCTGAGGACTGCCAGACCAGAAGCTCCACAGTTCTGGTAATCACCTGAGTAAGAAAGGACTATGGCAATGATTTTCAAGGCTAGTGTAGCTAGAACATAGAAGACTTGACAAAACAAAGTGAACATAAGGTGATTGTGAAAGACCCAATGTATATGTTGATTTTTGGCCTGTGTCCTAAGACATAGCAAAGCCATTGAATCATTTTAAGTAGGGGAGTAGTTGGTTCATATCTGAGTTTTTCAAACAGCATTCTTGCCTCAATATGAAAAAAAAATTAAAGTGGAGAATGGATGACATTCAAGTCTACAAAAACACTTGCAGCCTTTCAGGTAATGACTTAGAAAAACAATATACAGTAAAACCGTAGATTATGAGTAACTTGTTCTGTCAGTGTTCTGCAAGATGAAAAAATTTTAACTTGATAAATAAGTGATGTCTTGCAAAATGAGTAGTACTTGATGCCAAACATCACATGATCACAACTGAACCAATGGTTCTTGAAATATGCTTTGATATACAAGTTTGGATTACAAGTGTGTTTCTGGAACAAATTGTGCTCTCAAACCAAAGCTTTACTGTAATTCTTGATGGTAAAAGTCTAATTAGCATTGAAAATATTGCATATGACTAACTTCAATATTTTAGTTTTAAAAAAATTTTACATCAGGGATGCCTGGGTGGCTCAGTCAGCTAAGCGTCCGACTTTTGATTTCAGCTCAGGTCATGATCTCAGGGTTCATGAGACAGAGCCCCACTTCGAGTTCTGCATTGATGATGGGGAGTCTGCTTGGGGTTCTTTCTATCTGCCCCTCCCCATCTCTGTCTCTCTCTCTGCCCCTCCCCCCTTCAAAATAAATAAATATACATTTTTAAAAACCATTTTATATCAGATATTTCAAATAATAGTAGAATGTCATGAAGTGTCTATAGGTAACAATATAACATAAGCATATAATAATTTATATAAGAAGTAATTATAGTAGATACAGGAAAAATATGTTACAGGAGCTATTCTTATGAAGACAAACTTTTTACTAGTGCTGGTTATATATTTAAAACTAAAGCTATCATATTATGACAAATATTTGCATCCATTTTCATCAACAAATAACTTCTGGATGATGACAGTGGAGTGCAGAAAAATTTCAAAATTTGCCTTTTCTTAGAGGCAAAAATGTAAACGAACAACAAAAAAGGTAAACAAAAGCACCTACAACAACAAAACAGCATAAATGTCATCATCAGCAACCAGGAGGGAATGTTTGTTTTTTGCTTGTTTCCCAAGTGATTTTTTTTTTTAATTTAAAAATGTATAATATGGGCCACCTGGGTGTCTCAGTCAGTTAAGCGTCCGACTTTGGCTCAGGTCATGATCTCAGGGCTTGTGAGTTCAAGCCCTGCGTTGGGCTCTGTGCTGACAGCTCAGAGCCTGAGCCTCTTCAGCTTCTGTGTCTTTTTCTCTGTCCCTCCCCCGCTCACACTCTGTCTCTCTCTGTCTCTCAAAAATAAATAAACATTTAAAAAATGTATAATACATCAAATAAACCAAATAAGTAAATAAGAGTAAAGGCTGTGACTTGGGTCACAACACTTAGATATCGTACATATTCACACCAGAGATCCATTCTCGATGGGACATTGAGGCAAGGCTGATATTTAATCTCTCCGCTTTGTAAGTTCTCTTTACTAGCTTTTGTTTGTAACACAGTGAAGTTTGTACAATTATTCAGAACTTACATCCTTTTGACACCGTCATCAATAAAAATATACAAGACCCCCAAACCATTTAAAATTAGCATTTAGTGACACAAGTAAGATTTTAATTGCTAGAAGGATACTTGGCATTCAAAGTGCATATTCCATGCCACCTTTAATTTACTGGCATGGCAAGTTCCATACTGACGCTTCTGTAAAAGGTAAAGTCATTATTTATTCACCTCAGATCAAGAACATGGCATGCCTTTTAATTCCCAGCCTATTACAGGTTTAATCTTAATATCTGTAGAACAGTTTTTGGCATTAACTCTAGTGGCCAAAATGCAGATGTTTACCCATGAATCATGTGCATGCTCAGAACCTTCAGGCCATTAGTATGCGGACAATCCTGATAAGGCAAATATAATTTAACTTCATTTTCAAAAGAAGGAAGTAAGATAGTACTGAATTTCCCAAACTTTCTAAACCATCAATGGGAAACTGAAGATATATTTAAACAGAAAGCAAATTAAACTATTGCAGTGCTTCTTAATAGGTACTAATTTTAAATTAAAGACATAGCTATTAGAATTAAAGTAACAGACTTAAGAGATTAGATTTCTAGAGCTGACTTAGAACTAGCTGCAATATGGTCTTGATGAGACATGGCTTTGTTTGCTAAAAATATTAGGTATAAATTTCTCCCTGAAATCATCAAAACATTAAATAAGTGGAACAGAGAGTAACAAATTTATATATCATGCACACACATATATAGATAATACAAACATTTTGTATGTTATATATTTATAATGCACATATTTATATGCAAGGCTTTATGTCTAATAAACATAATTTTCATAATCAGAAATATTTTTGGGGCTTTCATTCATAGGTAATTGTTAGCCTACTAATGTGTCCCCATCTTTAACTTATGGTGTTTTAAATAGTATCAAAGACACTCCTTCAAAGTAGTATTCATAGATATGATTCTGTTGAATTTTTAAAATGTATAAATATCATGGAGAATGATGGCTTGTATAAGGATGATGATGATATTCAGTCAACAGGACATGGATCTTTTCCATGGGTGTTGTTTTCCATCAGAAACTAGAAATGTTCCATTAGTCACTGGAAATTTTACCTGACAGGCTCTTTAATTCTGACCTACAGCAAACCTTTACATGGTGCTAGAGTTTTCATGGTTACCCCTGGTCACTAACAAAATGACACTTCAGTTGGGGGAGACATATCCAACAACTGAAATAACTACTGTAGGTTTTGATTATGCAAAAATATGATTTATTAGAACATATTTCAAACGTTTATTTATTTTTGAGTGTGTGTGAGAGAGAGAGAAGGAGACAGAGGATCTGAAGTGGGATCTGCACTGATAGCAGAGAGCCCGATGTGGGACTCAAACTCATGAACCACGAGATCATGACTCAAGCTGAAGTCAAATGCTTAACCAACTGAGCCACCCAGGTGCCCCTAGGACATATTTTAATATTTATTCTCAGATATATTAAAAATGAACTTATGATTTTTTTTATGTAGGCTTTTCCTTCATTCTTTACTTTGCACCCTAATACTATGTCCTTTGTAAAATATATACTTACTGAATGATATAATGGGAGCCTAATTATAAGGTCTGACTTACATACCAGTGTTAATAGTTACTTGTATAAAATTCTGTTTCAACTAATAAAATGAAAAATGGAGAAGAGTGGCAGCCAGAGTCTGGCAGAGCCATAACCAATAAGCATGAATACAAGAGGGAAATCTCATGCAAAAACCCCAATTACCTTTTTGTCAGAACAGGGCATTAGATAAAAGGGATTCAGTTAAGCATAGATTATTTTTAGGAGGGCATTTCTTGTAATGCCTCAAATATTTAATTCAAAATGGACTTTCAAATGAGTTCTGCTTTGATATGTGAACACTATTAGAAGGATCACAACACAGACAATGGTTGTGTATTCAGGGCAAGTAGTTTCATCACTCATTCTGAAGGTCACCACTTGGAGGAGTGGACTAAAGCGGTAAAAACAATAATATGTTTGAATCCAGAATTTATATTCTCATATATTTAATTAATTAACCTGATATATTGGGATATGAATTGGAAGCTGAACAATTGTTGAGTATTTGCTGAATACAGAATCCCTGCAGGCTGCATTGTTTTTAATGTTTGTTTATTTTTGAGAAACAGAGAGAGTGGGCAAGGAAGGGAGGGGCAGAGAGAGAGGGAGACAGAGGATCTGAAGCAGGGTCCACACTGAGAGTGCAGAGCCTGATGTGGGCTTGAACTCATGAACCACAAGATCATGACCTGAGCCAAAGATGGATGTTTAACTGACTGAGCCACCCAGACATGCCCCTGCAGGTTGCATTTTTAGGCATAAAGATTTCCCATATCTAACACAGTTCCTGGACAATCATAAGAACATAAAAACAATTTGTTAAATTAATGCACAAAGGGCAGGGAGAACACACAGTCCCTGGTCCCCAAATATTCCAGTTGTATATACAGGTGCCTCTACATAAATCATTTTATATAGTGGTAATTTTATATCATGCCATGAAAGGTACAGTTTAAAGTATTGCAAACAGAGAGAAGTAGAGATTCCTTAAGTTACCAGTGTTATAAATTATAAGGTGAAGAATACTTGAATAATATCCTCCATATGTACCGTAAGATGACATTTAAATAGACTGTACAGACATCAGTCCATTGAACATTTGAAATTTAACTAGCTAGAAAACTTAGGTAAATATTTTTCACAATGGTCAGAAATCACCCTGAAATGTCAGTTCCAACAGTCAAAGGAACATCAAAGTTGTATATGGGTTGAAGCAAAGGCCAGGAAGAGGTTTGGAAGTAAATTGGTCATATGCTATGGAGAGTATAGGCAGGAGAGGGACACGCAGAAAATTTTTCATTAGTGATCAAAACTTAAACAGGACATACTCAATGCCAACCAAGGTCTCCAAACTAAAACAAATAACTCCATTAAAAAGACTCCACGTGTACAATATAGTGATTCAATAATTCCATACATCACCTGGTGCTCATCACAACAAGTGCACTCCTTCATCCTCATTACCTATTTCACCCATCCCCCCCACCAACCTCCCTTCTGGTAACCACCTGCCTGAAACTAATATAACACTATATGCTAATCATACTGGAATTAAAATTAAAAACTTAATAAATAAAAAAAAGACGTTAGATATTCTGGGACACCTGGGTGGCTTAGTTGGTTAAGTGTCCAACTCTCGATCTGGGCTTCGGTAATGATCTCGCAGTTCATGGGTTTGAGCCCCACTTCTGGCTCTGTGCTGACAGCACGGAGCCTGCTTGTGATTCTCTGTCTCCTTCTGTCACCCCCTCTTCCTCTCTCTCTCCCTCTCCCCCCTCTCAAAAATAAATAAACATTTTAAAAAGTTAGATATTCTGAAATATTAAAAAAAAAAGAGGAGAGTCCACAAATCTGACTATAAGTTATGCACAAGAAACAGAGCATGGGCACTGATAAAAACAAAAACAAAAACAAAAACAAAAACAAAAACAAAAACAAAACAAAACAAAACAAAAAAAACATAAGAATCAGGGGTTCCCGAGTGGTTCAGTCTGTTAAATCTCTGACTCTTGGTTAGGCTCAGATCATGATCTCATGGTTCATGAGTTTGAACCCTGCGTGGGGCATTCTCTATCTCTCCCTCTCTCTCTGCCCCTCCCCCACTTGTGTACACACACTCTCTCTCTCAAAAATAATTTAAAAAAAACATTAAAAAGAAAAACAAATAACAATCAAAATGAGAGAAATCAACATCTCCTAGAAGTGGTCCAGGCAACCTGGACTGATCTGTTAAGAACTCATGGCTCCCGCCCCGCCATATCTTAAGACGGAGAGGGCATGTGGATTCCAAGGCCTGACAAAAGTGATGCTCTTTACAAGGTTATTTAGATAATATAAAGCCATGTGCATTCATTTCCTAGGGTTGCTGGAACAAAGAACCACAAACTGAGTTGCTTAAAACAACAGAAATATATCGTCTTATAGTTCTGGAGGCTAGAATTCCAAAATCAAGAAATTGGCAGGGCCATATTCCCTTTGAAACCTGACAATCCTTCCTTGGCCTTTTCCTAGCTTCTGCTGGCTTGCCAGTAACCCTAACATTCCTTTGCTTGCAGGGGCAGTGCTTCCATCTCTGCCTCCATCATCACATGGTCATCTTCTCCCTGTGTGTGTCTGTCTCCGTGACTCGTCTCCTCTTCTTACAAGGAAACTAGCCATAATGGATTCAAGGTCCACCATATTCCTGTATGGCCCCATCTTAATTTGTATCTTAATTATAGCTGCAAAGATTCTATTTTCAAATAATTTCATATTCACAGCCACCAAGAATTAAGGCTTAAGCATATCTTTTAGGAGGATAAATACAAGCCTTAAATCTTGTGTTTGACTAATTGAAACCGCCCTGGTGTGAATGGGAAGCTTAGGCTGAAAAAGTAGAATAGCGGTTTCTGCATGAAAAAAGTCAAAGCCAAGGTGGACCCATTCACACAACGCTAACAGACAACATAAAGACTTACTCTAAGACAGACACTGTTCTAACTCTTTTACAAATATCCACACATTTTCCCTCACTATGATGACATGAGGTTGTAGTTTTCTACTTATTTAAAGATGAGAAAACTAAAGCACAGAGGTATCAAATTGCTGTGATGTGTCAACACCGGAAATTAAGCCCAGGTAGTCTGGCATGGTATTTATGTGCCTAACTAGGATAAGATTTCAAATCACAAGCTGGTTCCTCAGATTTGTAAGAATTGTTTATTACCAGCTACATCTTCCTTCTTCTTCCTGATTAGCAGCATTGTGACGGGCTAATGGGTGAGGTGAGGTTAAATGTGACCTAAGGACTGGCCATAAAAGGATTACCAAGTTTACAAAATGTAGGTTCAGAATCGGCTCCGTATTCACGTATGCTCATAATTATAGGCATACACTTAAACCTCTATTCATTCTTATGATAATACCTACTTCTATTATCTGAGAATAGGTACCTAACTGAATCACAAAGTTATATATACCTCCCACTTCCCTACACATTTTCTTCTCATTATCTGTATTAGGAAGAATAACTAAAGAACTGACATTTCAACTTGCTCCATTTAAAATTTGCTGCACTTAAATTTGTTTTTATAAAAAAAAAGTTTATCTTTATAGACATACATATATATGAAAATAAATATAAACATAAGGAAGGATATGCAAAATACTTTCTCAGATTTCTTTGTAAACCTCATGGTAATTTTAGAGGTTGAATAATATTTTATCAAATCTTTTTTTCCATATTTTATTGAAACGTCAGTTGCTGAATATTTCATTGCAAAATTCACTTGTAATTGAAGCTCAAAAATAATATACTGGAAAAATGTTACTGAACTCATAGGTCAAGCTAAATATGAAAAAATATATATCTCAAACTAGCAGTTTCTTATTTTAGATTTATTTTCTTTAAAATACACAAGGTCAGGAAGATTTGATATCTGAAGTGTAACCATATGACACATACAACTTTTTTTTTCTTCTTTTTTGGTACTTGGCAGATGAGTCTTACTAAGCTTCTAAGCTGCCCAGGTGGGTGGCCCACCACAAATCAAGAAAAAAATATATATATAAACACATGGTTTAAAGCTACGAGTAAAGCACTTGAACTTAGGTATGCTCCTCTACAGGTGTATGTTCTAGAGCATTTTATTACAACCTATAAAATGGTGATGAGAAAGAATGGACACTAAGAAATCAGACTCCACTATTGCCAAAATAGATAATTTCTTTAAATTTTGGGAAATGAACTGATTTTTACTGTCTTGGTCAGAAGGCTTAAAGTATATATCTGTTTTCAGAAATAAAGGCATACTTTTCTGGAGAGAACCATCACGGTTGGCTGACCTATCAATCTTGTCGAAGGGAAAAGCAACAAGTGTGCAGACCTTAAAGCAGTTTCTACAACCTGATGCTAGGAAACAAGGTCTTGTTCAAATTGTTCCACTTGATGCTTCCATGACCAATAATGGAGCACTTAAATCTGTCTGCTACAAATAGCAGTAATATTGAGGAGTTAAACTCAAAGTGAATTAGGGGCCCATAAGGCTACAGTATTTCTACCTGTCAAAGGAAACACACACACACACACACACACACACACACACACACACACACCTGTCAGTGGAACCACTGGTGTCCACACTGTTCCATCCATACCCATTCAGGCATGGTGTCTTTCCAGGTTGAGTCTGGGAAATTCTGGCCACTCTCAGTTTCGGGGAAATAAACCTAATTCATTTTGGGGAAATTATGTTTTCATTTTCTTAAAAATACTTTTTCTTTAAGATTTCTTGATACACTCCGGGCGCCTGGGTGGCTCAGTCGGTTAAGTGTCCGTATTGGCTCAGGTTAGGATCTCGTGGTTAGTGAGTTCGAACCCTATATCGGGATGTGTGCTGTCAGCTGAGAGCCTGAAGCCTGCTTTGGATTCTATGTCCCCCTCTCTCTGTCCCTCCCCCACTCGAGCTCTGTCTCTGTCTCAAAAATAAATATTAAAAAAAATTTAAAAAAAGATTTCTCGATACAGGCCACACCTAACTGAATACACTATTGTATCATGATTGCTGCTAACGATGTGAAACATTTCCTCAAGAGACGGAAAATATTTGAGATAAGACATGGACCTTAAAACATTTTACAGGGAGAAGAATTCAGTGTGGAAGTTTGAAATCCTGTCGTTAACATGGCATCACAAGGGAAATGGATAACAGGGCTTCCTCTCTTATTAAAGACTTTTTCGATGTAAAAAGGATATTTGTGGAAGAAAAGACTAGAAAGTACAAGTTACATGACTCTCTCTTAACAATTAAAAATTGTGTTAAAAGGATATGTGGTCACTTAAGACGAAGTTCCTTAAGTGAAACCAAATTCATGTTTAATTCATCAGTTTATCTCATATGGAAACAAACCCACAATAATAATGATCTAACAGGATCTCACTTTAATGACTAGATTTGGATAAGTAATGAGACATAGAAAGAAAATTTACACACTGATATTATATTCCAGTTTTCTCTTATGTTAATATAAATTTATTAATTTATTAAATACATATTTGTTGATCAGCCATGTCAGCAAGGTGCTGAGCAAGGTGTTATGCCACTATTTCTTTCTATAGTGTATCAGAGTAGCTCATTGATCACGATGAGTTTTCGTAATGCTTAATCATAAAATTTTGTAAACATGTACCAAAGTACACGAAGAGGGTAAAGAATTTTTGTGAACACAAAACCAAGCTTCAACAAATCACCGATAGCCTATCTGACTTCACCTATTCCCGCTCCCACTTCTCTAGCCCCCATGTTATTTTGAATCAAATCCCACACTTCATATCATTTCATCAGTAAGTAATTCAGTAATTATCTGTAAAATACAAGCGTTCTTTATGGTAGTTTTTTGTTTTGGTCTTGGTTTTTGTTTTGCTTTGTTCTTGTTTGTTTTACAACACCATTTTACCGTTATCACAGTTAAAATTTTTTGACAATCTTTTAATATCAAACAACCAGTCAGTGCTCAAATTTCTATTATCATTCAAATGTCATAAAATCAAACTTAAAGGACGTTAGACATGATCCAAATACAGTTTGCACACTGCTGTTGTTTGATATGGCTCCTCAGTGTCTTTAACTCTATAGACTCTACTTTCATCCTGTTTCTCTTTTCCTTTCAGTTAATTTTTTTTTATTTTTTAATTTTTTTTAACGTGTATTTATTTTTGAGAGAGACAGAGCATGAGTAGGGGAGGAGCAGAGAGGGAGGGAGACACAGAATCCGAAGCAGGCTCCAGGCTCTGAGCTGTCAGCACAGAGCCCCACATGGGGATTGAACCCACGGACGACGAGCCAAAGTCGGATGCTTAACAGACTGAGCCACCCGGGTGCCCCATCATTTCAGTTTATTTGTTGAAGAAAACAAGATTTTTGTCCCATAGAGTTTTCACACTGTATATAGATTTGGCTGATTGCATGTCATGGTGCATTTCAAAATGTTTCTCTATCATCTGTAGTTTGATCTAGAAGCTGGATAAGATACAAGTCTCTTGGTGTGGTGAGGATACCTTGCAAGTGGACGGTGTATTCTTCCATCTGCCAGCACACAATATCTAGCTGTCTTCTATTTTGGTTAACAGTCTTTGGTGCCCAGTGCCTGGATCCTTTGTTACCAGAAGCTGTGAAACATTTTAACTCTAACCTTCCATTTATTAGGTGGAGTACTTCTCTAGGAAGAAACACTCTTTTATTTACTGTTAAGTTTTATAGTGGTAGTTTTTGTAGGTAAACCAAGACAAATACTTGATTTTTCTCTTAAATTGCCTATTTGTAAAATAACATTTTGCTTTACTAGCAGCCTCCAACTGTGAACAGGTGTTTTTTTAATTGTTAGGAAACCATGGATTTAAACATATTTGATCTGTTTCAACTTGATACAACTATTTTCCTTAATGTAGAAATTGCTCTCTCTTTGCTAGAGTGAGCTAGGTTGACCCCCTAGAACTTCTGACATGATTCAAGTGGTCTTTGATAGCTTTCTGGCCCTTTTTTATGTTCTAAGATGTTTTATGATCATGTTGCATGATTGTTTTTAATTTTTTTTAACATTTATTTATTTTTGAGACAGAGCATGAACAGAGGAGGGGCAGAGAGAGAGGGAGACACAGAATCGGAAACAGGCTCCAGGCTCTGAGCTGTCAGCACAGAGCCCGACGCGGGGCTCGAACTCATGGACCGCGAGATCATGACCTGAGCCGAAGTCGGTCGCTTAACCGACTGAGCCACCCAGGCGCCCCTCATGTTGCATGATTTTATGTTTATGATTATGTCGTACATTTCTGGCTCCAGATCTAGCTGCACTTTTGTAAATAAAAGTACCCTCATTTTGGATCTGTCTGATGTTTATCATGATTAGATTCACATGTTTCATTCCAGGTTGATGAATGACCTAAATGATGTCGTGTTCCTCAAAGAAAATCATATCAAGAAGCATATGATGTGAATCTTCCTCTCACAGTAGACATTATTTTTTTTCACCCTGTTAAGGTGGTGTCCTATTTCTCCACTTTATAGTTTTTTTTTTTTTTTCCTTTCAACTAATACAGATTTGTGGGAAGACATTTTCAGGGCATGCAAATAGTCTATGTCTCATTAAAAAAATACCCTCCTAGCTTTGGCCACTGTTAATGATTCTTGCCCAAGCCAATTTTCAGTATGATGGTTATAAAACGTTTTTCCACCTCCTGCAATCCCTTCACACGTAGAGGCTCTCAATGGGCATCCTACTGTGAGCAAAAGCCCTTTTTCTCCTTTTTAAAAAATCTATTTATCTGTTTATTTATGATAGCTATATACTCATGGATTCCTATTTTGTTACTCAAATTATCCAAGATTTGGCCAATAGATGTCACTTACAACTGCCTCCTGTGTCCTTGTAATATGTCCCATATATTTATTTTTTTATTGTTATTATTTTAGCATTTCCTTACTTTCCCGAATAAGAAAGTTTTCCAACTTATGTTGGCCTCATCATGACCAGCTTTGGAATCAAGAAATTTTATGAAACCAGAACAAATCTGACATCATAATATGATAAGTACATTTTTAGAAAGTAAAATTAGAGGTCAATCTCTGCTATGAATATACGTGAAAAAAAATTCTTAACAACATATCGAGAAATTGAATTCAGAAATATTCTTTAGTAGCTAAGGACAACTGCTGTAATACAACTATCATCTCCAAAACTTTTCTCTCCAAATAAAAGTATACAGTATAGCAATCCAGGAGTTTGCTTGTTTGTTTATAGAGGAAGTACTGTTAGCCTTCCAGTTTCACAGTTCCCTTTTGCCCTGTAGAACCCCCAAATTGCATTCCTAGTCTTCTTTTCCTCCATACCAAAAAGAAGGGTGCCTCTCCCTTCCTTTTGCCTCTTTTCTTCCCCAGAAGCTGTGTATTTTGAAAGTCTCTTTTAAGTCTCTCCTATCCATGTAAATGGCATTTGTACTTTTAAATCACACTTGCCCCTTTCAGTAATGCCTCCTCCTTTAAATCATAGATTTAAAGTCTCTTATCTGTAGATTATGCCCTGATCTTCCCAGATACTTTTCCAGTGTTTTCACATTGAATTTAATAACTTTGGTATTCACCAAAAATCATCTTTAGGCTCCTCTGACTAGTCTCCTTTTTATGTCTTTGTCAGAGATTTTCTCATTTTGTCTTTGCTGGCCACAAAGCCTTGTGCCTGGGCAAGAGTAGTGTGGTGGCCTAAGAGGTCCTGCAGTGGAATTTGGTATGGTTTTTGTCCTCTTTTTGCTTACAATTGTTTACAGTGTCAGCATTCTTGGTCTTCAAATCGTGTTATAAATATAGTTTTACATTATTCAATTTTTGCAAATAAAATAAAAGGAGGAAAAGAAGGTGTTTTCCTCCACCCCCCGACAGAAAACAAGGAGAAACTATTTGATGATAACCATATGCAAGTAAACAAAAAGTCAACCTCAACAATTATAAAATTTTTAAAAAAACATAGGGGAAAATATTTGTGATCTAGCGTTAATCAAAACTCCTTGTCCATGACATCAGAGCATGATCCATAAATACCTCTTACCTTCAGTATTGCTCGGATACCAAAGTTACAGAAAGATACAAGAAAAACAAAACTATTAGCCAATATCCATGATGAATATATACATAAAAGTTCTCAAAAAAAATGCTAGCAAAGTGAAATCAACACCACATTAAAAGGATCACACACGATAATCAAGGGGGGATTTAACTCCACGATGCAAGGATGGTTCAAAATGCACAAATCAATAAGTGTGATTCACATCACAGAATGAAAGATAAAAATCATATGGTCATTTAAATAGACACAGAAAAAACATTTTGACAAATTTCAACATGCTTTTATGATAAAAACTCTCAGTAACTTGGGTATGGAAGGAATACTTCAAAATATAAAGGCATATAAAATATATAAATACATAATAAGCTCATAGCTAATATCATAATAATGAAAGGCTGAAACTTTGCCTCTAAGTTTGGGAATGTAACAAGGGTGCCCATTCTCATCACTCCTATTCAATATGTGCGAGACAACCAGAGCAATCAGGTAAGAAAATAAAAATAAAAAGCATCAAAATCAGAAAGGAAGAAGTGAAATTGTTTGCAGAAGAGATGATTGTATACATAACAAACTCTGAAGATTCCACCAAACAACTGCTATCACTAATAAATTCAGTAAAGTTGCACGATACCAAATATCGTGCAACCAAATAAACCAAAAATAAGTAGTTTCTATACACTGACAACAAACTATCTGAAAAAAATAATGAAAACAATTCCATTTACAATAGCATCATATATAATAAAATATTTATTGTATTTAACAAAAGGGTTGAAATCTGTCCACTGAAAACTACAAGACATTGATGAAAGAAATTGAATACAAAAACAAATGGAAAGATATCTCATGTCCATGGATTGAAAGAATTAATATTGTTAAAAGGTTTATACTACCAAAACCTATGTATTTAATGCATTCCCTCTAAATATTTTAATTATTTTCCCATAAATTTAAAAAAAAATCTTAAAATTTATAATCACAAAGACCCCACATAGCCAAAGCAATCCTGAAAAAGAAGAACAAAGATGAGGCATCACACTTTTTGATTCCAAACCATACATAAAGCTGCAGTAATGAAAGCAATATAGTACTGGTATAAAAAGACACATAGATCAATGGAACAGAATGTAGAGTACAGAAATAAATCCATGTGTATATGGTCAATATCTGATAAGGGAACCAAGAACACAAAATGGAGAAAGGACAGTCTCTTCAATAAGTAGTGCCAGGAAAACTGGACAAACACATGCAAAATAATGAAACTAAAATCCTATCTTACACCATACATAAAAATGAGTATAAAATGGGTTGAAGACTTAAATATAAGACCTGAAACAATAAGTCTCCTAGAAGAAAACATGGTGAAAAGCTACTTGACATTGGTTTTGGCAATAATTTTTTGGACATTAAAACAAAAGCAAAAAAAGTAAAAATAAATAAGTGGGACTACATCAAATTACAAATTTTCTGCACAGAAAAATAATCAACAAAAGAAAAGAAAACCTATGCAATGGGAGAACATATTTACAAACAAGTTATCTGACAAGGGGTTAGCCAAAGGAAGGAAATAATAAAGATTAGAGCAGAAATATAAATGATATAGAATCTAAACAAAACAAAACTAACAAAAAACCACAACAGAACAGATCAATGAAACCAGGAGCCAGTTCTTGGAAAAATTAGTAAAACTGATAAACCTCTAGCCAGGCTTATCAAAAAGAAAAGAGAAAGGGCCCCAATAAATAATAAATTAATCACAAATGAGAGAGGAAAAAAACACAACCAACAGCACAGAAATACAAATAGAAGAGAATAATATGAAAAACTATAATCCAACAAATTGAACAAACTGGAAAAAATGGACAAATTTCTAGACATATATAAACTACCAAAACTGAAAAAGGAGGAAATAAAAGCTTGAACTGATAACCAGCAAAGAAATTGAATAAGTACTTTAAAAAACTCCCAAGAAACAAAAATCCAGGGCCAGATGGCTTCACAGGTGAATTCTATCAAAAACACTTAAGAAGAGGTAATGTGTATTATCAAACTATTCCAAAAAATAGAAAAAGAAGGAGAGCTTCCAAATTCATTCTAGGAGGCCAGCATTACCCTGCTACCAAAACCAGATAAAAACTCTGCTAAAAAAGAGAACTACAGTCCAATATTTCTGATGTACATGGATGCAAAAATTCTTAATAAAATACTAGCAAACCAGGTCCAAAAATACATTTAAAAAAATCATTCGCCATGATCAAGTGGGATTTATTCCTGTGTTGCAAAGGCTCAATATTTGCAAATCAATCAATGTGATATACCACATTAATGAAAGAATAAGTTCATTGCAATAGATGCAGAAAAAATATTTGACAAAATACAACATCCATTCATGATAAAAACGCTCAACAAAGCAGGGTTAGAGGGAACGTACCATTACATAATAAAGGCCATCTATGAAAAACATAACTAACATCATACTTAATGGAGAACAACTGACTTTTCCTCTATGGTGTTAAGCAAGACAGGGATGTCCACTTGCACCACTGCTATTTAACATACTACTATGAGTACTAGTCATAGCATTCAGACACGGAAAATAAATAAATGGCATCCAAATTGGTAAGGAAGAAGTAAAACTTGCGATGCTTGTAGATTGCATTATAGTCTATATAGAAAACATGAAGGAGCAGAAGGAGAAACCAAGGAATAGATCCTGTTTACAACTGAACCCAAAACAATAAGATATCTAGGAATAAACCTAACCAAAAAGGTGAAAGACCTACACTCTGAACTATAACACACTGATGAAATAAACTGAAGATGACACAAAGAAATGAAAAAACATTCCATGTTCATGGATTGGAGGAACCAATAGTGTTAAAAGGTCTATACTACCCAAAGCAATCTACACATTTAATGCAATCCTTATTCAAATGCCATATTTTTCACAGAGCTAGAACAAACAATCCTAAAAATTTGTATGGAACCACAAAACCTTGAAGAGCCAAAGAAACCTTGAAAAAGAAAAGCAAAGCTGGAGGTATCACACTTTTGAACTTCAAGTTAAATTATAAAGCTGTTGTAATCAAGACAGTATGGTACTGGCACATAAGTAGACACATAGAACAATGGAACAAAATAGAAAACCCAGAAATGAACTCATGATTATACGATCAATTAATGTTTGACAAAGTAGGAAAGAATATCAAATGGGAAAAAGACAGTCTCTTCAACAAATTGTGTTGGGAAAACTGGACAACAGCATGCAAAAGAATGAAACTGGACCACTTTCTTCCACCGTACACAAAAATAAATTCAAAATGGGTTAAAGATCTAAATGTGGGATCAGAAGCCATCAAAATTCTATGGAAGAACACAGGCAGTCAGTTCTTTGACAATGGCCATAGCAACTTCTCTCTAGATATGTCTCCTGAGGCAGGGGAAATAAAAGCAAAAATAAACTATTGGGACTTCATCAAAATAAAAAGCTTCTGCATAGCTAAGGACACAATCAATAAAACTAAAAGGCAACCTACAGAATGAGAGAAAATATTTGCAAATGACCTATATGACAAAAGGTTAGTATCCAAAATATATAAAGAACTTATAAAACTCAATACCCAAAAACAAATAATCCATTTAAAAAATAGATGATATGAAGAGACCTTTTTCAAATTTTTAAAAAATGTTTATTTATTTTTAAGAGAGAGAGTGCAAGAAGGGGAGGGCCAGAGAGAAAGAGGGAGACACAGAATCCAAAGAAGCCTCCAGGCTTCAGCTATCAAAACAGAATCTGACACAGGGCTTGAACTCACAAACTGCAAGATCATGACCTGAGCCAAAGTCCAACGCTTAACCAACTGAGCCACCGAGGCACCGGAGACATTTTTTTTAAAGAAGACATTCACATGGCCAACAGACAAATGAAGAGATGCTCAATATCATTCATCATTAGGGAAAAACAAATCAAAACTATAATGAGATATCACCTCACACCTGTCAGAATGGCTAAAACTAACAATAAAAGAAACAACAGGTGTTGGTGAGGATGTGGAGAAAGGAAAACCCTCTAGCACTGTTGGTGGGAATGCAAACCGATATAGCAACTCTGGAAAACAGTATGGAGTTTCCTTAAAAAGTTACAAATAGAACTACCCTAAAATCCAGTAATTGCACTACTAGGTATCGAAGCAAAGAATACAAATATACTAATGCAAAGGGATACATGGTTTCTGATGTTTAGAGCAGCATTATCTACAATAGCCAAATTATGAAAACAGCCCAAGTGTCCATCAACTGATGAATGGATAAAGAAGAGGTAGTATATATATGCAATGGAATATTACTCAGCCATAAAAATGAATGAAATATTGCCATTCGCAATGACTTGGATGGAGCTGGAGAGTATTATGGTAAGCAAAATAAGTCAGAGAAAGGCAAATATTATATGACTTCACTCATATGTGGAATTTAAGAAACAAAACAAATGAGCAAAAGGAAAAAAAAGAGAGGGAGGAGGAGGCAAACCAAGAAACAGACTCTTAACTATAGCGAATAAACTGATAGTTGTCAGAGGGGAGGTGTATGGGGGATGGGTAAAATAGGTGACGGGTGATGAAGATCAAGGAGAGCACTTGCTGTGATAAGCACTGGGTGTTGAATGAAGTGCTGAATCATTATAGTGTACCCCTGAAAATAATATACTGTATGTTCACAAACTGGAATTTAATAAAAACTTAAAAAATAAAATAAAAATAAGCTATGTAATAAATACATTTATTTATGTAAAAAAATAACCAAAACATGAGTGACTCATACTACACAATAGCAAAAATAATAATAATGATAATAATAATAATCTTATTAAAAAATCGGCAGAGAAACTGAATAGAAATGTTTGCAAAAATACAAATGGCCAACAGTTACATGAAAAGGTACTCAGCATCACTAATCATCAGGATAATGCAAATCAAAACCACAATGCGATATGACCTTAACACCAATGTTTTCACGGTTTCAAAAAAACAAGAAATAACAAGTGTTGGCTAAGGCATAGAGAAAAGAAAATGTGCATTCTTGGTAGTAAAGTAAATTTTTATAGCTAACTGTGGAAAACAGTATGAGGGTTCTTCAAAAAATTAAGAATTTAACTGCCATATGATCCAGCAATCCCTCTTCTGGGTATATATAAGAAGAAAATAATTAAAAAAAAAGAATATCAAAGATATATGTGCCCTACCATGTTCATTGCAGCATGATTTGCAATAGCCAAAGTATGGAAACACTCTAAGTACCCATTTATGGGTGAATGAATAAAGAAGATATAGCATATGTAAATATGAATAGATGTATGCATATATATAATGGGATATTATTCAGCTATATAAAAGGAAGGAAATTTTGACATTTGCAACAATATGGATGGATCTTGAGGGCATTGTACTAATTGAGATAAGTCAAAGGAAGACAAATACTGTTTAATCTCACTCATATGTGGACTCTCAAAAAAGGAACTCATAGGAGCATAGAGTGCAATGATGGTTGCTAGGGGTAGGGGTGTAGGTAGGGTGGGGGGAAATGGGTGAAGGTTGTCAAAGGGAAAAACTTTCAGTGATAAATGAATAAGTTCTGGTGATCTAATATACAGCATAGTGGCTAAATTATACTGTAATATATACTTGAAAATTGCTAAGAGAGATCTCAAAAATTCTCACTCCCCCAAACCAATAACTATGTAAAGTAATGGATGTGTCCATTAACCTTACTGTGGTAATCTTTTCACAATATATATGCATATATCAAATCATTTCCTTGTGTAACTAAACTTATATAATGTTATATGTCAATTATATCTCAATCAACCTGGTGTGGGGGGAAACAAAAGACCTGACCTTCTGACCCAAACATTTTAAATTAAATAATTAAAATAAAGTATCACTAAAAATCATTTAAAAAAAGAAAAAAAGTCAAGAAAAGTTGAAAAATAAATCTATGAAGGGAGATTCCTCTGCTCTACATTAAAACATACTATTCTGTCCCTAAAATTAAAGCCCTGAGGTACTGGCTTACAAATAAACATTACATCAGTGGAATAAAATAGAAAGCCCAGAAATAAACCTCAGAACATACAGATATTTAGCAATATGATACAAGAGGTATTTTAAAACACTGGGATAATGATGAGCTTTTTAAGAACTAATGCTGGGACATTTGAGGAGCCATCTAGATAAAATTTGACCCATATCTCATATCATACAAGAAAATAAACTAAATGAATTAAGGATCTCAAAGGAAAACATAAAACCATACAAGTACCAGAAGAAACCTGAGTCAATTATTCTTTAACCATGGTATAGGGACATATATAAAGAAAGTGATCAGTTTGATTACATTAAAATGCATGGCAAAATTAATCATAAAAAAAATCAGAAGACTTTGACAAACTAGTAGATCATATCCTCAAACAAAGGGCTAATATTTTTACTATATAAAGAACTCTTAAAAGTTGAAGGACAAAGTACCAAAAACACCATATTGAGTAGTAAATTGGATAGAGGTGTTGTAAAGCGAGAGCTGGTTGGAATATAAATCTATAAAATGAACCAAGGTCACCTTGGAAAGACTGCAGAGAGGAGACCTAGGATGACTGAGTCCTGGAGTACTCAAGAACAAACATGGTGAGAAGAGGGAAAGGAATGATGAAAAGGAATTGAAAACAAGCAGCCAGTTGATGAACAAATTGGGTACATCTTATGTTCTTTTTCCATCGTAATATCAAGAAATGGCTCAGAAGTGACTCCTATTAAACTACAAGAAGTTGCTAATATAACAACAACAACAACAAAAAAAAATCTAGTGAAAATTTGTTGTTCAAGCCAGTCAGCTCATTGTTATTTTGTATCACATAGACAAACCATTATCATTTTTGGATTGAATTAATGATTTAAAAATTGAATAAAAGCAAATTAATTTGTGTATATCCAAATTACAGCTTCTGCAAGGAGATGTATCAACTGTTCACTCTGTTTTACACACATTATTCTCTATAAATAATTAAGTAGCTTTTGGGACCATTTAGGAAATTATTATCTTCTCTCTGCTGTACTGAAACATGAACAAGCAGCTTTTCAAAGTACAAAACTTTTTTTTAGGGAATAACAAATCCTAAAAGAACACAGCTTGCTAAATAAAATATGTTAACTGAGAAATCGACATTTTCTAAATCCACTTAAAGCAGATAGTAAGTGAAGAATATAATCACCCAGAACATTGTTTCATCTATGCTGCCTCAGACTTGGTGGCTCATGTTAAAATGCAGTGACGATAAATAGAACCTGCTGAGTTTGACACACTATTTAGAGTAGCTCTGGAGAGGAGAAGAACATTTACTGTTTTTAATCATTAGCTTCAAATGATTGATCAGCAGTGTTGCTGGAGTGCTAGTCATTTAAATATAAAAGCACTTTGAAATTTCTAATTTTAGAAAGAAATAATTGAGTAAACAGCGAAGTTAATCATCATAGATGCCTTTGTGTCAAGACAGGCAATTCGTAATTTTGAAAAACAGTAGTATGAAGTAAAAAGAAATCTCATCAAGTTAATGTGATTTGTTTCCTGAAATGTTATTTAAGTGGAAACTAAACTTGAGTCACTGTGACACAGATTGAGTATAGCAAATAAACGAGAGAAAGCTGACTTATTTTTAAATTTGAAGACACTTGTCATTTGTACTTGTCCTTTCAGAGAGCAATTCATCACTCCAAAAATGTGTCTTCATATGTATTATCCATTAATTTTTATAATAATCAACTATGTATTCTGAAAGGCTGGGATATTTTTATACCCAATGTAAAGTATATATCCCCTCTGTCAATAGAGAAATCAAAAGTGAAAGTTTTAGTTATTTTTTTGATGTTTATTTATTTTTGAGAGAGAGAAAGAGAGTCCATGCATTCAGGGAGGGGCCAAGAGACAGAGGATCTGAAGTGGGCTCTGAGGTGACAACACAGAGCCAGATGCAGGGATCAAACTCACGAACCTTGAGGTCATGACCTAAACTGAAGTCAGATGCTCAACTGACTGAGCCACACAGGCACCCAAAGTTTTAGTTATCTTCAAAAGACTAAGAAACTTGTGGGCAAAACCAGTGGCTTTTTTCCCCTGAGACAACTTCTGTAATTTTCAAGACTGAAGATTTGGAGTTTCTTTCAACTTTGTAGAGGTTTTTAAAAAATTTTTCCAAAATAGCATTCTCAATACTTCAGAAGTCTTATCTCTACTTTCTGTATGGTATCCTTTCATTTTAAGGACATCTTGCTTTCATATTCTGCCTGTTAATGTCTAGGAAGAAAGGAAACTAACTGTTGAATCCACTTATGGTAAGGATCTTATTATAAGAATATTCCTAAAGGCATATGCTTTTTAAAAGAGAACCTGGTATAATGAATTCTTACCCTAAATGAATATAAATCCTTAAAATAAGATTTGGACAATCACCAGAATACCTAAAAGTAAATCCCAAACCAGATACTTTTGAAGGGATGCTCAAATAGTGAAATTGGTCATACGTAGATTGTTTATTTTTATGGAATACCAAGTTAGAGACCATGGAGTACATTCTAGAAGGCACAGTTTGGAATAACACAGGGCAGAAGTTCCCAAAATGTCTTATAACATGAATAGTATTAAAATGTTTTATAGAGCTCATATAAAACTAGCTTCATTACTAGACCATTCAGTAACAGTAAAGCATCCGTAAAAATCTGACCATTGTTGGATTAGTTTGTATTGAATTAACCTGAATTATACCTGGAAAATAGTAAAGGAATTCCATGTAAACTATGATAATTTTTTTCTAATGATGATGGCTGGTGCAGATAAGAATTTGAGGGCTCTTTTTAACAACTTTGCAATGGTCAAGCCGCCCTAACACTCCCACATGAACTATATACCTGCATATCCACAAGTTTATGGCTCAGCGGCAAGAACACTGTCTTAGAAGCAGTATGGATGAATATAAGATATTAACAAACAGATGGTCAATAAGTTACTGATGGAAAACAGGTTGTTTACACTTTAAAATATTGAGAGGCAGAATGAGTACAGGTAGTCTTTATAGGATATTGTTTCTTAAAGTACATTTTAAAATACTTTAGAAATTGAAGATCATCTTTTCATAGAAACAACAGTGGTTAAGTTGTCATAGAGACAATCACTTATATAACTTATATAACTCCAGGACAATTGCTTTTTTCTTTTTTTTTTTTTTTGTCTTTTTAAATTTATTTTGAGAGGGAGAGAGAGAGAGAGAGAGAGAGAGAGAGAGAGCAAGCGGGGCAGGGGCAGAGACAGAGGGAGACAGAAACCCAAGCAAGCTCCGCACTGTCAGTGCAGAGCCCAAACAATGTGGGGCTGGAACTCACAAACCTTGAGATCATGACCTGAGCCGAAAACAGGAGTCAGAAGCTTTAACCAACTAAGCCATCCAGGTGCCCCAGGACAATTTTTTAATTCCTTTCCTTTCCTTTCTTTTCCTTTCCTTTCCTTTCCTTTCCTTTCCTTTCCTTTCCTTTCCTTTCCTTTCCTTTCCTTTCCTTTCCTTTCCTTTCCTTCCCTTCCCTTCCCTTCCCTTCCCTTCCCTTCCCTTCCCTTCCCTTCCCTTCTCCTCCGTTCCCTTCCCCTCCGTTTCCTTTCCTTCTTTTTTTCATTTATTTATTTTTGAGAGAGAGACAGAGTGCAAGTTGGGAAGAGGCAGAGAGAGAGGGAGACACAGAGTCCAAAGCAGGCTCCAAGCTCCAAGCTATCAGCACAGAGCACAACACGGGGCTCGAACTCACAAACCATGAGAACATGACCTGAACCAAAGTTGGACACTTAACCACTGAGCCACCCAGGCGCCCCAAGGACAATTTATTTCTAAAAATCCCACTTGGGGGGATGGAAATACCTTCACCCCCTGCAGAAGAATGACAATCTCTTTTGGTAGATGTGTAAAGAGTAGGTTGTAGAGGATTTATATCTATCAATCTATCATCTATATATATTTGTATGTATGTATGTATGTGTGTATGTATGTATGTATGTATGTATGTATGTATGTATGTATTATTTCTGTGCCTGGTAACTTGTTTCCTTAACATTTGTATAGCAAGAGGCAAGCTACTATGCACTCCTTGGAGTCTTATACTGTCCATGTCTGTGAGGTGGGTTTCAGAGGCCACATCATCGTTTACATCATAAACTACCTGTGTTACAAAGTGTGCTCAATTGTTCTTTATTCCTGAAGCCAGTAAAGTTTAAATAATTTGACCAAGTATATACTGAAGCATGTTTGCATTGCATGAAGCATGTACCATGAAAGATGAAAGCCTCCACCACTATAGATTTAAACCCTCTAGTTTTCCAAAAGTGCAATGTATGTTCATAGTAAAATCTTTCTGCTGGTGCATTTTAATTCTGGTAAAAAGGCATAGCCTATGGAAGTTAAGACAGAGTCCATTGTCCACAGAATTTTACACTGGCCTTTGTTCAGAGTTTTCCAGAAAAGCCCTCATTAATACCAATTTTCCTGACAGCTTTCATGATGTGGACACATTAATACTAGGAACTGGATTGTGATCACGAACATAAACTACTGAACTGCTGTCAGAGAGCAGTGACTTCAAATCATTTACAGAGGATTTAATGTAGTGAAGGAAATTAACCTCATCAAGAACTTAGCTTGTGTATGAAGAAATATATTTGTTACTTCCTGGTAAAAATGGGGAGAGAACATGCTTCCATGGTTCTAATTGAATACGGAGCATCAAAACATGGGAGTTCCCCTATAATTTCTACTTTTGTAGAAATCATTTTTTTACAATTCTTCCTTTAATAGCCCAACAGCAGCAAACTACATCACGACTGTTTAAAATTCTGTGTGTTTTCGACAATAAGACATCTCACCTTGAGCAAAAAGGCTTAATGATGCCTTTTCTTTCAAAATTTATGGAGAAACACCTTTATATTCTTAAATCAGAAATTGGCATTTCCAAATATTCTATGAACATAAAAATGTGACAATAAATGAAATAGCTTTCAATTTCCATTTTGGAAGTATTCGTCATGGTTCATTAACTTTTAATAATGTATCATCCAAGTATGGTCTTAGGTTTCCTGTGATAACAACTTTGAGGTTCAACGTATTGATCCCTGTATATAGTCCCACCAGATGGACTCAGACTTCTTGGACCATAGTAAGAGGTAGGGAGCTACATCTAAGGTGCAAGCTACTATAATGACTAGAATTTCAAGCACACTCGCACACCCCCAGTTCTATCTTTTCCCATTTGAATCTCCCTCCTCCAATAGATATAACAGGCACTAGAGAAGCCAAAGCAATGTGGCTTTGGAACAATTGACTTATGGGCACTCAGAACTACTAAGCCAGTAGAATAAAAACCAGTTTCTATCAGTTACCAATTTCATCCATAACCTAAAATCTGTTTATCATCAATCTCAACTCCCATCTGATGTGCTAACTCCTACCCGGACTTTTGTTTTCAGGTGAACTGCCAAGACAATGTGCTGCTTCACCTCTGGTTACTCTTTTCTTCACTTCTGTGAGGATGTTTCTCATTAAAAAATGTTACCGACATGAGGGGAGGGCAACACCATCCAGATAATCAAGAATGGCTATGCGAAGTGCAGGGCTTGTCAAGGCACTGTCACCTATGTTGATGGGGCATTATGTTCTTGGTTCATCCCCCTTATAATTGAACATGTGAAGAAACATTCTGATAAACTTTGATGTCTCATATGCCTAGGAATATCTTCTTGACCAAGACACTCTTACTGACTAGACTTGGTAGTCATGGCTTTCTTTGGACCAGGCCATATTTGCCCAAAATTTCCAGATTCGTACATTTTATTTTCATACTTTCAAGGTAAAATCAAAAGTAAGCTCAATTTTATTAAGCTTAAAAAGACCAATCGTTATTGTGATGTTGATAACTTAAAATTTTACTTTCATATTTTTCTCAAAAGTATTATTCTTATATTAAGCAGTGAAATGCAATATGAAAACAAAATTCCCTTCTATACTCCATAAATCCCATCACTTACTTTCTAGGGAAAGAATAAGTTATGATTTATTTGATCTAGACTAACACTATACCACATACATCTTCAAACTTATTGTATTTCCTAAAACTCACTTTTAGGAAGGATTCTTTTTTTTTTAATTTTTTTAATTTTTTTTAACGTTTATTTATTTTTGAGACAGAGAGAGACAGAGCATGAATGGGGGAGGGTCATAGAGACAGGGAGACACAGAATCTGAAACAGGCTCCAGGCTCTGAGCTGTTAGCACAGAGCCCAACACGGGTCTCTAACTCACGGACTGCGAAATCATGACCTAAGCCAAAGTTGGACTCTTAACCTATTGAGCCACCTAGGCACCCCAGGATTCTTTTTTTTTTAAGTTTTTAAAATTTATTTTGAGAGAGAGAGAGAGCATGAAGGGGGGCAGGGGAGAGAGAGAGATGAAGAGAGAGAATTTGAAGCAGGTTCCCTGCTGTCAGTGCAAAGCCCAACATGGGGCTGGATCCCATGAACCATGAGATCATGACCCAAGCCAAAATCAAGAGTCAGAAGTTTAGCCTACTGAGCCACCCAGGGGCCCCTAGGCAGAAATCTAAGTGGGGAGTGGAAAATAACCACTGTGGTTTTCTTGCCTTAGTTATGATTTTGTTGAATTTCCACCCTCTTATGATTTCTAAGAAAGGAAATAACTATATAGTTCACCTAACTTACATGAAAATACAAAAACAAAACGCAAACAACCTTAATATTTAAATTTATAAGAAGTATTCTCAAAATCATCCACTATTTACTGAATGAGTAAAAGGTCACATCAGTAGCTCTTTTCATTTATTTTTTATACATAAAAAATAGCAGGATTTGCTGGATAAGCATATTTTATAAATTAAAAAGATATTTCATATTTTAAATTTTTAAATGAAGTAACAATTTATACTTTAAAATACTGATCATAGTAATAATAATGATGATAAACTATTTGCCTTTTTCTTTTGTTTTTGGATTTTTTTATTTTGCAAATATGGCAGGAAATAACGGGTAAAACATGTTTGCACAGCTAATTTTTTAAGTTAGTCTCCTTTTCCTTAGGATTTTTCGAGTTGCTGAAAGAAGACTGTGGAAAATGGATCAATTACTGTTCAGCTAAGAGTCACAAGGTTAAATGTTAAATCGTCACCTTACAATAACAAAAGGTAGTTAGGAGTGTTTAATTTCATGACCATTGTTATTTTTTGATTGAACTTGCAGAGGAATGATACAACAACCTTTATTAGAAGGGTGCAACATCCTTGAACTATTTTTTTTTTTTTAATTTTTTTTTTTCAACGTTTATTTTTGGGACAGAGAGAGACAGAGCATGAACGGGGGAGGGGCAGAGAGAGAGGGAGACACAGAATCGGAAACAGGCTCCAGGCTCTGAGCCATCAGCCCAGAGCCCGACGCGGGGCTCCAACTCACGAACCGCGAGATCGTGACCTGGCTGAAGTCGGACGCTTAACCGACTGCGCCACCCAGGCGCCCCTTTTTTTTTTTTTAAACAAGGACACCCATCCACATTCAGGCCAGAATACACTGTACCATTTTGTACATGAGAAAATGAGCAGCACAAATGCAAAGTGAAAGTGGATATTGACTATTCCTTTCCCCATGCTGCTGCCCTTCTGTGGGTAAGAATATAACCTGAGGTAGGGCTGACAGAACTCTCAGGGATGGGTAGCAGATGCCATAAAGAGAAACATAAGTGACCATCTGCACCCTTGATGGTAGAAAGAATGATTTGATGTCCTTGCATGTTTTCAAAAGGTTCGCTGCCTAAGGCACAACTGCAGATGTATTATTATATGTGTCAAATCTAAAATTGTATGTGTGGGAGGGTGTCCTGGGAGTAGGGACAAGAACCACCCTCAGCATGGAGAGGACCTGAATGGGATTTGTCTGTTACTCGTCTGAGCTCCTTGGGCTGCTAAAAGGTAAAGTGATACTGTATTTTGACAGATGACAAACATCGCTGTAGGTAAGAATGTGAAAGGGAAGCACAAAGAATTTCCTTCTCCTTTCCACCTAAAAAGATCTTTTGTAGTATCCTGAGTTTATGAGGAGACGAATCAAAATATATATGAATAAAAGCTTTTGAGAGTTGTTTCAGGAATAAAACAAGGATAAAAATAACCGTGTTAAAAATGATTGGAAGTGTGTGTGAACTGAATTCTTGGGAGCAAAATAAGTTTGGCAGAAATTATACTTGTATCTCTCCAAGCTGTGAGCTGCCCAAACTTCCAGATCTCAGTAAATACACTTTGATCATGACTGTGATTTAGCTCTTCTAGGATTTGTTCACTACTTCATACCAGTTGGATCTGAAGGCTGGCATTGTAAGACTAGTGTCTAGATCCAGAAAACTTGCTATGACCATATTTAATCATGTTTTTCCTAAGGGCTTCCCTCTGCAATTAGAATAAAATCAGTTCAGAAGGTCCTACATGGTCCTGTCCTCTCCAGTCTGCACTTGCCCCTCTTTCCTGCTTCACACTGCCCTATGTTCTCTCCTGCTTTCTCTGCTCCAGCCACATTGGCTTTTCTTTCTTCAAAAGGGCCATCCATAGTCATTCTCTCCACCTGTCATGGCCACCTCCCTGTCATTCACTTTTTAGCTTCAATAGCACTTCCTGCAAGAAACCTTCTTCTGCATGCCTTATCTAAAAATCCCCCAAACCCAGCCACTGGCTAAATATAAACTTGCTTTATTTTTTTTAAATAGCATTTGTCCCTGAGAGTTTTTTTTTTTTTTTTTTTTTTTTTTTGTTAGTTGTCTGGTTTCCTACACTTTCAGCTCCACATGTGAGCCCCATGAGGGAAAGATTTTGCTTATTTGTTTACTACAGGGTTGTCACAGAGTGAACACTCAATTAATGATGAGGCAGAGATTGGAACATGTACATATTTGATATACCCTGGAACAGTCAGGGTTGAATAAGAGTTTCTTATTTTTGACTGAAGGAAGTCATAGAAATAAAATTGTTAAATACAGCAGAATAATGGAATAATTTCATAATGCTATGATAAATATGGAATTTTCCATAAATCTTTTCAAACAAACTATGATATTTCAATGTGTTTCAGACTAGTCTACAAATTATCCCCTGCTATTTTAACTCAACAAAAAGCTTTAGCTATTATAAATTTATCTACACATATTTTAGAATTATTTCAAAAAGTTTTACTTATCCCCCCCCCCCCCCCCGATTGTAAAAGAAACCAGTAAGGTACTATTTATCGCATTTAAAATGGCTAATAAAATAAGTGACTGATCTAGTGGTTTTGTTTTTTAAAGCAGAAAATAACAGGGTAATACTATGCACATATATATTCAACTAGATAAATGTAATCAGCACTGCCAGATGCAGTTTGAACATTTGCTTGATTTATTTCTAAGTCAGACTGTTTATCCACGTCTCTTCTAGGGCTTGTAAGAAGGCATGAATGATAAATTAATTGAAGCGTCCTTACACTCTCATCCTCTTTCTTTTGGTCTAACTGCAATAGACCCTCTCCTCTTCTTGAACTCCAGATTTCTCCCCAAACACACCTCACTCCTTGAGTATAATCCAATCTTCTCTGTGACTTCAATAATGCAGAGCTGATCCTATCTTTCCCTTTAGTGATATAAATCAATTGACTCTGTCATTCCAAGGACAAATTCCTCATTGTGGTGCAAAATCTCCTCAAGACTTGAACCTCTCTTCCTCATGCGTCCTACTTTAAGCCATATCATCCTAGTGACCCCTGCTCTCCCTCTTTCGGTATATATATCTGCACCTATTATTTATTCTGCCCGAAATATCTTACCAGTTCTTACCTCTCTCAGATTTGTGTGACTAATTCCTGATCACCACTGAAGCCTGGTTCTCTTTTCTATTTAGCAATCTCCTCTGAGCCTCTGAGCCCTGTAAAAGTCCTCTAATAGCCTTAGAATTCCTCTATTATAGCACACATCATTTTTTCTTTTATAATTGCCAGTTTGTCTATCTGCATCATTCGATTTTGAAATCCTTGAGCAAAGGGAACTTTGCTTTACATTTTATTTCTCTAGCACAGTACTTGAAATGTTATAAATGTTTAATAACATAGTTTTGAATAATTAGTAAATATAGAAAAGAGAAGATAAACAAATGAGCAATTTGAAATGAAATGTAATAGCCTTTAAGCGCTGTGAAAATAGATACTATCTTATCTGGATTATTGTATCCATTGGGCCTATCACAGGTCGGACACATGGATGTAATTTGATAAATATATTAAATAAGTGGACAAACCAATTTTACATTAGACAATATATATCATTTTTCATTCCAAGAGACTCAATGTGGAAAGTCTACCCAGTAGGATGGCAAGGTGGCTAAAAATGAAACTCTGGATTTAGGGCTCATTCATAGTAGAGTTTTCTGAAGACTAAAGAAGGCAGTCAATAAACAGCATCCAGCATATGCTCTAACACCTCAGGAGTGGTCAATTAATGTATTAGCAATGTTATTTCTACTGCCATGACTGCTTTTCCTCCTCTTCCCTCTCCTTTCACCTGTACTACTTGATGACAGAGAGTTAGAAACTTAAAAATGAGAAGGATAAAGTAAAAATGATGTGCTTTAGTATGAGTAAAAACAAAATCACAGACTTTTTAAACTTGTCAACCACTGTTACAGTTGATTTTATATGTCAACCTGACTGGGCTAAGGGATGCCCAGACAGCTGGTAAAACATTATCTCTGGGTGTGTTTGTGAGGATGTCTCCAGACTTGCCTTTGCACACAAAGACTTTAAAGATCACCTTCACCAGTAGGAATGAATACAATTCAACCCCCCCCCCCCCTCCGCCCCCCACCCAGGGCCAAATAGAAGGAAAAGACAAATTTGCTTTCTTTGTTGAGCTGGGAAATCCATCTCCTGACCTTAGACAATGGCACTCCTGATTCTTGGGCCTTTGGATTCAGACTTCTTCTTACATCATTGGTTCCCTTGTTCTCAGGACTTCAGATTTGGGCTGGAACCAGCTTTCCTGGGCCTCTAGTTTGCAGATGGCAGATCGTGAGACTTCTCAGCTTCCATAATCATGTGAGCCAATCCCCATAATGAATCTTTATATATCTACACATAGTCTATTGTTCTGTTTCTCTAGAGAACTCTGATTAACACAGCTTTTAAAGCATAAGCCCTGAACACTGAGTAATGTCTTCACAAAGCCAGAAATAATGGTAAATCCTCAAAGCCACATACCTGCATTATTATAAATAAGCAAATTTTATATTGGCGTTAGAATATTTATAGTACATCTCCACAAATGGAATAGCACTAATTTTAGTCAAATACATATTTTAATAGAAATTAAATAGGAAATAGTCAGTGATAATAGTAAATGTTGAGAATGTAAATGTTTATGCCTATATAAATATGAATTGCCAGGCAACCCGCATATCTGCAATGGAATCCAAGAATTTTCAAGTAGTATGATTGTTGCCTCCAGCCTCAAATTCATGACATTCATTTTCTAATTAAACATGCTTGTCTCACTGCATTTTGTGTTGCTACAATCTGATTCAGCACTAAACTAGTTCAAATTATTTTATGTTTTCAGTCTTCTGATTCATTGATATGCATTATATGACACACTCTTTTCTTTCCACACAACCAAGTAGGAAATCCTTCATTTGTATTCCTTACAGTTTGGGTAGCAATCTGGATTTTCTGTCAATATTCCATGATGATATATGTTCAGGAGACTCATTCCCCAGAATGCCAGGGATATTTATAGAGTTGACTGGTAAGAAGGGCCAATGTGACTTCGCCAGTGTTCTAACAATTGCTTAGAGCATTTAGCAATGAGTCATTTCATAAGTAGCCCACCATCACAGAAGCTGATTGCTCATTGTACTCACACAGTGATGATAATAAATAGCCTCCATACAAGGGAAGATGAATACAAACTTTGCCACATTCATGTATATTGCACTACAGATTTTGAGACACCTAAACTTGAATTGTTAGCACAGTTTTTGTGTGACGTCCCCAACGACAAAACCCCACCTAGTCCATTATTTGTCTTTCTTTCTTGTTTTTTTTTAATATTTTATTTTTTTAAGTAATCTCTACACCCAATGTGGGGCTCAAATTTACAACTCTGAGATCAAGAGTCACACACTCTACCCACTAAGGCAGCCTGGTGTCCCTCATGATTTGTCTTAAAATAAGCAAATTCTAGATAAGATGAGAACATGAGAAAAAGTACTTAACACCTTTTCTCCGAATTTTCCCATGACTTACATGAATTCTCTACACAGGGAATGAAAATTGTAGGATTGGGGCGCCTGGGTGGCGCAGTCGGTTAAGCGTCCGACTTCAGCCAGGTCACGATCTCGCGGTCCGTGAGTTCGAGCCCCGCGTCAGGCTCTGGGCTGATGGCTCAGAGCCTGGAGCCTGTTTCCGATTCTGTGTCTCCCTCTCTCTCTGCCCCTCCCCCGTCCATGCTCTGTCTCTCTCTGTCCCAAAAATAAATAAACGTTGAAAAAAAAAATTAAAAAAAAATTGTAGGATTAAGAAAGCAGTTGGGAAAAACTCTAGGCTATAACTTATGGCTTCTGGATTGGAGATGATAAAGTTCTATAACATAGAAGATAAGTGTGTGGTAAAGAGGGAATGGAGGAGGGTGAGTCTGAACCCTCAAAAAACCTTCAGGTAGATTCCTTTTTATTTCTGTATATGGAAGTTGACTCTTCACAGGGATTCCTACACCAAACAGAGGGCTAGAACTTTCCACCTACCACTTTTTCTTCTCCTGTATCTTCTTTCTTTTCTTATACCAACTCCTTAACTCTCTACTAGGGACCCTAAATGATGGATGTGTTCAAAGAAATGTTTCTTCTTTTTTATTAGACCATTTTCAATGGTTTTTTGAAGAACAAATTCTCCTTGGTCTTTCTTTTGTACTGATACTAGAGAAGTCTAAAAAATAATGATAGTGACAAAATATAACCTGTAGTTCTAAATATGATCTAATAGTGTTTGTCCAAAAAAAGGAGAACACATTATGAGTATATGAAATGCCAAGATTAATATACCCTGCATTATGGTAAAATAAATACAGTACTTCACATAGCAAAAAACAAAATAGGTAAGCAGAGAAGAGACTTGATAAACACTCCCAAGAAAGAGAGAAAAAGCTTAAATCGGTGGAATTTATAGGAAAAGAGATAATATTTTAAAAATTGTGTATTTTACAACTTAGAATATTTAACATCTCTGGAAGACAGAATAAAACAAATGAAACCATTTAAGACATGATAGGACAAATCTTTCCTTATCTAAAACAAAATAAAACAAAATAAAACATGTCTGAAACCAGCATACAACGTTACAAATAAATTTTATAGAAAGAGATCCATGTTTATACACATGTTTAACCTTCAAAAACAAAGAACTAATCCAGTAATCTTTCAAGCATGGAAAAGAAAAATGAACATGCAAATGTACCAAACCTAGAAAGAAATAAAAGTCACACTGACTCAAGACTGTTTTATGACATTAAATGCCAGAAGAAAATGGAGTAACCTCTAACATTTAAAAAGCTTTGGTTAGTGTGCAAGCCATGTTATAGTTTATCTGTGAACAAACAAAAAGGTATTTTCAGATATGCAAGTAATCAGAAAACTAATGATTTTTCTGAATAAAATATTTGATTCCTTGTATATTATTAGATTCCAGAAAGATGAATCTAAACAGGAAATTCAATAGTGGAATGTAAGGGCTAAAAAAGACTAGGCACAAAGAATGAAAACATATAAAGTATAGAAATAATGAAGAGACATAATCTTAGATAAATGTGGTGTGTCTATGTATGTGTGTGTGATTCTATGTGGTTGTGAGTGTGTGCTCAACTGTTCCTTACTTGCTCTACAGTCTTTCTACCATAATCTAGCCTAGGGCTATTCTTCCTTCACTTTGTTAACTAGCTTCCATCAACTTGATATTTTCCACAAATTTGCTTAAAAATTTAGTTTATTTACATAAAACCTTCTCATTCTCCTCACCACAAGAGATTTATTTTGTCTTGGGTTTGTTAACTTTTATTCCAAAGAGATGAGATGATGGGAAGCAATTCTGTTTGTCAATTTGCCAGCTATTAAAAATAAACTATGGCTCTGTTCCTTATTCTCTAAAGCATATCCCCTTTCTATATGTCTGAATTTGCAGTTATTTGCAGCAAATGAAACCAATATGTATTAGAGAGAGTGAAGGGGTTTTTTAAGTATAATTAACATACTTTGTTCTATTAGTGTCAGGTGCACAACATATTAATCTGACAATTCTTTACATTTCTCAACTCTCACCAGGATAAGTGTAGTCACCATCTGTCACCATGCAAGGTTATTGCAATATTATTCACTACATTCCCTCTGATATACTTTTCATATCCTTGACTTATTTTATAACTGGAAATTTGTACCTCTTAATTCTCTTCATCTATTTCGTCTATCCACTTGCCCACTTCCCCTCTGGAATCACCAATTTGTTTTCTATCTTTAGGAATCTGTTTTTTTGTTTGTTCATTTATTTTGTTAATTAGATTCCACATATAAGTGAAAACATGGAATTTCCTCAAAAAACTAAAGATAGAATTACACATGATCCAGTAATTCCACTACTGAGTCTTTACTCAAAGAAAACAATACCAATTTGAAAAGATGTATATCCACCCCATGTTTATTGAAGCATTATTTACAATGACCAAGATATGGAAGCAACCCAAGTATCCATCAATAGAAGAATGGAAAAAAGCAGATGTGGTTTACACACACGCACACACACACACACACACATTTATATATAATGGAATTATATATGTAACATATATAATGGAATATTACCAGTCTTAAAAAAGAATGAGATCTTGCCATTTGTGACAACATGGAGGGACATAGAGGGCATCATGCTAAGTGAAATATGCCAAAGATTAAAGTTTTTAATATATATATATATATATATATATATATATATATATATATATATATATTTAAATGTTTATCATTGAATAATCCATTTTACTTCTCTAGTTAGGCATGCCACATTGATGGAAATCATGTTTTTAAAATATTTTAGCAATGTTTAAGAAATATTTAAAATTCAATTGTTTCTCTACTTAAAATGAGCTAGGACTTAGTCTTTTTATATATTTTTTTAAAAAGTGAAAGGGGTGATTTTATCTTTTGTAATCCAACCTACATCACATTCCTCTAACTATAACATTTTTATCCTGGCAAGTTTCAGAAACTCTGTATACTCAATTATGATATTTCATGCGGAAGACCGAGGTTCTGGGAAACTGAACTCTTGAGGTTTAGTCACAATTCTCCAATCTCTCGGGGGCTTGGGCATGTTTCAGCCTCCCTATGTTATAGTTTTCTGATTTATAAAATGAAGAACCTAAGTGATTTATTAGGTTCTTTTCTTGTGTACATCTTTCCAAAGTTTAAGGAAGTAGTTTGGCAAGTGTAACATAATTTTTTCAATAGCATTTTGAAGAAATTTATTATGGTTTAATCAGCATTGGGCTGGTTTTATGAGTATCTGTGATTATATAAAGAAAATTCTTCAAGCAAAGACATCTAGGGAAGCATACCTTAATTTAAAATTGAAACCATAGGGAGAGACAATAAGACATTAACAAATAATCTAAGAAATGGACTGCCTAGAAATAAAGACTGGATTCCATCTTTGTCTCTGGAGTTGATTAGCAAAGACGAGAGGCATTACCAAGGGAAAGCAAATCCCTTTATGTTTCACTTTCTTAATTATTTCATTCTACTCTTAAAAATTTATGTATGAATTTCAGGACACCAGAGAATTCAGAATTAAAATGTGATACACATAGAAGTCATAATCTGAAGATATTTTAGGAGGATGATATCATGAACCTCTGTATCAATTTTTTAGGAGGGAAATAAATTTTCCCCTGTTCTTGTTTCAGGGCAGAGTTTCCCCTCCTAGGACATAGTATGATGAACTTTCTTCTTGAAGAAACTGTATTTATATGAAGTCCTTGTGTCTAAACAACAGGATTCTGGGTCTAAGAATAAGTAGGCTCCAAGAGGTAAAGAGTCATTGCAAATCTACTCCAAAGAGACAATGAGACATTATTACAACTTCAGGTGCACTTTTTTTTTTTCTTCTGGAAAAAATATGTTTGGGTCTTTTAGAGATAAGAAGTTAAGTTTGATAGATCTGGGTTTTAGGGTCGAAGTGCCTCTATGGTATGTGATCACATAGTTATGTTATAAGCAGATTTTTAACCTTTTAGTGAGTGCTTTTTAAGGAAAGAAAAAAAATTCTATATAATAAAAACAGGAAGATGTCTCTGGGCCTAGTTAGAAAGAAAGAAGTTTCTTGTTCTCATGGAGTCATGGGAGGTTGAAGTCTGAGAAGTTACTGACATGATAATGGAAGCAAAAGCTAGCAACTCAAGGAAAGAGTGATGGTTAATTTTATGTGTCAACTTGACTGGATCACAGGGTGCCCAGATATTTGGTTAAATATCATTCTGGTTGCATCTGTGAAAACTTTTCTGGGTGATATTAACATTTGAATCTATCAAGTGAGTAAAGCAGACTTCCCTCTCCAATGTGGACAGGTTTCACCCAATCCACTGAAGGCCTGAATAGATCACAAGGTGGAAAAAGAGAGAATGAATCCTTTTTATTTAAGGGTCTTCGGGTTGGGACATCAGTCTTGTCATGCCTTCAGACTCAGATTAGAATTTACATCATCAGCTTTCCTGATTCTCAGGCCTTAGACAGTAGATTTGGGGGACTTCTTCACTTCCACAATCATGTGAGCCCAATCCTTTAAAATAAATCTCTTCACACACACACACACACACACACACACACACACACACACACACACACACACACACCTCCTATTGATTCTGTTTCTCTGGAGAATCCTGACTAATACAAAATCCCTTGCATAGGAGTACTATTTCTGGATCTCAGGTGACAAAACTGGCAAGAGACCCATTCTCCTACATTTTCACAAAGCTTACCACCACCTTGGCATTCATGTTACTGGTGGTCTTAGAGGAATTGAGAGACTTACCCTTGGCATTCAAGTAGGTATTCTAACAGACACATTGGAGGGAACATGAGAAATCTGATAGCTTAAGGAGGCATGCTAAGGAGAATCTAAGTGGGATTGTTACTGAGATATAAATTCAGGGACTCACTAATAACCAGAAAGCACTTAGAAGGCTACCCAAATCTATGTGTAATTTCAGCATTTTATAATAATTTGAATATCAGTGTAAATAGGTCTTAAGTGTACCTTTTTCAGACATAACCATTATATACAATGAACTTGTACGACTAATTGCCTATCCCATTTTACCCAAAATATGTGTGGCCTCATGCTTGTTATCTGTCAATGATGCAGTCATCCAAAATGCTTCCACATAGTGAAAAAGATTCAGCAGTTTCCACTTTTAGCTAATTTTATTGAATAACCAAGTGAAGGCTGAAGACTACCTTTGGTTAACAAAATAAAAAGGAAGAAAAATGACCTTTTACTTATCTGGGGATAGAGGGAAATATTTGAGAACATCATTTTTATCAAGATGTTTACTTCACCCACTACAAATGTTGCAAGTTAATCCAAAATGCTTCCTCATTAGGAATAAAGCAATTAAAAATAACTACAACTGCATAACTGTGCCACTGTTTTTAGATGCCTAATTACAGAACCTCTTCAGGGCGATGGAAATGTCAGCTCATTAGAACACAGTTTTTATTATTTGAAGCAGACTACGACCAATATAAAAGATGCCATCTTAAAGTTAGCCATTTTGCATGACAGGATAGATGATTAAATTATTATTTCTAATCCCTTAAATATACATTGAGACTAATTCTGGATGAGCTTTATTTCTTACAGGGACAATGTGAAGGGTAAGAAGAGAAAGTAGATTTAAGTTATGTCAAAGTGTTTAATAGGATGATTTGAAATTCATACTTTAAGAAAAATTAACATATGCCTTCATTTTACAAAGACCATCAGTTCTCTTTCACCCTGATCTATGTCATTTGACGTTTTGCTGGAGCTGGGTAGTATTTCAATTAGGCAGCTGTTTTCCCTCACTGAAAATTCTTTCGATATCTTGACTATTAGAGCTTAGTGAGGATGAGTAGTATCAGACACATATACTCAGGAAGTGAAAATCTCATATTGTTTACCCTCTGGAATATACATGACACCTACCCTTGAGTGATTCTATGAGGCTCCATCGGTAAGTCTGAAAAGCCGAGCAGGTTATGGTCACTGATGCTTATTTCATCCTGGCAGAGGCAATGAAGGAATTCTCCTGACCGCATGGTATTCAATACTGATGCCGGCAAGTGCTTTACTATTTCCCCTGTCATAACTATGAGTGTGTTATTCCAGTGAAGCATACATGGCTCATTGTGTGTGCAGTTTGACAAAACAACTTTAGAGTTTCTGTGGAAATCATTTGTCGTCTGTTTCTAGTTCTCGTCTTTCCAATATAGCTGGGAAACCTTGAGCACATCCTTCTCCATTCTGGACTTTGGTTTTCTCTGATGGAAAATCAGGCTGGACTCATAGTCTCTGAAGTCTCTTCTAGTGTTGAAATTTAATGACTTCATTTTAAGAATTCAGTCTCTCTCGGTTGTCAAAAGAATTGCACATTCCTTCTGTACTCATTAAAGTGATTTCTACTGCTACCCTCCTTCCATTATTTATATTTGAAGAACAGAAGTCTGCACTCTCTCCCAATCAAAAGGAGATCTACATGCTCTGTAGGAGAACAAGAGGGTTTTATTTTTGTGGTGTTAGTATGGGAGAATAAATATCAATTTCCTCTGGCCATCTATAATAGCTAGTTGAACAAGTGAGTCACATCAGGGTTCTATCTCGAAGTGACTAATGAGGTCTTCCAGAGTATGGAACAGGATTTAGCCTATTGTCCTAGAGTCTAAAGCTGAGGACAAAATTACTATGTACCCAATAGTCTTAGGTGAAAATGCTATGAGCAGGTGAGAGCAGACAATTTTCCTTGGGGTTAATTAAGAAGTTTAATAACTCAGCTCCTTGCTCCTAACTCTACCCTCAAGCTAGTATAAGAAGATGGTTGAGAATGTTATCCACCTTTTATAAAGTACAGGGCCCAGGGATGAGAGGCCTAAAGCCAAATGGCCCCCCAAATCACTTGCGAGCAAAGACTAAGTATACTTGCAAACAGTGGAGTCAGTAATCGTATTCTCCATCTTCATGTTTGCGGAGCTTTGGGACCTGCTGATGCCTCTGGCATCCAGATAAGAGCAAAAGGTGGAGAAAATGCTCCCAAGAACATTTTGGGAGCTTGGCCTTATGGCTTTTATGACTTATTAATTCTTCTCCTCTACCAAGGGAAAGAAAAGTGTGATACTCGAACTGAATGGTAGTGTCCATCTCTGATTTCTGAATAAGGATGAACTGTTGAGCCAGTGTGTGCCACAAAGATAAAGGGGGAAGTGGCTTTGGTATGCCTGAGAAGGACGTGGAGGGTCATTTCTCTTGTGTCTGGGGCCCAGGATGAGGGAAACAAAAACTTCAGCTGTGTCTGTGACTTCACAATGAAGAGCAGTGGGCTTAGCTGAGGGGAAGGGGCTGTGGGCAGCTACTGATAAAGGCATGCTCAACTTGCTGGCGTATACCGAGAGCATACTCAGTGAAGACTGTCACCTAAACAGAGATCAATAAAGATCAATAAGAACAGACTAAATCAGAGTCAGACCTTTATTGGGAGTCAGAAGACCTTGCCTTAGCCTAATCCCTATTCCTGCAACTTGAGCACCACCCTGGAGCCCATGCATAGAAAAGAGACAAGGAAGAAGTGTTCTAAAGCCATGTCAGATCCTTTTTTATTTCAGGGAGCCACAGCCAGGGAGGTAATCTGACCTCAGGTACAAGAAAAGACCAAACTTTGAACTGTGTTGAGAATAATTTTTTAAAATGAAAATAACCAAATTTTATATGTAAATCTTTACATGAAAATAAACAAATAACTACAGAAATGAAGCTGTTCTATTAACACAAGGTGACAGAGATACTGAAACAGAGCCAAGATATCTTGATGTCTTCCCAGCATGATAGGAGGATTCATTAGAATATAGTTGGAGATAGTTATCTGAAAAAACAAATTATATTTAGACCTTCAAGAGTTAAGCCTCCTCTAAGAAAAGAGCCAGCCTTCTCCTTTACTCACCTAGAGAGAGATTTGGGATGGAACTCACTACTTTGGCTTTAAAGCCACAGAATATACTTTCAGTTTCCCAATTTTTCACAGCTGTTCCAAAATTCTTTCTCCAAGTTGAAAGATTCAGAAAGGAGAGTATGAATGAGACACAGATCATTTACTGAGGCACGCATGGCAAAATTCCATTTCTTAAATCTTAAACCTGGAGGTAAACAATTTCCTCTTTTAGTTTTCTAGACCCCTACCTTACTCCCAACCAGACCAAGTATTTGGTCTCTGACCTGTCTTAGAATATTAGGCCTCCTATTGCAGGGACCTTACCCATTGACTTACTTTCAGTTACACTTGATGACTTTCAGAGGCGGATTCTGTTGCATTCTCATGCTAGTGTTACACAATCTGACACTGTGTACTTACAGCTCCTGCTCACTATCTCACTGAGACTCACTGCTTGCTGTTTTCACAGAACATTCTTTGAATATAAAACAACTCACTGGTCCCTATGGGAGAATAGGTATATTGACCGTTGACTGCTTCTTTAATCAACACAGGATTTCTCATGCAGCATTTGAATCTAAATATTACAAGGAAAATATAAAGAAAGATACTATCTTAAACCTAGAAAGATTTTAGAAGGAACTTTTTATTATTAATTAAAACTGGCTACCTAGACAACCTACAAAACAATCTGAGTGAGGAAAAACTCTTTCAAGCTAGATCAGCTATAATAATAAACTTGTAATTATCAGATCTGAATGAAGAGATAAGTAATCTTTAATGTAAGATGAAAGTCTGTCTATGCATTTCAGTTGTCAAAACCATGACTGAGTCCGTTGAATTTTTCCATATCTCAGATGTTAAAAATTTAAATCTCCGCTCTGTCTCTTTCTAGCTGAGCTCAAACTTAGTCTCATTTCCTTTTAAAATACCTTCTAATTGTTTACTGCAGAATATGGTGCATAGAAAATGCCCGAGAAAATCAGTTGTTAATATTAATATGGTCATCATCAATAAGATATGATTTTAAAGATACTGATATGCATAGGCATACAAACTGAGTATAGTTTTCTTTCATGCCGTGCCTGCATAGGTGGTTTGTGGCTTTAATCCATTTTCGGAAACTATTAGAGGAAGATGGATACAAGTCTTCCCTTTATTATAAAGAGGAGGAATGAATTACTCATATTTTGCATAAACTTCTGACTCATTACATTGCTTCAGAAGAATTTTGTGGAAAATTAAGAGTGCTACATATATAAAAAGCCATTTGGAACAGAACTACATTATTGCTTATGCTATAAACATTATAAGCAAATATAGTAAAATAGTTGTTTTCTCCATATTTCTTACTTTATGCCCTTGGCATCTATACCCTGCATCATTACTAATACAGTTTTGAGTTCTATTTATATTAAGTGAACAGATTGTGAATGAATTGGTTGGCTAAAAAATCATAAAACAAAAAAAGCAACCTCTGAAGGCACTATGGCCTTGCTGCTAAAGTAGAGGCCAGGTGGCTATAAAAATAGACCTAAAAAGCCAGTGGCTTAAACAAAAGAACCATTTATTTGTGCATCGTGCAATCACTAGGAAGTAGGCATGCCGGACCAGGTGTTAATCTCATACTCAGAAAGAGGAAGAAAGAACCAGAAGAGAACACATTCGGTTCCGAAGGCAACTTCCATATTTGGCACATGTCACTTCACAGATATTCTAAAGACCAGGACTTACATAGACACATGTGGCCACACAGTATCATCTTTAACTGTGTGCTTAATACTGTTAATATTGAAGGCAGAGATTGTGGGAATGTTGGCTTAAAACCTATGTCCAAATATATCTTGAGCTACGTCTACATTCACAAAGAACTGATTAAAAACAAATAAACTGGAAAGTTTCTGAGTTTTCAAAAGAATTATATTGTTAACCATACCAGAAATTTGGCTTATAAAACCCAATGGTTCCACCTCTAAGATAACATCAGGGCCCAAACCCACAGAAAGGAAGTGTGAAACGTGTAATATGGCAAAGGAGACAGTACTGTGTCTAACTCATATGTGGATATGTGGAATAATACAAAAGGAAGATTTATTCCAATGGAAAGTTTAGGTTTACAAAGGACGATAAGCAAGAAAGCTCCCCCCTGACAGCAGGACTTAAGTCTCAAGAAGGAACTTAACTCCATGTCTATGGAAAAAATGCCTCATGATTTTGCCCTGTATGTTATCAGCCAATTACACCTCAAATTTTTCCATTTTCTAAAGAGGAAAATATTGTTTTATTTTTATTTCCTTTTTTGTCTTGCTTCTCTGATTGTTCTTATGGTTATCTTGTTTCTTCTCCACCCTCATGGATTAGCAATGTGGTACCCGAAATATTAATTTATTAATCACTGGACCAGGAAGCGTCAAATCCAGACCTAAGGGAGAGGCTGTGAGTGACTCAGAATGAGGATGGCATGGCTTCTCGACCAGTCCTAAACTGTTTAACTCTGGAGCACTATCTTCAAGGTAAGTGGATGTGTATCTTGCCAAGTTACTATATTTGGGGGATCTCTTTATTACGGTAGTTTAGTCTATGTTTTCAACCAAGGGTCTATAGGGGCGCCTGGGTGGCGCAGTCGGTTAAGCGTCCGACTTCAGCCAGGTCACGATCTCGCGGTCCGTGAGTTCGAGCCCCGCGTCAGGCTCTGGGCTGATGGCTCAGAGCCTGGAGCCTGTTTCCGATTCTGTGTCTCCCTCTCTCTCTGCCCCTCCCCCGTTCATGCTCTGTCTCTCTCTGTCCCAAAAATAAATAAAAAACGTTGAAAAAAAATTAAAAAAAAATAAATAAACCAAGGGTCTACAAACTGTGGCCCATAGGCTAAATCCAAACTGTCACATATTTAAAAAAAAAAAAAAAAAGTTTTATTAGAACACAGCCATGCCCATGCATTTACATTTACATACTGTCATGCCTATTTTTATGTGACAGGTGCAGAGTTGAGTAGTTTTAACAGAACCTTTGGCCTGTTAAATCTAAAATATTTACTATCTGATGATGTACAGAAAAAAGTTTATTAACTCCTGGTCTGAACTCCAAACAATATAAATATATGGGGACAAGACAATGTACAAAATGGCTAAAATAGCTATTTCCCTGAGTCATGAAGATCTATCTCCTTTTCAAAGGTTTTCTGGTGGAAAAGTAAGAAAACAGAGTAAGAGCAGGAAAGAGAGAGGGTGAGACAGAGAAAAGGCTCTGTATTCTTCTTGGAGTAAAATAATGAACTTGATTAGCTTAATTAACATCTCCAATGTTTTCTCTTTGCTTATTTATTACTACCAAGGTCCTCAGTTTTGCCTATAGGCCTTGGCCTTCACTACTACCTTAGTAGAGAAAATCATCTTAGAGTCCCATGCCTTGTATAAACAGAGTTTAGCATTCTCCAGGTGTGAACAACTTTTGATAAACCTAACACTCAGGAGAAATTTTCCAGGTTAATGGCAGTAATTTCTCTTATCCTGGCAATCCTACTTCTGCTTTACCGCTTTTACAGTCCTTTACTATTCAGTGTCACTTAGGAAAATGTTCTTCAATCATCCAGGAACCTTACTAAAGCCACTGCTACATCTTGATATGAGCCTATGGAAGCCTACTGAAATGTAGCCTCCTTTAAAGTCATTTTGCCTAAACTTTTACTCATCTTTCTATGGCCTTCATTAAATATAGTTGTATCTTAGCTACAGTGCACATGACCTTGAATATGCCTAACCAATCTGATTCCTTTCATCACACCTGAAACTTACTTCCATTCATTTTTATAATTATTCCAGTTACTTACCTATCATTTTAAGAAAATCCTGCCATCTGGCCACTTTATAAAACCACTTTAACAGTTAAAACACTATATTACATTTTATAAGATATTCACTTTGTCTTTTCAAATTACTGTCACATGCCTAATATAACTGAGGGGATAGTCAAGAGAGTAAGCTCCTATAAGCATATTGAAAGCAGTAAAGTCTAACCCTCATTAGCACTTGGGAATAATTGCTGCTCTATATTGCTAGGGGAATGCTGGGAGTCTGGTTGTCTTTGCAGCTTGGGTAATCTAATGATATCTCATACTGGGCTTCTAAAGATAACATTATCTAGAAGTTCTTAACATCTAATTTAATCACTGATAAACTTGATGCTCTACTGAGTTTTTATTGAAGTGGGTTTTCTCGGGTTTTTTGTTTCTGTTTTGTTTTCAGCAAATAGTACTACACCATCTATACTTTCTCCTGACTGAGTTGTGTTTCTTCAGCCAACCTACCTGAAGTTATCTAATAATAGATAGAAATAGATAGAAATAGATAGAAATTTTCTATCACCGAGTATAAAAATAATATATTAAGGTTAGTAAACATAAAGGAAATTAAGGGATGGTAACTGGATATAAATCATGTTACACCAAAACCATACTGTGAGCCTTTTTTTTTTTTTTTTTAATCAGGGAAAGGAAAGAAATTTTGGAAGTCTTTTTCAAATATTGTATCTGTTCTCTTTAATTATGTACTAAAAAGCACTTTGGACAAGTTTTTTGCACATGTTTTAGTAAGAATATTTTAGTCTGAACTCCTCACGTTAAATTATTGTACCTTGCTCTGTTGACCTTAAAAGGCATAACAGTGTGTGGGCCTCTATAAGTTGTGAAAGCATATATTACATGTGGGAGTATTCTTTCCATCAATTTTCCAGGTGAATTGGAAGCTTGAGAATTTTGTATGAGACCCCAATAAAGTCTGGAGGCCTTATCCAGTTAGGTCCAAGCTGTAGTCCAAGATCACATTTAATGTTATAGTTAATATCCATGTTTAATAAGGATTCTGTATGTAATCTCTGGCAAAACTCAATTAGAGAGTCACAACACAGAACTTCTAGGTTCTAGGAAAAGGCCAAGATGTCAAGATGAAAGAGCTCACAATTTGAAACGTTTCACTTTCTGGCATGCTACTGAGCAGTAACTGAAACTGAAATTAATGGCCAAATGACCACAGCTACTTATCATGAAATGGGTATTGTGCAATTCACCAACTCATCATTTTGGGCAGGAGCATCAACATTCCATTATATAATAAAAATTGTGTTGTCAGAATTGAACCCAATCACTTACAGAGGGCCCAGAAAAATTACATGAACAGTTGGTTCAGAGATTTATTACATCTGCTGCAGTAATCTCTCTTCCTTAACTTAAAACTATGGCTTCATGGGAAAAAAATTCAGGCCTGATATACACTAAGGAGATATGGCCTAATTAAAGATACACATGGGTAGCTGGGTAGGATGCATGCCTGTTTGGTCAAAATCTAGAGGAACAAAACATTTGGGGTTAGCTCAGATATAAGGTAATACCTAAAAGGAAATAAATTCAATGCCATATAGGTTTGATTCAATGGTACTCTCAGACAAATCATTTGCCGGTGGATATCCATCCTGAAGACCATGTTTGTAATTAATGTGCAAGCTATTTTGATACTCTCAATTCAGATTCTCATTATTTCCTACTCTCACGTGCTTTGGTGAATTTAGCACAATGTTATCAGTTAGACTCCAAAAGTATCACTTTGACTGTGTTTACTCCGTATTTGGAAAGACTAAGTGGTAGATTCTCTACTGTCCAACAAATTGAAAATCTCATTTGAGGTTGCCATCTTAACATCTCTCTAAATTGCTCTTCTATCTTGATTTCTATTTATTTAATAATTCAAAATCTACATATTTTAAAAATATAATAACTGTTTCTCCTGAGCTGTGATCACACCTCAATTTATACAAATATATTTTTGCCCTATTCCCAAACTTTTATCTAACAAAATCCTAATGAAGATTTAACTGTTATTCCATAAGATTTATTTTTTTGTGGCTCTAAATTGGAGGTGATCCATTCTGGATTTTTCTGTGTCACCTGTTCACACAGCCCTTGTATGCCATAGGATATTAACGGTCCATGAAAGTCTTTTTTTTTTTTTTTTACTTTTTATCATTTAACTTTAATTTCCTTATGTTATACCAGATATATGAGTCCAAGTTAACCCTAATATCATGTATTATAAATATCAATGTTTCTTCTCTCATCCAACCTGACTTCTAGATTACAAGTTATTTGAATGCAAGGTATTTATATGATTTTTGTTTCAATCTTTTGTTGCTATAAAGAATATACCAAATCTTACATACACTGGCCAAATCATTCTAGAATAAACAAGTCCTTAATGTTCACAGCGAGTTTCCTTTGGAAAAAAGTGGTATTAAAGTACGTTTCCATTGCTTAACATAGTCCATTGACACTACAATAAGAGATTTCTTATTACATTTATTCCAGGCTAATTAACTATTTGAGTGGTAGAAATAGTGTAGATATATTTATCATTTTTGCCATTACTATAGAATTTGTTTGTAAGAAGTAAATAACAAAATGAGAGTCAAAGAAAGAAGACATTAACTTATTCTTGACAACTGTTTGACTATGAAAAAAGATTTTTTTGAACCATAAAAGATATGACATAAATGCTTATATAGCAATATGAAAGTGTTAAAATCCATTAACACTCAAATTGGAATAATAATTCAAGTCTATTTGTTGCAACATAAACACGATTATGCAGAGAGAATTTATGCACAACTTTAATATTCTTTAAATGTCATAAAACGTTCTTTTGAACATGATTAAATTAATAGAATTTGAAAGGCAAGCAATGTCATTTATGTTAATGTAGGGTTAATGACATTAAATGGAAAATAAACTTTTACTTCAAAAAAAAATAGCAAAGTCCAGCTAAAAGGTAAATAAATGCTGGAATCTTGAAAAAGCTACACAATACTTGGTGAATTTGATAAAATACACATAGCCTAAAAACTTTAAGCCATGTATAACTCTGTGTGCCTATAAATAACACTGTCTAGAAATAATTACTGAATTCTTAGCAAATTCAATTCAACAAATTGAATCTCAGATTATAATTTTATAAACCTTTACTCTGATAAGGATGATAAATTGGGGAAAAATGCATATTGTCTCTTATCTTATGCAAAGTTACCAATAGATTTAGATAGCAACATAGCAATTTATTCATGGTCACTTATAGACTATGGATGGCCACACACATTACTAGCCAACAAAAACTGGAGCTGGGAATTAGGCCAAATATAAAAGGGTTTTGCAGGTACATTCAATCAAGTAGTTCAACGGACAAGTCCAAAGGGGATAATTAAGGGCAGATGGTAATTTTGCACATTTACTCAACACTCAGAAACAGAAAACACTAGAGAAATAGCAAAATTAGTAGGATGATAGTGTGCTCAACGTGATACTGGCAAAGTTTGAGGAGCCTATTGCAAAACATCCAAGAGGAAATGTGCAGTAAACAACCGGATCTGTGTACCTGGAATTCAGCAAAGGTTTTTGAAATAGTCATCAGCATTTAAATGATTATTGAAGCAAGAGGAGACAAGGGAAATCAGCAAGAATAATCAGCATGAAAAGAGATTAGTTAAGTATACAAAATACCAATATGTAAAAGAAGAAAAGGGGAGAAAGAATCACCCATAAAGGAGATAGAGTGGGAATAGCCAGAGACATAAAGGAAAAAAAATCAGGAGAATAGGATATCAAGAAGGAAAAAGTTATGCATTTCTCAAACACCGCTCAGGGGGCAAGACGTATGAAAAGTGATGACCTATGTAGTGGCCATCGGAATAAAAAGACATTGATGATCTTGGAAGAAGAATTTTAGTGAAGGGAAGAGGGGCAAAGATTTCCATGCATTGAAACAAAACTATGCTCTATGTATCTCAAGAACAGAACACATAAAAACTACACCAAGACACATCAAATTAAAATTTCTCAAAACAATTTTACAAAGAAAATCATAAAAGCAGTCAGAGCAAAAAAGATATATTTGTATAGGAAAAAGACAAGGATGATAAGCAAATTTTTTTTCACAAACAATGGAAGAGAGAAAATCATACAACAACATGTTTAAAGTATTGAAAGGAAAAAAACCTGACAATCTAAAATTTATACCCTTTTTAATATCTTCCAAAAATTAAAATGAAATACAGACATTTGAGACCTATAAAAACTTAAATAATTCATCAAAAAGATACCCTCACTACAAAAAATAATGTTGGGGCGTCTGGATGGCTCAGTCAGTTAAGTATCCGACTTTGGCTCAGGCCATGATCTTGTGGGTTGGAGCCTGAACTGTGCTCGGTTCTGAGCCTGTGTCTGACAGTTCAGAGCCTGGAGCCTGCTTCAGATTCTCTGCCTCCCCCTCTCTCTGCCCTTCCCTTGCTCATGCTCTCTCTCTTCCTCAAAAACAAATAAACATTAAAAAAAATAATAATGTTAGGAATTACTTGTCTGCAGAAGGAAATATGGATCAACACAAAGGAATGGAGAGCACTGTAAATGGAAGTTTTTTAAATGTTTAACCCATTACATTTCTAGGTATTTACTCAACAGAAGGAACATGTACATCCACACAAAGACATACAGGATTGTTCATAGCATCTTCCTTGTAATACTCCCAAATTGTAAAGTTTCTAATGTCCATCAACAGGCAAGTGGTTAAACACCCTGTTGTGTATGACACTACTCAGCAATACAAAGGAATGAACTAGAGGTACATGCATCAAAATAAATGAATCTCAAAATAATTATCCGGTTTAAAACAAACCAGATGTTACAGATAAAAACTTTTATTTTTACAAAGTCTATAAAAAGTAAACCAGTCTATAGTATAGAAAACCAATTAGTAGTTGCCCCCAGGACCTGCATTAATAATTTCAATATCATATGAAGAATCATTAACAAAATTAGCAGGCGAAACACATATGCACCAATAGAGAACAAAGACAGTTGTCTAATTAAAAGATGCCTTGTAATTTCAGCAGTGTAAAACTTTGAAGTTCAAACCCACTGGAAAGGAAAGAGGCTGCCACAGGAAAAGTGTCTTTGATAAAATGGGCAATTAAACACAACATGCCCCCAAAAGAATATGATTAAAACTAATATTTGGCTGTAATATGTATTTTGGAAAATGATTGAATCATGTACAAATACAGGCATTAAAAGCTTGATGTGATATTACTGTGATTTTACTTTAACCAAAATTTTACTTCAGTAGTAGGAGGGCTTTTGATTCACTTCCTTCCACTGCCCATGCTGGTTATTCAAAAGGACCTTAAAATGGCATTTCTTTCTTATCTGTTTCCAGGGCACATAAACGTGCATGTATAGCAAATGGGAAAAATCATGTCTGTCTAATCAAATAGTTGTACCTGTTAAAAGTATCAGGAAATAATGTAGTGAGAATGTGATTTTTTTAAAACTTTATTTATTTTGAGAGAAAGAGAGAGAGAGAGTACATGCACACAAGCAGGGGAGAGGCAGAGAGAGAGGGAGAGAGAGAGAGAATCCTAAGTGGGCTCTGCGGGGCAGAGCCTGATATGGGGCTTGAACTCACAAGCTGGGATATCATGATCTGAGCCAAAACCAAGAGTCAGACACTTAACTGACTGAGCCACCCAGGCGTCCTAGTGAGAATGTAATTTTTAAAAATAGGTTTTATATAAAATGTGTGTGCTACATAAGATGTGGGGTGATGATCTCTCTATTACATAGCACTATAACTCACAAATAGTAGATAATTAAATAAACATTCATTTATTTCCATCCAATTTCAGAATATATTAGTAATGGACCATGCCTATTTTTAGATGCTTGCATGATAGTGCAGTGAAATATAAATATTATACACTACATTGTTATTACTAATTCTTTGCCATGAGTGACACAGGACAGGCACTATGACTCAGAATCACCAAATTATGATCATTAATGAACTCACAAATTGTCAAAGTCCCCTTCATCCAGATATCTGACCATTTCCTGATTTTTTTATGCACAAAAATAAATTGTATTGATTAAACAACTTTTGACTTCATCCTAATTCTCAGTTTCTTTTCCTTGCTATTTGGCAAAGAGGTAAAATAACTATCTGGTGGTGAGCCCAGCCCTCTTTGTAATGGCCTCTGTGGGATGAGTCACACGCCATGCAAGATCAGCCAACATGTTACCATTCATTTTTCCTTCCTGGAAAAGCAAAAAAAAGGCTAAAGTAAGTGTGAACATTCTGGTCTTCCAAAGAAGCATGGGTGATAAAGCCTAAATTTTCCAATGGCATGGCTAGTTTCACTGCTAACATCCGCACATACACATTCATACATACCCACCAACAATCAACACACTCAAGATACAGCAAGAAGGCAAATGCACATGCTATAAAGACACACTTTTTAAAGCTGGGGTGGAAATGAAAAGAAATGCCAAGCTACCAAGATTTCTACCATACCCAACCGAGTCCTAGTATTACAATTTCTTCTGAATTCATGTAATGGTCTATCTTCTTCACTGATATGAGGCCTGACCCAAAAGCGTTAACAGAGTTTTGGGCTTAAGGTGTGTTTTGCAGTTTCAAGCAATTTTTTTCAGACCTTACATAAAGTAAAAATTCTGACTTACAGCAAATCAAATTCTTTTAAAAATGCATTTCAGAGCAGTACATGGTACAGGGGAGCCTTCTTGGGAACTCTCAAAATGCTACCACATAGATGAATGCCTACCACCTTTATGAAATCTCCAGAAAAGTCTGGAATTAATTGTTTTTGGAATTCTGAAAGGAGGTTTAAGTTCACAAGACTTTGAAGAAACTCTTTCAAATAAAGAATTTTTCACAATGCCAAAACAATAAAAATTAGAATCTCAAAGTTACATAGAAAATTAACTTGTAAATTAATTTAGATTTAAAATCTGTAGAAATGGAATAATGAAAATGTATAGTATGTCTGCTATTTCATTGTGAATCTTAATATTCAAAATTCTATGTCATATTCAGTTTTAAATCTTAACAAACTTATTTTAATAAAAAATTACTAAGCATGTTACTTTTGCTATTAAGAAGTGATCATGGATTTTTAAAAGATAAATGATTTTTTCAGATGAAACTATCTCTCATGTAAATATTGATGACAAATATTTTTAAATACATGTTATAAAGGTAAATGAATTATTACATCGCTACTCTTACTGGTGAACTTGAAATAGCAATATTTCAAAAAGTAGGGAAAATATCAAATAGCATTAAGTCAATCTATCAAAATTTCCATTTCTCACCCTCTTTCCTAAACCAATTCCAGAACTAAATGTACCAAGTTGTTAAATCAATAGTTTGAAAGAGCACATCTCCAGATAAATGCAAACGATGACAAGAGTAAATAAATCTGATTATATCCTTGCTACAAAAGTTATCTCTGAGACCAGTAAGGCATACATGAATGCCTAATTGCTTTTGCTTATTTAAACAAAGATGTTTAACAATTGAAGAAGCTTGTAAAAGTCATTTGGTCTCTAACAGAGTAAAGCAGGGAGAAAGTTTATTTCTGTATTTCTACCATCTTCGACAGTACCGCGAGAGGAAGTCCAATTATTTGAATGGGCACATATTGTGTCCAAAAAGTTACCTACTATTGGGCTAACGGAATAAAACAGCCAAGGAAAAATACCTTTTCTCTAGATTCTGAGAAAAATCACACAGGTTTTTCAAGGCCAAATAATAAGGAAAATGTTTGCCTCAAATAGGTATTGCCAAATATACATTACATTAAGATCAAGGGATTTTTTTTTTTAATTCACTTATTTCTTTTGAGAGAGAGAGACCATGAGCGTGAATGAACGGGGCAGGGGCAAAGAGAGAGAATCCCAGGCAGACTTTGTGCTGTCAGCAGAATCTGATGCAGGGCTGAAACCCACGAACCTTGAGATCATGACCTGAGCAGAAACCAAGAGTCCAACGTTTAATGTGCCACCCAGGTACCCCAGGATCAAGGGATTTTTTTTAAATAACAATAATGTCAATGTATGGGGAAAGAATAGATATTGGTGAGAAAACAAATTGTCACATTTCTGGTGGAGGGGAGATATAACATATAAATCTGTAAAAATATATGTACACTAATCAATTTTACCTCTGAACATTTATCTTAAGAAAATAATCATGACTATATATAAAACATTACCTAGAAGAGTGAAAATTTTAAGTACCCCAAATGCCAAATATAGAACTAGTTAAGTGATGTGATATATTCATATAGTAAACTACTGTGTGATTATAAAATGATGTAAAATGTATTGAGATAGAAATATATTAAGGACATATTGTTAATTGAAAAACAAACATTATTTATCCCCATCTTTTTGAGGTTAATGTAAAAATTAATAATTAGAGAAGGCATATATTGAATTATTTCTTAGCAGAAAATTAACTGCTCTATTTAGATATCACTCTCTCCAGATCCTCAGGATTCATTGTAAGGATACATTTATAGATCATGGAACCTTACTCTTATCTCGACCAAGCCTGATAAATCCAGGCAACCATGACCATTTGGCCAGTCTGGACCAATTACATCTTTCTCAAAATGTCTTCTGAGAATGTATTCTATAATTTTGTCTGTAATGTGTAAACTTGTGGGATGTCAGAAAAAAACCTCTGTTTCCATGTCTGGAAAACAGAGAGAGATGATCTGTCAGGAAAAGAGATTGACAATGTTAACACTCAGGAAGAAGAAAATATCAGAGGCTGAATAAAACAAACAAACAAAAAAAAAACCCAAAAAACAAAACACAAAACAAAACAAAACAAAACCCAGAGCATTCTGGTCTGTGAATCCAGCTCATGTCTCAGTCCTAGCTGCAGTCTTTTATTTTTTTTTAATTTTTAATGTTTTTTTTTTTTTTTTTTTGAGAGAGGGAGACAGAGTATGAGTGGATGAGGGATAGAGAGAGAGGGAGACACAGAATCCAAAGCAGGCTCCAGGCTCCAAGCTGTCAGCACAGAGCCAGATGCGGGGCTTGATCTCACCAGCCAGGAATAATGAGTTGAGCTGAAATTGGACAGACACTTAAACCAACTGAGCCACCCAGGAGCCCTAGCCCTAGCTGTAGTCTTAAGTTTAATGCAATGAAAACCTTGTATCCACATAATAAATTCCTCATTTCAGCTAACGTTACCTTCAGTAAATTTCTATGATATGTCAGTAAACATTTTCTCTGCAAAATTTCTGGACAGATATTCATCCAAATGTTAATAGTGGTTATGAACATGAAATAGAATAATAGGCAATTTTTTCTTGTGTATATTGGTATTCACAAGTAAAACTTTTGGAAATTTATATAACAGATGTTTATCAGTGGTTACTTCTTGGAAGGAAAGAACCACCTGAAAGTGATGAGTCAAGGCTCAAATTTGGTGTCTGGGATGGGGAGACTTTTTTAGTACACATACTTTTCATATTTTTAAAATTTCATATGTCATAGTCACATATACTCTGCTAATTCTATTTCAAATTGAGCAAATATACTTTCCCATAAATCATATAAGAAAATCATGGGGGCCCTGGGTGGCTCAGTCAAGCGTCCGACTTCGGCTCAGGTCATGATCTTGTGGTTTGTGAGTTCAAGCCCCATATCGGTCTCTGTGCTGACAGCTCAGAGCCTGGAGCCTGCTTCAAATTCTGTGTTTCCCTCTCTCTCTGTCCCTTATCTGCTCATGCTCTGTCTGTCTCTCTCTCAAAAATAAATAAACATTATTTTTTTTAAAGAAAAAAAATTATGAAGGCAGAGAGAGAGACAGACACAGAGTGAAAGGTCAAATGAGACAGAGAGACAGAGAGGCAAGGAAATGAAAATAAAAAGCAATAGATGGAAACAGCTTCTCTCTGACTCTTGCGTACGCACTTGAGTACATTGATACTGTGTGATTAAAAACCGATAACACTAAAATTCCTTTCTGAATCTGGGGAATAAAATGAATTTGTTATTCTAAATAAGATGTGACCTTCTCTTTCATTGGGATACTAAGGTATCTGCATTGTTCACGGGGGAACGAATTTGTTTCAACCGTATACAACTGTATTCTCAAAATAGTCATAAAAAAACCCAATTATAATTTTCAGCATTTACCAGAAACTAAATTAACCCTACAAAATGCTATTTCAATTCCATTTCTATGTCTCTGCCAGTGGATTATGTGATTATTTATGAGGCTGCACAATGAAGCTTTCAGCTGCTACATGTTTTGAAAGTCCATTTTCAAGATTAAAAGGCTATAGAACTGAAATTTATTTGTTCAAATATAAAAATTTATTTGTACTGCCAAAAATAGCAGTACACTTATAAACAAGGGAAACTTTATAGGTATATCAAAACAGAAAGTGTTGGTTCTTTAATTTCTGAATTAAATTTTGTTCTCACTTATATAGAATGACCAAAATATTAAAACCATTACCTTTTAGAGGTAAGAATTTCCTGATGTAACCTAGGAACTGGCAGCAAATCCTAACACTAAAACAAAATAGAATTTTGTCTAGTGATTTTCTTGAGATTAAGAGTTATATTGAAAACCTCGATATCCATTAATCTCTGATGAAAAACATGCTTAATGAGATTTTTTCCTTTAAAGTCATTTGCTGTGAGAAGTATGTATCATCTACTGCTCTTGACATGAATTCAATCTATTCTATCTTCTATAAATGCTTTCCTGGGTACAATATGACAGTAAGCCATAAAATGAAAAGGGCTTTGCTGTGAAAATCAGCATAAATCCATTCGCTTATTTTAAAAACACTCTTCCACTCTCCATAGTCATGAGAAGAGACTTTTTTATGTCAATGAACTTCTCTGTTGCAAAACAATTCATTGCTCCTGTGAGACAAAGCAATGAGTGTATCCACTAAAATTGCAGGTGTCAGCAACTATGTCAATCAGATAACAAATGAGTGATGCTTATTAAGACAGTGTCTCTCCATCTTAGTACCTAAATATTCCAAATTTGTAAAAAGTGTGCTAACACATATCCTTTATTAATTTTCACAATTCTGAATAATGAGGAAAAGTTTGGTGAACACTTTCATTCACCTGCTACATATTTCAAGGAGGAAGTGGTTAAAAAATCCATATTTAAATCCAAAATATTATCTTTGCATTTTCAAATAGGTAGTAATATATCTTAACATTTTTATGAGTCCCAGAAGACACATTTTCATGCCTCTTTTGACAAGTTTATGGAAATATAAATTTGTTTTCTCTTTGGAATAAGACACCTTGTCATTGTCATTCCTCAACTATTATCTTTGTATTTATTCATTCCCACCATAAGTGTGCTGGACTTAGGTTAATTTAATAGGAATATGCTGAAGTTTACCATTGTTTATTCTACTGAGATAATGGACTTAGCAACAATCATTAATGCACCTTCCGTAAGCCCCACTCATAATAGTGCCCATCCCTCTCTTTTCATTTTGTTATTAAGGAACACAAAATAATGTTTCATTCTAACATTTAAAAATACTAAATTATGGATACATTAAAAGTTGTTAATAAGACCAACCCACCCATTATAATGCTTCCCATATGTAATTTTACATGACTTGATAGTTATATTTCAAAATCAAGATATATTTTGTTGCTTGGATGAAATATGATCTCAGTAACAACTGTAATAATAACGTAATTCAGAATAATTATTCAAGATGACACTCTAAAGCAACATGGTAATTGAATACATTTTAAATTCATTTTATATGCATAATTTTTTTGCAGAGAAATATAAATGTATACTTACTACAAACTTTTAACTTATAAATGTATATATTACCAAAATCTGGGAGGAAACTGCCTGGAAATATGAGTCCAAGGAGAAAAAGAAACGGCCATTAAATAAGTTGCAATTCATGTGTATTTTTACATGGGAATAGAATTACTATGATGTAGACTCTATTTATTTCCTGGACAGTCTGGATTAAGTGTAAAGTTACCCCCCATTCTAACTTTTACCTATTAGAAGAGATTGGAAATAAAGTACATTTTTAGCAAGGAGATGTACTCTTGAGATTTGAAGGATGGAATGAGCCCCAAGACTATTACCTACAACTTCTTGCTGTTAGGTCTGGTAAGTAATACAGGGGAGACATGAAGTCATTCTGTAGCAAAAGTCTTTCCAGTGTCCATTCTCTAGCTTCCCAGATGGGAGAGGTAGTTATATCAGGAATGACTGCCGCTTCTCGCCGTAGGCACACACTAATGCAAGCCTCTGTGGAGCAATCCAGCATTATTTTGTGAATCATTCTTAGATGATCCAATCTAGAACTTTCTCCCTCAGAACTCCCACTAATATTGTAAACACCAACATGCCTGTTTTAATTCCTTTCCTATTTAAAATAACTGGAGTCGTTTGTGCTTCTGACGTTGATCTATGAATGATGCAGTATTTCGTAACAGAATTGAGATAGGATGGCTCCTTGTATTGGAACTTGATTTAAAAAGGTAAATGACAAGTTGTAAGTTTTAGCTTCTCAGCTCAAGGCAAATTCTGTGGACCAAATTTCTATTCTTATGACTACTCTACAAGATCTTACATCTGGAAAATCTTGCAGAAAAAAAAAAAAAGACGAATTCTGATATGATATGGCAAGCACTGTATTACAATGTAAGTTACATTCACAACCATTCCAGATGTACTAAGTAAAATTTCCCTTATTTATCAAAAAGACTGAGACCTACATAATTGTAGTAAAGACATCTTGATGAATTGAAATGAGTGTGCACATCTTGGATACAGACATTTCTGCTTTTCCCGTGTCCATTAAGACTAATCCTATCTTGTATGAAGACCTCGCACTTTACCTTAAGTATTTTCCTTACAAAAGAACATGCCCTATACCTTACACATTTTTACCACATGTTTCTGCATCCAGTCCTAAATCAGAGCTGGATCTCTAATGCCCTAGCAAACAATTTTGAAGTCTGAACTGAAGGAGAATATCTAGATTTTGCTAATTATTATCAGAAGCTTGAAGAATATATGTGAGGTTATGGTAGCGATAGACAAGAGGGAAAAGAATAAATAGATTGGATGAAGACAGTAACTGATATGGACATATTCGTTTATGTTTTGCCTAGTTCTATGCATTATTGAAAGTGTAATATTGAATCTGCATTATTTTTGAATTACCAATTTTTTCTTTCTATACTGTCAGCTTTTGCTGTATGTACTTTGGGGCTCTCTTGTCAGGTTCTGTGTGTTTATAATTGTCATATTTTCTAATGGGTTAACACTTGTAGTGTTTAAAAAGTTCCTCTTTATACCTTGCAGCACTTTCTGTTTTAAACTTTCTGGTTTCTTCTTATAATACTATCAGCATTCTAACTTTTTTATAGTTGCTATTTGCATAGTTTATCATTTCCATCCATTACTTTCAATCTGTTTGTGTATTTGCATCTAAAATGTGCCTCCTATAGACAGTACATAGTTAAACAATGTTTGTTTGTTTGTTTACTCCTATGTAAAAACAGTTGTCTTTCAATCCATTCACAGTGTTAAAATGGATATAGTTGGATTTATATTTACATCCTGTTTGTTTTTCTCCTCTATTCCTCCCTAATTGTTTCATTTTTCATTGAGTATTGCCTAGGGTAACATATTAATTTCTTTGATGATTTTTTTCACTGTATTTTTTTAACATTTATTTATTTTAAGAGAGAAAGCATGTGTGTGTGGGGGGGAAGGGGCAGAGAGAGAGGGAGGGAGGAAATCTCAAACTGATAGCACAGAGCCCAATGTGGGATTCGAACTCATGAACTGTGAGATCATGACCTAAGCCGAAATCGAGAGTTGGCCGCTTAACCAACTGAGCCACCCAGCAGCGCTTCATTGTATTTTTTTTTTTTTATTTTCTTAGTGGTTGCCCTAGGTTTACATATATATCTTACCTTATCTGTATTTGTATTAAATGTATAAATAAACTTAATTCCAGTGAGATTTAAAAAAAATTTTTTTTTAACGTTTATTTATTTTTGAGACAGAGAGAGACACAGCATGAACCGGGGAGGGGCAGAGAGAGAGAGGGAGACACAGAATCGGAAGCAGGCTCCAGGCTCTGAGCCATCAGCCCAGAGCCCGATGCGGGGCTCGAACTCGCGGACCACGAGATCGTGACCTGAGCTGAAGTCAGACGCTTAACCGACTGAGCCACCCAGGCGCCCCCAGTGAGATTTTAAAATGTTATTTCCATACAGCTCTATTTTCTCTTTCCCCTTCTTATGTTATTACTGTGATACATTTTACATTTATAAATGTCACAAATCCAATAATGCATTGGTATGTTTATTACTTTGTATAATTTTAAGTCTTTTAAAAAAGCTTTGAGAAGAAAGGAAAGCATGCGTATATTCAAAGAGCTTGTTTTATTAATCCTATTATTTACCATTTGTTTATTTATTCATTTCACTTACACATAAGCTACAATCATTGAATACATGGTATCTACTATTATTTTGAACAAATTGAGAATCTGATAGGACTCTTACAGTTAAAACTGACAAAAGTGTGAGGGACCCATGTGAGACTGGCCCTTCCTGGAGTTTTTAATCTTACTTATCCATATGAACCTCCAGCAACTTATCAATTACAGCATAGGTATTTGTACCTGGGTACTGGTTCCCATTGAGGTTTCTCCTCTTGGCAAGTTGTGATTCTCATGACCTACCTGTCTGTCTCTATAATTTTGGAGGCAGTGGTTTGGCCTATGACCTCAATTCCCTCATGGATCTAAGAAGAGTTGTTGATTTTTAATTTGTTCAGCTTTTTTCTTGGTGTTAGGATGGAGTGCGGACTTCCAAGATCCTCTCATGTCAAACTGGAAACCAGAAGTTCCTCCATTCTTGTATTTTTTTCATAACATAATTCAGTCAAAGGCTTCAAACTTACATAAATTTGAAGTCTGTAACGTTATAGTATGTCTTTGAATCTGGTCACATTGTGTCTTTGAATGATGTATTTGTGGTAACATATATATGAATAAAAATGCATTGAAGAAAACACTAATGTCTTTATTCCAACTGAGTCTCAATCATATGAAAAAAATTTAGGGGCGCCTGGGTGGCGCAGTCGGTTAAGCGTCCGACTTCAGCCAGGTCACGATCTCGCGGTCCGTGAGTTCGAGCCCCGCGTCGGGCTCTGGGCTGATGGCTCGGAGCCTGGAGCCTGTTTCCGATTCTGTGTCTCCCTCTCTCTGCCGCTCGCCGGTTCATGCTCTGTCTCTCTCTGTCCCAAAAATAAATAAACGTTGAAAAAAAAATTTATAAAAAAAAAAAAATTTAAAAATCAGTGAATGGCGGTTAATTCTCATTTTGTGCCTCACTGCATATGGTATATTTAAAATGTATATATGGTTTAGCCTTGATAATTAATAATTATCAAGAGAAAGTTCCTTATCATTGCAAAAATTTTTGTGTAAGTTAATTCATGTTGTTTTTTTATTCCTCTCTTTATATGTTGTTGCCTATAAGGTAGCATGTGTCTCAGTACCTGGAAGTTCATTTAATAACCTAGTTCGTTATACACTTAGTGGGCCTCATAGGCAAAGTGGTGAGTATGTGGTTTTACCCTATTTTATTATTTTTACATATAATATGTGATTGTGTACCTGATCTAAAGCTACAAGAACTACAAGGAGCTCCACTAATCCCATTAACCTGCATATTGAAATCCAAATTGCTTAAGAATAGTGAAATAAAAGAATTTAAAAAATACAAAAAATATAAATATAATTTCTCAATCTACAGTTCTCAATAAAGAAAATTTTACTTAATTGTTAAAGCAAATCAAATTTTAAAAATTGTGAAACTTGTGAAGGCCAAGATGAGATTAAAAAGACTAACTTTACCCTTCTTTCTTAAACAAAGTGTAACTTAAACAAAATATATGAAACAGCAAATTTCAAAATATATGCACTTGGGTCACCTGCAAGGCAAGACAGTATCCAAGAAAGAAGGCAAGCTATCAAGGTGAGCCCAGTGAGCTCTCTAACTCTCTTCTGATAGATCATTTCTAGATGAAGAATAGCAAGAAACCCATACCAAAGTATATATCATTCTCTAATTGTTAAAAAAATGATAAAGTGAAAGTATTAAAAGCAGCAAGAGAAAAGACATTATATACAAAAGAGCAAAGATAAAAGTGATATCAGTCTTCTTGCCAACAATGCAAGCTAAAACACAGTGGAGTGCCATATTAAAGGATTAAGTAAGAAAACCTTTTAAAATAAGAATATATATCCCGGAAAATTGTTTTCAAAAAGAAAGGTAAGCTTTTCTACCCTTGTTCATAATGTAAAGCATTGCAAAGTATATCATTCCTAAATAATAAGAAGAAAAATGCAAATAAACTCCAAAATCTTAACTGTTTTGGTGACCATCAAAGAACTGAAGTTGCCTAGCACCAACAAACAAGCAATGATATTTCGTTACTGGGGAGGGGCAAGAGTGTGGTGTTGGGAGCTCTCTCTGTCAGGTGTAGACCCCAGAAAGTTGAGAACAGAGCATGAGCATTAGATTAGGAAAACTTGCAGGCTACCAGTTCCTGCTCAAAGCAGAAGGTAAGAGAAGCTCATCACTAGAAGGCTATGAAACTGTACTGCACTGAAGGTGATAGAAGCAATAATGGTACCCAAACCCAGATCATCTTCCAACTAGCTTGGCCCAAGTGCCTTCCCTGAGAGCATAAGAGGAGAGGAGATATAAGTGCCATTTATCTCATTCTTTACTGTTCTATGTTCAATGTCCAGCATGAAGTCAAAATTATGGGATACACCTAAAACAAAAATGAAAACAAAAACCTCTTATTGAACAATAAAGAAATCAACAGATTTGGAGCTGATTCAGATGCTGGAAGAATTGCAGAGGAACATTAAAATAACTATTATTAATATATTAATGGGCTTAGCAGAAAAAGACATCATGTCTGAGGACAAAGAGAAACGATGACTCAAATGGAAATGCCAGAAATAAGAGATGAACACTATCTGGGCGACTAGGTGGCTCAGTCGGTTAAGCATCTGACTTGGGCTCAGGTCATGACCTCACAGTTCGTGGGTTCAGGCCCCACATCAGGCTCTGTGCTGACAGCTTGGAGCCTGGAGCCTGCTTCGGATTCTGTGTCTCCCTCTCTCTCTCTCTCTCTGCCCCTCCCCAGCTCATGCTCATACTCTGTGTCTATCAAATATAAATAAACTTTAAAAAAAAGAGATAAACAGTATCAATAATAAAAATATTAACAGTAAAAAATAAAATGAGAAAAAAATTATTTGATATGCTGTTGATTATTTTACTTTCAGTAACCCAGAAAGCCATATAGGTATGTGCTTACTGATGAATTTTCCCATTCACAGCATTTCCAATTACATTTTCTTTGTTCTATTTTACTGTCTCTGCATCCTCAGTATCTTTTCTCCCCCTAAATAGGAGGTAAGACAAGCAAGTGGACTTAGTTTTCTATCTTGCATTGGATATATACACTCATTTACATATTTTTACATATATGTATTTATGCATGCAAATATGTGTTATACGTGAGTGCATGTACGTGTGTATATATATGTGTGTACATGTATATTCACATGGATTCTGATTCCGACAGTTAACATACTTGACCTCCCTTTCAGTACTAGGCCTCTCATGAATTTCTACAGCTATCTTTTTAAAACAGTAAAAAATACTGTTTTTCTTCACATAGTCTCACTGTTCCTCCAGCAAGCAGACCTGTGTGAACTGAGTTCACACATAATTTGTGAGTACCCTGAACAGGAAGACCTTCACAGCAGAGCACCCTGAGGTTTATGGAAATACTTCTCTTAGGATCCAAATATCCTGAGTAACAGAAATATTGTCCCTTGTGGCTCTCCCTGGCAAATCTCCTTGCAAACTACTCCAGCAAACTGATAATTTAGCATACATTTTCACAGAAAACTTATCAGGCTTGAACTCCTCCTAAGGTTTTATGAGTTGACAAAATTTATGGAAGCTTGGTATTGGCTAAGATTTTCCAGCAAACAACCAATCAAATAAATGCTATTTGACTGCTTGATTGTATATGGATATGTATGGAGGTATCTATGTATGTGTGCACACATATATCCTGGCAGTGAATGCCCTAGTCCTGGTCAAACCTTCATTCAGTCCTGGCAAACACCATAAAAGACCCCTTAATAACCACTCAGCTGAGTCAGTCCTGAAATCCAGCTTTTAGAAATTGTTAAGGTAAAAAGAGAGAGGGAGGCAAACCATCAGAGACTCTTAAATACAGAGAACCTGAGGGTTGCTGGAGGGTATTGCGTGGGGGGATGGGCTAAATGGGTGATGGGCATCAAGGAGGGCACTTTTTGGGATGAGCACTGGGTGCTATATGTAACTGATGTCATTAAATTCTACTCCTGAAATCATTACTATCCCATGTGTTAATTAACTTGGATTTAAATAAAATTTAAAAATGAAAAAAAAAAGAAAATGTTTTGACTTTTTTTTTTTATTGACGTACAGTTGGCACACAATGTTATTTTAGTTTTAGGAGTACAACATAGTGATTTGACAATTGTATATATTACTCATTGCTGACCACAATAAGTGTAGTCACCATCTGCTGCCATACAGAGTTATTCAAATATTACTATTAAAAAATAAATTGTTCGAGTTAGTAAATATTTATTGTTATAAGTCACTTAATTTTGGAGTAATTTGTTATGCATCAATTGATAACGGTCCAGTGCCAATAAACCCATATATCACCACTCAATTAACATTAATTAGAGACTTTGCTTTCCTAATAGGGGATAAACATAGTAAATGCCTTTTAGTTGTAAAGGTCTGGCAATATTACTTGTCCTTCAAACATCAGCCCTGAGTGCCTAGTCAGGCACTGTGCGGGATCAGGTTTCATGCCTGACAGTAACACTTTTTCATTCAGCAGTGAATATTTAGAAACTACTTGTCTGTTTTGTTGTTGTTGACAGCATCACTGTAAGGTCAGACTCCTTTTTAGCAGATTTTTTTTTTCCTGGCCAGTAATTTCCCTTTTCAATCACTCAAGACACATCATTTTTCTAACTGCAGGTGATCTGTCAAGTTTATTTCTTAATATCAGCATTTATTGCTGCAGTTCGCACTACTTTTGGAGCACCTATGTATACAGACTAAACAGATATTAAATTCTGCATTTTCTTTATTTGACCCCCCAAGAAGTGTTTGAATAAGAACTGTATCTCATTGTTTTGTATCCTCAGTGTCTCTTTCTTTCTTTCTTTCTTTCTTTCTTTCTTTCTTTCTTTCTTTCCACATTTATTCAGGATATAGTTATGTAGAATAACTTAGTAGTTCCTGAGCTCCTCATGAATATATCAGTAGAGAGAAAACAAGCAAAGCACCATTGAGTAAGCAATCACATCATTTCATGTTACAAATAGTTATAAACATAATGGAGAGTGGACTGTAATAGAGAAAAGTAGGGAAAATGCAGGTCCTATGTCCCTCTGAGGAGGGAATACTTATATAGACTTCTGAAGAAAGGGAATAATTCGAGCAGATAAAAATACAAGGAGAGAAGCCAGAGATGAAGGATACTATGATGCAGCTTAAGGAGTTACCTCCTAAAAAAAATCACCAAAATAAACTGTTGATTAAGCAGAGCCTTGTTGATCAATTACTGTATAAAGAGAGATATCGGCCTTGACAGATACCTAAGGTCAAGGTTAAGGACAAGATATTTTTTATATTGCTGCAGTCCAATTTAAGGCAGAGGTTTCAAAGTAGAGCTTATTTTCATGGACAAACTTCCTTATATAAAAATTTTAAGGTTGATGGAAACAGAGTTGAGGTTTTAAAATGCACTCAGAAAAATAAACAGTTGTTTGATAAATCCAGTTGAGTGAACTACCATTCTGATAAAAGAGTCTTTTACCTTGATAAGGCCAAGCTAAGTAACCTGTTTTTCAGTTCTAGAACTTTTTGAAACCTAAGATTTTTTTCCCCCTGGGCAAGAATTTGTGGACAGTAAAATCATGTTTAGGGAGCCAGTTTTCATTTTTTTGTCCTTTTAAAATGTGTGGCTCTAATGTAGATAATTTAAATTTTCAGTAAGAGTTAAAGTTGTAAGAATAAAAAGACCAGATTCTAGTGCTTGCTTCAATAGCACGTATACTAAAAAAAAGGGCCAGATTCTATTTAATACCCATTAGAGCAGGAGGAATACATGCCCAGTGCACAAAATCATCATTACTGTGTCTTAATGAGAATATGATCCTGCTTGCATTCTGTAAATATCATTCTAGCTTTTGGGTAGAGAATGGATCAGAGAGTGAAAAAGGAAACAAAGGTGACATTTTGCCTTCAGTCTAGTTCTATACTAGGTTGAACACATCAAGTTTCCCAAACTATGAGAGTTTCATATTTCTCAAAAGAAAAGGGTTATATTTCTCAAAGGCCTACATTTTAAGATGAGCCCAGAGTGGCAGATCTTCCTAAAAGCAACCTTGAATTACAAAGAAATAGAAAATGCTTCATAAATAGGAATCATGTGTTTTTAAGAAACAATCTCTCTCTCTTTTTTTTAATGTTTATTTATTCTGAGAAAGAGAGAGGGAAGGGGAGGGACAGAGTGTGTGGGGAGAGAGAGAGAGAGAGAGAGAGAGAGAGAGAGAGAGAATCCCAAACAGGCTCCCTGCTGTCAGCACAGAATCCCATGCAGGGCTCCACTTGAGGAACCAAGAGATCATGACCTGACCCAAATCCAAGAGTCAGACACTTAACCAACAGAGCCCCCCAAGGTGCCCCTTTAAGAAGCATTCTTAAAGCCTTGCTTCTTGAAACCAGCATAAAATAAGAATGTTCCTGTATTTTGCAATTGAATATGGATATTTTTTTCCTTAAAAATAAAAACACTGACCCAAACTGTGTTCAACCAGAATTGCTGACAGCCTTGAAATGACTAGACCTATAGGTACCATCATTGGCTCTTTCTGCATGGGAGACTTTGATTTTCTTTTCTTTTTTAGTGTATTTCTCCCATCTGAAATGAGTGGCTTTTCTCCCTCATCATTTCAAACTTATTTTTGAGAAATTTTGTTTGATTGTTTAACAATAGAGAGAGAAGTGGGGCAACAAATAGAGAAGTTATTGTAATTATACAAGCAAACTACTATATTTTGGATGAGTTTGGAGGAGTGTTAATGAAAAGAAATCAGTGCACATGTTAGACATTAAAGTGTGTGTAGCGAGTCAGGAATTTTACCATCATATCCTTCGTCCATTTTTTATAGATTAGTAAAGCAAGGAATACTGGAAATGAACCGAAACAATTGATAATAATAATTATTCTCCTTTTTATTCTACTTAACTTAATTTTTATCATGGGCAAGTTTATAAAATTTTCACACCGCAGAAGTTTTCATCTATATCATCACAGCCAATACTTGTGTAGTCTTAAAGCCCAACTTCAATTCTTTTACTTGCTCTTGACTTCAGCTATGAAAAGGTAAACTATGAGTTCCTCATCATTGTGGCTGTCACCCCACGGCAGGGCGACCACTTGATGAGGATACTGCTCAATGAAACAGTGGATTTCTTATGTGCCAGGAACTGTAATCCACATAATAAAACTATTTAAAAAAACACCCTTTCAGGATTTAAAACATCTTTTCCTTTTTTTCATTTGCTAGTACAGAGTTTAGAGCAGATGGGGTAGAACGACCTGGAGGCCACGGTAACTTTGTGAGATCCAAGATCGTTATTGATCGTGCCTATGCCAGTGGCCAGGAATAGTAGCAATAACTCCAAATAGTAGTAAAGACAGAGGGGGTTGAGCTACTGCCAGAGGCTGGTTGCCAATCCAAATATCCTAGTGTGTCACCATCTGGTACAAGTGTTAAAGGTTGCCAATCCCTTAAGTTAGAGCAATCATATATATCAGCAGGTTTCCTGTCTTCTCTGATCGCCAACAGATTGGTTCAACTACTACATTTTATTAAAATATGGTGCTGAGATACTTTATGTTGTTATGAAAATAACATTCAAAATAACTTGTTTAATTGTCCTTGAAATTAAGTATAACATTCATATGGTATGTAAGTGTCTTTATAAAAAGTAAAGGAAGTATTGTTGCCTTCACGTAATAATGAAATTGCTTATTAATGGTAAAGAGTACAGCTTTCCTAAAAGAAACTTAAAAAAAACACTTTTTAAATAGCACTTTTCATTCTAATAAACCACCATTGATAAGATAAATGTGGTAATAATAGCGTTATAGGTAGTTTTACAATATTTTCCAGAGCAAGACATTGTCAACATCACTGAAAGGAAGTTCTGACCTATTTTTTTTATTTGCTGGAAAGCCTACCTTAAAATTTTGAAAATTATATTGAATAACTATGAAGATAAATGTCTAGTGTTCTCAAAAGAGTAGAAAAGAAATATCCTGAAATTACAACATTCAAAGGATTTATCTCCATGAATGGAAAATAAACTCAAAAAGGAGATTATGTTAAATAGGTGACAAGAAATGAGGCTCTTTTCTTGTGATTTTAAAAGATATCCTTTAATTTTCCTTTCTTTTATGTAATTAGTGAACATTGAATGTATGGAAGAAATAATATTTTTGCCATTACCAATGTCAATATGCATATATATACTTTACTATTAAAATAAAGATGGTGATCTTCATATGCATATCTCTTGGCATTTAAAATAATACCACTGTAGACACAGTCAAAATTTATAATGCAAGATTAAAAAGAACAAGGACAAAAGATGAAATTGGTAAAAAGAAGAATGATCTTTTACAGCAATTATTTAAAAGGCCCAAGGACTAATGATAGGATAAGTTCATTTCACTGTTAAAATAAAAGCTTTTGGGGATTAGTTGGGTATCTGGAAATAGACCTAAAATTAATGACAGGCTTTCATAATAACTGAATTCTGAGTAGGTATAACACCAGTATACCAACAATGTAATGGAAAAATAGAACATATTACAATAGAAAAAGATTTCAGTTATCAGCCTGGTAAGATAAAATAATAGTAATTTACATTTGTGTGCTAATTTTCAAGTTTCGAATATTTCCCCAAATATCTCCAGAACCTAGAATTCTAGAGAATAAACAATCTTGTCAAGGATAGAGAAGAATGTTTAACTTAAACATAAGTCACTTAGAAATGTGTCAAAACTCATATAATTAGAACATTACCTAAAAGTTTTTTTTCCCACCCAAGTTATTTTTGCTAAATATATATATTTTTTTAAATTTCATTTCCAGTATAGTTAGTATATGGTGTTATATTAGTTTCAGGTGTACAATAATAGTGATTCACTAATTCTATACCTGGTTCAATGATCATCATAATAAGTGTACTCGTAATCTCTTTTACCTATTTCACCCATCCCCTCACCTACCTCCCCTTGGGTAGCCATCAGTTTTTTGTCTATAGTTAAAAATCTGGGATGTTTTTTGGTCTTTGTTTTCTTTGTTTCGTTTCTTAAATTCTACATATGAGTAAAATCATACAGTATTTGTCTTTCTCTGACTTATTTCACTTAGCATTAAGATCCATCCATGTTGTTGCAAGTAACAAGATTTCATTATTTTTATGACTAAATAATATTCTATTGTCTGTATATATCTGTGTGTGTGTGTGTGTGTGTGTGTGTGTGTGTGTGTTTACATATCACCTCTTTTTTATCCATTCATCTATTGATGGACATGTGAATAGCATCCATACCTTGGCTATTTTAAATAATGCTGTGGTAAACACAGGGGTGCATGATGAATATGTCTTCTCAAATTAGTGGGGTTTTTTATTCTTTGGGTAAATGCCCAGTAGTGAAATTACTGGATCATACGGTAATTGTATTTTTAAATTTTTGAGAAATCTCCATACTGTTTTCCAGAGTGGCTACAACAGTTTTCATTCCACATCATCACCGACACTTGGATCTTGTGGTTTTAAGTTTAGCCATACTGACAGGTGTGAGGTGATATCTCATTGTAGTTTTGTTTCATCTTTTCCTGATGATTAGTGACGAGCATATTTTTATAGGACTGATGGCCATCTGTATGTCTGTTTGGGAGAAATACCCGTTCATGTCTTCTTCCCATTTTTAATTGGATTATTTGTGGTCTTTTTTTTTTTTTTTTATGTGTGTGTATGTGTGTTGAGTTGTATGAGTTCTTTATACATTTTGGACACCAACCCTTTTTTGCATATGTCATTTGCAAACATCTCCCTTTCAGTAGGTTTTATTTTAGAGTTGTTGATAGTTTCCTTTACTATGCAGATACTTTTTATTTTAGTGTCTTCCCAATAGTTTGTTTTTGCTTTTGCTTCCCTTGCCTCAGGAGACATATCTAAAAAAATGTTTCTAAGGCTGATGTCAGAGAAATTACTGCCTGTGCTTCTTCTAGTATTTATGGTTTAAAGTCTCACATTGAGGTCCTAAATCTATTTTTAGTTTATCTTTGTGTTTGGTGTTGGAAAGAAAGTGGTATGGTTTCATTCTTTTGCATGTAGCTATCCAATTTCCTAGCACCTTTTGTTGGAGACTTTTTCCCATTGTATATTATTGCCTCCTTTGTTGAAGATTAATTGACAGTAAGAGTATAGGTTTATTTCTGGGCTCTCTATTCTGTTCCACTGATCTATGTATCTATTTTTGTGCTAGTACCATACTGTTTTGATAACTATGGCTTTGTAATATATCTTGAAATCTGGAATTGTGATATCTTCAGTTTTGTTCCCTTTCAAGATTTCTTTGCTATTCAGGGTCTTTTGTGGTTCAATACAAATTTTAGAATTGTTTGCCTAGTTCTCTGAAAAATGCTATTGGTATTTTGATAGGAATTGTATTAAACATGTGGATTACTTTGGGTAGTATGTATATTTTAACAATATTTATTCTCCCAATCCATAAGCATGGAATATCTTTCCATTTGTTTGTGTCATTTTCAATTTCTTTCATCAATAGTTTTCAGAATACAGGTCTTTCACATCTTTGGTTAAGCTTATTTTTAGGTATTTTATTATTTTGGGTGCAATTCTTTTCTTAATCTCTCTTTCTTCTACTCCATTATTAATGTATAGACATGCAAGCGATTTTTGCATATTGTTTTTTTCTCCCGTGATCATAGCGAATTCATTTATTACTTCTAGGAGCTTTTTGGTAGAGTCTTTAGGGTTTTCTACATATAGTATTATGTCATCAGCAAATAGTGAAAGTTTAACTTCTTCCTTACCAATTTGAATGCCTTTTATTTCTTTTTCTTGTCTGATTGCTATGGCTAGGACTTCCAGTACTATGTTGAATAAAAATGGTGAGAGAGGACATCTTTGTCTTGTTTCTGATCTTAGGGAGAAAAGCTCTAAGTTTTTCACCATTGAATATGATGTTATCTGTGATTTTTTGTATATGGCCTTTATTATGTTGAGGTATATTCTCTATAAACCTGCTTTGTTAGCATTTTTACCACAAATGGATATTGTACTTTGTCAAATGCTTTCTCTGCGTCTATTGAAATGATCACATGGTTTTTATCCTCTTTTCTATTAATGTATGTATCATGCTGATTGATTTCTGATTATTGAACCACCATTGCATTCCTGGAATAAATACCACTTGATCATGGTGAATAATTTTCTCATTGTATTGTTGGATTTGGTTTGCAAATATTTTCTTGAAGAGATATTCATCAGAGATATTGGACTGTAGTTCTCCCTTGGTTGTGTCTTTACCTGACTTTGGTAGCAGGGTAATGCTGGCCTTGTAGAATGAATTTGAAAGCTTTCTTTCTTTTCTATATTTTGGAACAGTTTGAGAAGAATAGGTATTAAATCTTCTTTATTAAATGTTTGATAAGATTCTCCTGTGAACTCATCTGGTCTTGAACTTTTGATTGATTGTTTTTTCCTTACTGATTTGGTTTTGTTGTTGTTGTTTGTTTTTGCTGGTAATCAGTCTGTACAAATTTTCTATGTCTATCTATTTCAGCTTTGGGAGATTATATGTTTCTAGAAATTTATCCATTTCTTCTAGGTTATCCAGTTTGCTGGTATATAATTTTTCAAATATTCTCTTATAACACTTTGCATTTCTTGGATGTCACTTGTTTTTTCTTCTCTTTAATTTCTGATTTTGAGTCTTTTTTTTTTAATTCTGGCTAACGGCTTATCATTTTTCTTAATTTCTTCAAAGAAACACCTCCTGGTTTCACTGATCTGTTCTAGTTTTTTAAGTGTTTATTTCACTTATTTTTGCTTTAATGTTTATTTTCTTCTTTCTACCTGTTTGGGGTTTTGTTTGATCTTCTTTTTCGTTTCTTTTTTTTTAATATTTATTTATTTTTGAGAGAGAGCTGGGGAGGGTCTAAAAGAGAAGGGGACAGAGGATCCAAAGCAGGCTCTGCACTGGCAGCAGAGAGCCCAAAATGGGATTTGATCTCACAAACAGTGAGATCATGACCTAATCCAAAAAGGGTAGCTTAACCAATTGAGCCACCCAGGCACTTGTGTTCTTTCTCTAACTTCTTTAGTAATAAGATTAGGTTGTTTATTTGAGATTTTTCTGCTTCTTGAGGTAGGCCTGTATTGCTGTACACTTTTCTCTTAGAACAACTTTTGCTGCATCCTAAAGATTTTGGACCATTGTGTTTTCATTTTCATTTGCCTCCATGTATTTCTTTATTTGCTCTTTCTTGAATGACCCATTCATTGCTTAGTAGCATGATATTTAACTTCCATGTATTTTTCTTCCTTCTAGATTTTTTTCTTTTGGTCGATTTCTAGCTTAATAGCATTGTCAGAAAAGATGCATGGTAGGAATTCAATCTTTTTTTAATTTGTTGAGACTTGTTTTGTGGCCTAATATGTTATCTATTTTGGAGAATGTTTCATGTGCACCTGAAAAGAATGTATATTTTTGCTGTTTTAGGATGGAATGCTCTAAATATATCTGTTAAATCCATCTGGTCCAATGTGTCATTCAAAGCCACTGTTTCCTTGTTGATTTTCTGTTTGGATGATCTATTCACTTATATAAATGAGGTGTTAAAGTCCCTACTATTATTGTATTACTATTGATTACTTTCTTTATTTGTTTGTTATTGGCTGCTTTATGTGTCTGAGTGCTTCCACGTTTGGTGCATGAATATTTATAATTTTTATATCTTTTTGTTAGATTGTATCCTTTTGATTATGTACTGTCATTCTTTGAATCTTATTACAGTCTTTGTTTTAAGATCTATTTTGTCTAGGTAAGTATTGTTATCCTGGCTTTTTTTAAACTTCAATTTGCATGATAAATGCTCTTCCACCCCTTCATTTTCAATCTGCATGTGTCTTTAAAGGTAGATTTTTGTAGGCAGCATATGGAGAGGATTTACTTTTTTTTCTATTCTATCACCCTACTTCTTTCAAATGGTGCACTTAGTCTATTTATAGTCAAAGGAATTGTTGATACTATGTATTTATTACCATTTTGTTACTTGTTTTATGATTGTTTTTATAGTTTTCTTATTGCTCTTTGCTCTCAGTTTGCTGGATTTCTTTAGTGATATACTTGGATTCCTTTCTCCTTATTATATATTGCCAGTTTTAAATTTGAGGTTTCAGTTAAGTATATGTGTGACATATTATGCATTTAGCAGTCTATATTAAGTTGACAGTTGCTTAAGTTTAAATCCATTCTTTACTTCCCTCCTCCTGTCCACATTTTAGGTATATGGTCTAATACTTTACATCCTTTTATTTTGTGAATCCCTTGACTGATTTTAATGGATATACTTAATTTTACTTCTGTTGTGCTTCTCACTTTTCTTATTCCTATTTATGGTCTTTGCTTTCCTCTTAAAGAGTCCTCTTTAGCATTTCTTGCAGGCCTGATTTAGTGGTCATGAATTCCTTTTTGATTCTCTGAGAAGCATTTTATCTCTCTTCTATTTTGAGTGATAGACTTGCTGGACAGAATATTCTTAGCTGCAGGTTTTTTCTCTCAGCATTTTGAATTAATCATGTCGCTTCCTCTGGCCTGCAAAGCTTCTTCTGAAAAATCAGCTGATTGCCTCATGAGGTTTCCTTTGTATGTAACTGTTTTTTCCTGTGGCTTTTAAAATTCTGTCTTTGTCACTAATTCTTACCATTTTAATTACTATGTTCTTTGGTGTGGGCCTCCTTGGTTTGATTTTCTGGGGTCTCTCTGTGCCTCCTGGATCTAGATTTGTTTCCTTCTCCAGATTCAGGAAGTTTTCAGCTATTATTTCTTCACATCAATTTTATGCCCCCTTTTTTTTCTCTTTTCTCTTTCTGTGATTCCTATCATGCAAATGTTATTATTCTTGGTGATATTGCTGAGCTCTCTAAGTCTACTTTCATTTATTATTTTTTTTTCTAACTCTCTAGTTCATCTCAATTCCTTACATTACTTGGTCCTCCATGTCCCTGATCCATCTTCTGTTTCCTCTAGTCTACTACTTATTCCCTCTAGAGTATTTCTAATTTTATTTATTGAATCCTTCATTCTGATTAGCTCTCTTTTATGTTTTCTATCTCTTTGTTGAGGGTCTCCCTGAACTCCACTTTACTCAAGTAGTGAGTATCTTTATGACCATTACTTTAAATTCTCTATCAGGCATATTACTTATCTCCATTTTGTTTAGATCTCTTGCTGTGCTTTTGTCCTGTTCTTTCATTTGGGAAATATTTTTTGGTCTCTTCATTTTGTCTAACTCTGTGTCTGTTTCTATGTTTAGGAAAGTCAGCTACATCTCCTGCTCTTCAGAGTAGTGCCTTTGAAGAAGGTCCTGTGGTGTCCTATAGTGCAACATTATCTGTTCACCAGAACCTGGCACTTCAGGTGTGTTTCCCAAGTGTGTTGCACTTGTGGTTGGGTCATGTTTGCTTTTAATGGAGTTGTCTACAATGGTTCTCTCTGCCTGTTGAGGGCAGGGTTTGGTCCTTATGTTGTTAGTGGTCAGTCTGGAGTTGCCTTGGGCTTGACTTGAGTCAGACCAGGTGTTTGCCAGTAGTGCAACAGAACTGAACTACAGGACACTTTCCCTACATTGTCCCTTGAGGAGCTTTAATTGTTTTATGGGGCCTGCAGTCAGCCTAGATGTCTGCCCCCAGCCCACTGTTGGGGCAGCAGTTGGACTGCTGTATGTGGTTATCTTCCCCTCTTTCCAAGGCAGGAGTCACTTTGGAGTGGTGCTGGTCCCTGTTAGGGCTTCTTGCATACTATCAGGCTTGTGACACCACTTTGGATGGGCTGTGGCCAATGGCATATTGGAAATTGGGGGCATTTGCAGGAGAATGTGGGGGCAGCACATCTACCGTTTCAAAGTCTGTGCTGGTCAGCTGAAAGAGAGAAACTACAGATTCCTGGGAAAACTCCTGCCCAGGCTTGGATCAACCATGGAAGAACATGGGGGTGGGGAACACTGTTAGTAAGCTAGGTGGAGAGTGTTCATGCTGAGTTCATCCTATAAGGGTCTATGTAAGTAGGCGGGACATGGGAGGGAAATGGTACCCACCAGCTGTTTTATTCTTGGAGAAGCCCCCAGTGATCCCTGCCTCTCCAGCACATTCTCTGAGATTAGTAAATATACTTTCTTCTTGTATATCCCAGGCATTTTTCAAACCGCTCTTCTATGTTGTATCTCAGTGGGGCTATTTCTTGTGCTGTCTTTTTAAAGGCAGGGACTGCCCTCCTGAGCCCAGTGGTTTTTAAAGTTCCAGGTGTTAAACCCTACTGATTGTTGGGTTCCTCTGGTTTTCAAAGCAAAACATCATGGGAATTCATCTCTGTGCAGGTCCCCTGTGCTGAAGTGCCTGTCTTGGGGATGTGCTCTTCTCCCCCTTCCACATCTGCTGCACCCCTCCCTCCCAGGGACAGGCCCATTGGTCCATTTAGCTCCCCACTGTGTCTCTTCCTTTCCTACCCTTTTGAATGTGGTCTCTTGTATACATTTAGCTGTGGAGAGTCTTTTTTGCAAGTTCCTGAGTTGTTTTATGGATTATTTAAATGGATGTAGGTGTTACTAGTTGTATCCATGGATGAAGTGAGATTAGGATACTCCCACTTTGGCATGTTTCCCAGAAGACTTAAAATGTTTTAATAGGAAATTTTCCAAATGTCCTTATCTTTGCATGGAGTACCTTGATTATATATCTAGTAGAGATATATAGCTGAAAAAGTATCTAAAATTACATTCCACTAATAGCTAGTGGTAGGAAAATGGCATAACTGGAGATATTTTAATATGTGTATTAATATTTATTAAAGTATAATTTTCAATATATTACGAAACATGTCTCTCATACAACACACTCATTTTAAAATGTGTTCAACTAAGTAAATAATGGGGGATAATGTGAGGTACACAGTTTAATAAGTAAATGAGTTCTTCATTTACTTATTAGTAAATAATAGTCATACTAGTATATGATTCCTCCATTAGATACAAAACCATTTAAAGTCCAACAAGGCTATAATCTATAACCATTGGGATTACTGGTTCCACCTTACAGGAATCAATTACCTCTTTACTCTGGAAAGTTCTGTAAGTTAGTATGCAGCATTATAATGCCTGGGACTATAAATCAGTAGCACACAAGGTCATACTAAGTTAATCTCCAAGATAACCCTTGAGTTGTTTCTCATTAAATAACAGTTAGAAATACACTTTCCACTTAAATTTCAGATCTGTTTTGACTTTTTATCACCTTATCATCATAAGTAATCTCCAAATATTTTTATTGTTCATAAAAATGTGATTTGTTTGTAATTATGTTCATAAATGTGTTTGTGTTCATAAACGTATTCACAAATGTGAATGGGTTGGATTATTTACATTCATTATTCATATTGAATAAAGAATATTCATTAACCATACAAATCTTCCTGAGTTGGCTCTGTACAGGCACACTTCATTTTACTGTACTTCACTTTATGGCACTTCACAGATTTTGAGTTTTTTTACAAATTGAAGGTTTGTGGCAAGCTTGCACAGAACAAATCTATAGGCACCTTTTTTTTTTTTCCAACAGCATTCACCGTTCATGTCTCTGTGTCACATGTTGGTAACTTTTACAACGTTTCAAAGGTTTTAGTATTTATCATATTTTTTATAATGGCCTGCGATCAGTGATCTTTTTTTCTTTCATTTTTATTTTATTTATTTTTGAGACAGAGAGAGACAGAGCATGAACGGGGGAGGGTCAGAGAGAGGGAGGCACAGAATCCGAAACAGGCTCCAGGCTCTGAGCTGGCAGCACAGAGCCCGATGCGGGGCTCGAACTCACAGACCGCTAGATCATGACCTGAGCCTAAGTCGGCTGCTTAACCGACCAAGCCACCCAGGTGCCCCAACGATCAGTGATCTTTGATGTTACTATTGTAAATATTTGGGGGCACCACAAGTTGACACTTTCATGAGATGGTAAAATTAATGGATAAATATTGTGTGTGTTTTAATGCTGTACCACCTAGATATTACCTTTCTCTCTTCCTCTCCTTGGGCCTCCCTATTACATGAGACACAATATTGAAATTAGGCCCATTAAAAACTCTACTATGGCCAAAAAGTGAAAGGAAGAGTGGCAAGTCTCTACTTTAAATCAAAAGCTAGAAACTATCAAGCTTAGTGAGGAAAGCATGCCAAAAAACAAGACAGGCCTAAAGCTAGCCCTCCCATGCCAAATAGTTAGCCAAGTTGTGAATGTAAAGAAAAAGTTTTTGAAGGAAATTAAAAGTACTACTCCCATGAACATGCAAATGATAAGAAAATGAAACTGATGGATTCACGATATGGAAAAAGTTTTAGTGTTCTGGATAGATCAAATGAGCCACAATACTCCCTTAAGCCAAAGCCTAATTCGGAGCAAGGCCCTAACATTCTTTAATTCTATGAAGGCTGAGTAAGGTAAGGAAGCTGCAAAAGAAAAATATGAACCTAGCAGAGTTTGGGTCATGTTGTTTAAAGAAAGAAGCCGTTTCCATAACATAGTAGTGAAAGTGAAGCAGCAAATGCTGATTTGGAGCTACAGCAAGTTATCCAGAAATTTAGCTAGGAGAACTAATGAAGGCAGATATAGTTAAGAACAGATTTTCAGTGTAGACAAAACAGCCTTCTATTGGAATAAGGTGCCACCTAGAACTTTCATAGCTAAAGAAGAGAAGTCAATGCCTGGCTTCAAAGGTTCAAAGGACAGCCTGACTGTATTATTAGGAATCAAAGCAGCTGGCGGCTTTAAGTTGAAGACAATGTCCACTGACCATACTGAAAATCTTAGGACCCTTAAGAATTATGTTAAGTCTAGTTTACCTGTGCTCTAAAAATGCAACAAAGCCTGGGTGACAGCCAATCTGTTTACAACATGGTTTACTGAATATACTAAACCCACTGTTGAGACATACTGCTCAGGAAGATTCCTTTCAAAATATTACTACTCATTGACATTGCCACCTAACAGCTTGGATGGAAATGTACAATGAAACTAATGTTTTCACGCCTGCTAACACAGCATCTATTCTGCAGCCCATGGACCAAGGAGTCATACTGACTTTCAAGTCTTATTATTAAGAAATACATTTTGTAAAGCTATAATTGCCCTAGAGATCCTCTATCCTCCTCTGATGATTTGGCCAAAGTAAATTGAAAACCTTACAGGAAGGACTCACCATTCTATATATCATTAACAACATTCATAATTCATGGGAAAAGGTCAAAACAGCAACAGTAAAAGGAGTCTGGAAGTAGGTGATTCCAACCCTCATGGATGACTTTTAAGAGATTTAAGATTTCAGTGGAGGAAGTAACTGCAGATGTGGTAGAAATAGCAAGAGAACTAGAATTAGAAGTGGAGCCTAAAGATGTGAATGAATTACTGCAATCTCCTGAAAAAAGTTGAACAGGTGAGAAGTTGCTCCTCATAGATGAACAAAGAAAGTGGAGATGGAATCAACTCCTGGTGAAGACACTGCGAAAATTGTGGAAATGACAACAGAGGATTTACAGTATGACATAAACTTAGTTGATAAAGCAGGGGCAGTGTTTGAGAGGACTGACTTCAGTTTTGAAAGAGGTTCTACTGTGGATAAAATGCTATGAATAGCATCACATGCTACAGGGAAATTGTTGGCCCATGAAAGGAAGTCAATCAATGCAGCAAACTTCATTGTTGTTTTACTTGAATAAATTGCCACAGTCCCTTCAACCTTCAGCAACCACCGCAGTCATTAGTCAGCAGTCATTAATATCCATGCAACACCCTCCACTAGCAAAAGATTACAATTTATTGAAAGCTCAGGTGGTAGTATTATTTAGCAATAAAGTATTTCCAAGTTAAGGTATGTATATTGCTTTTATAAACAATGCAATTGCATACTTGGTAGACTATGGTATTATTTTAACATAACTTGCATATGCACTGGGAAACCAAAAAAATTCATGTGATTCACTTTATTGTAATATGTGCTTTATTGTGATGGTCTAGAACCAAACCCACAATATCTCCAAGTTATGTCTATAAATCTAGAGCCATTCATTATTGAGCAAAACAAATGCCAGAGAATCAACTTCCGTATGGAAATTTTTATACTAAACCTCAAATTAGGATTGGAAAACCTTCTCTTATAAAGCTAGAAAACCAACCTCAAGAAAATTTCTCTGCCAGACTTCATGCACAATACCCATAAATTTGAGTAAATTTCTCTTTTCTTGAGGGACCCCATTTATGTCCCTTCCCTGTCAGGAATTAACCTCTTTTACCACTTGTCAAAATAGGACTCTGCAAATCCAGTAACAAGCCAGAGCTATATTCACATGTTTCCATATGCCACATGACAAAGCATTTCACAAAATCCTTGGTGAGTATGGTCTGGAAGTCCTAGCTCCACATATGAAGTCAACCATTCTTTCTCTTTTTATTTATTTTGAGAGAGAAAGAGAGGAAGAAGTAGAGCAAGAGTGAGAGAGAAATCACAAGCAGGGGAGGGGCAGAGAGAGAGGGAGAGAGAGAATCCCAAGCAAGCTTTGTACAGTCAGCACAGAGCCCGACACAGGGCTCAAACTCACAAATGGTGAGATCATGACCTGAGCTGAAACCAATAGTTAAATGCTTAACTGAATGAGCCACCCAGCACCCCATGCTTAATAGTGGGCTTGCCATGTTTAATTAAATAAGAATCATTTTCAAATGTGATGCCTTGGCTACACAATCGATTTGTCCAATTAAACATTAATAAATAGGAAGGCAAGTTTTTATTGAATGCATGCAAATGTCTCTATTTCCCTAAAATGTAAGCAGGCTCAAAAAAGTGTTTGTCTTTAAATTCTGGGTAAGGGCAAGAGAACAAAGAGGTTCAGTTACAACCATATACATTAAAAATATTTCATTTCAGTTCAAAAAATATAGTCTACTAAATTGAGGGTTACAGATAGTTACTCCTTCACATATCCATCAAAATAGAGAATTAAAATGTTGTCAACGGTATTCCACACAAATTACCATAGTTAAATTTTATTCATCAGTTCTTTAGTCCTGGACAATTAATTCTTATTCTGCTGTATTATAGGTCAGCAATGCACTCTCATGGAGCACATCTGTTTCTGGACTATAAAGAAAACTGGTCCACTGGTAGAGTCTAAACGTTACATAAGTGATGTGGGCTTCAAAGCCTGTACACAACAGTCCATTTGAATTATCACTAGTTCAAAGTACTTGATACAATTCTTTCCACAATGCATTGTGATTGTCCTTTTACTGTTTAATTTACAAATTCTAGAAGCAGCTTAAAGCAGAGCCTTCGGACAACCATCAGAGGGAAGCAAAAACCTGTTAGATAATTATACTAAATGAGTGTGGTCAATTTATTACACTCACTAACCATATCAGAATGTGGGAGTAAAATTCTTTTTGAGGTACGGCATATAGCTATTTCCTAAGAATTGGGTCATGTTTCCCAAGAGAGTAAGAACAAGCAATGAAATACGAAGTCATTGATAATTCTCCCAAGTATTTATAGAGTGTACCAACAATGAAATATTTCTATTAATGATATTTTAGCTACACAGTCTTAACTTAGTGTAGTCTAAGCATCTTTTCTGATTTGAAAACTCTTATGCAGGTCTTACAAATGTACTGATCTCATTGAAAATAGGGAGCATAACAAGCAAATCTATTTCTAGTGTATTTTTTTATAAAGGAAAGAACATATCTATATGATTTTCCAGAGGCCTTCTGGGAAACATAAAAGACAATTTTAGGTAAAAGTATTTTCCTTATAATTTTTACTTTTTCTAGATGGAAGGCCTGATATTGGGACAGCAAAATCAAAATATTTATCACAAGATATGTGGTCACTAGATTAAGATAAGCACAGGGATACCTGAACAACATAATTTTAAGAAAGCTGAGTTCTTCCACATGTGAGGAAACTTTGTTCTATTTTTAATAATGAAGGGCATGATAAAGTTACCTCCTCGAGATAAAATCACTTCAGTGGGCCATGGAAGCACTACTATCTGGGCAGATTGCACAGAAGGTGAAAGATGATCGTTTATCATTTTAACAGCGAGAAAGCCAAATTCCAGTTTGGCATTAATATTCGGCAGTTAATGCTTCACAACATTTCAAAAATAAACACATCAAACTGATCCAATTTTAGCAAAAATATTTGTACAACCCTTTGTGTCTGTATGGATCTAGTATTTGCAGACATTATAAGCCAAGACAAGTAAAAGTTTCCTTTCTGCATGCCTTACAAACATTTTCATAATATTCATTCATGTTTTGTTTTTCACTCTCTTCTTTTAGTTATGGGATCATCAGACACTTGAAGACTACTCTATTAATATATTGATTTAAAAAGCTATATTTTTCTACTCCCTATTTATGCTTTTCAATAACCATTTTCCCTAGGACAATATGAATTATTCATATTAATTATAACTTTTAACCAAAAGAAAAAATGTCATTTAAAACAATGCTCAGTGGTGGTTCATTGAGGAATGGCTATCATACTTAAGTATCTTAGTAGGCTATCGAAGTTCATGACTGCATATAATACAATTTCCCACTGTTACATGCATTTATTTTATATCTTTTTAGGGTGGCAAAATGAGGATCTTCTTTAACATTACCCAAAGGTATAATCTCTTGAAACACGTAAAAATAAAAAGCAAAATGTAGAAGTTTAAAATCACACTTGGTAGTCAATATTTCACTATTCCCAATTACTGAGAAATTAAACAGCTATGCAAATTATATTAATATATTAAATTTATTAAGTATTTACTCACATTTTTACATTACTTAGAATCTTAGAAATAATATTTGAACTGATATACAACAAATATAAAAATATCAGAATTCTGATTCAATCTTGTTGAACACTAATTCACCTTTAAAAAAGATGAGTAGTCTGCTTATGTGATAAATAAACCCCAATAAGACATATAGGAAGTTCAGACTAAAAAGGACTCTATGATAAACTTAAATCTCATCAAAATGAAATGTATTCTTGTGCTATACTTCACAATGAAAAAGCAAAGAGAATACGTAATGTTGCCTTTTCATCTACTTAGACAAAAATTATTAAACCGTCTGATCTGTTCAGAGATTCATTTTAATTATAGTAATCTGAATTCATTAAATGTTCTGAAAAAGCAGTTTTACTGAGAAGAATTTATGTTTTAGTCAAGCATTTTATAATATTAAAAATTCTGTTTCCTTAATTTCTGTCAATTTTGGAAATACTCTATATGTCAATCTGAATATAGCCCATATAATTTAAATGCTGTAATAATTCAATTTATTAATTCACTCCAGAGTTACCAAATACTTTATATTCACCTAAAGAAAAGAAAAGATGGAAGCCTTCACCTCAATGACACACTCAGGGCTATGACTGAGCTTATGGCTTCAGAGCTGCAGCCTCCGCCACAAATAAAAGTTAAATCTGGCCAAGACCCAGAAAACTTCTCTCTTTGCCGGTGTTCACTAAAGTCTTAATTCATTTGAACTCATAAGTAGACAAATCCACAAAAATAAATATAGACTAGATTCTCGGTCATCTTTCTTGTGCCAGGATTGATCTCCCCTATTCACCTACTAGAGATCATCAAATGGTCAACCATCATACTCAGTTTTTACCCATAGTTCCCACCAATGGAAAATAGCTTTTCAGTCTGCATGAATCAGAAACAAAAAGACAAACAAAAACCGTAATATAGTAGAAATAACAACAACAGCAAACCTTGCGATTCCCAGAGTCAGCAAAATTAAAAGTTCTGCTGTTACACTCAGAGTTTACTCTATTAACCAACCAACCAAGCAACCAACCAACCAATCAACAAACAAAAAAAGCTAAAAATTTAAATAGCCCTTTAACTACATACACTGCATACACTTCTCCAGCAAGGCAGTTTACTTGGCCCCATAAGATAGGCCCACTTGCATATTTCAGTGGATGACCTACAAAAGTACTACACTCTAATTTTCAAATGGTTCAATTACATGCCTGCCATGTAAATATAAAATGAATACATTTCACATAGATTATTTAATTTTAATCAATAAGAGAAGAAAGAAAGAAGAAAGACAGAAATAAAGCCAGACAGGACAAAGAAAGAAGAAAGACAGACAGACAGACGGACAGAAAGATGACAGAATGAAGAAACAAAGAAAGAGAAATAGCTAAGACGTAGAGATCAAGGTAGAGGTGTAGATATATAATTTAATAAAAAAAATGTTTGGGAAAGATAACTGGGTTAAATACAACTGTTTTATGTCAAATAGACTGTCAACTGTAAGTTTTGGTAATATTTATTCTACTGGATAGAAGTTATCTGCATCTCTATCTGACAAAATTCTACTAGTTGAGTTGTAACTTACTAAGCCTGGGGCATTCGATCCACAGTGAACAGTGAATTACACTAAGTATCTTTATCTAGATAACCTTTGGGTGACCTTTGCCCTTGTATGACATGGTAAGGAGGTGCCACTTACGTTTTTTGCCTTCTTTCTAAGTTGATAGTTTTTCTAAAAATGTTTAAATACGTTTCAAATTTTAATGATTGATTTTGTAGAATGAATTAGCCACAAACGCTTAAACTCTCCTTATTCTGTTCCTTACAGTCATCAATCGATTATAAAGCAACTGAGTAGCCTGCCTTGTTCTCAAATATATTTAAAAGACTCAGAGAAGAAGGAAGGACAAAGTTCCTTGGAGGAACCTCTTACCTTGCTGCCACTACTTTAATTGTTGATCTCATTAGATAATTACTTAATGCATTGTTTTCTTCAAAATTTATTTTAAAGGAATGATAATCAGGTATCTGAATCATATATAAGTGATCCATATTCAAGTTCTTGAATGATTTAGTTTTCTGAACTATAGAGCTTTGGTTATGTAGTTTTGGTAAGATTACTGCTCTCTGATTACAGCAACCTGAATTATAGGTTTAATTATAAAATAGAAGCATTTAGAGGCCAACGTGGCCAATTCATTCCTGTTTTAGTGCAGGAAAAATATATAATCAATGGTTTACATTAATGTCAATTTTATTGGGTCATTTAGGATTCCTCACAGAAGAGGATTTTTCAGTTCTTTATAATCAAGCATGGGGGGTTAGTAATATGAAAAGATATGTTCTCTTGCCAGTCCACCACAGCTCTGGCCCCTTTCTTCCCCCTTGGAAAGAAAAATGTCTAGAATCTGAAGATGTTTAATGTTAAGGGTAACAGATACATAAGCTGTTGCCCTTATCCTTTATGGTGACAATTAGAAGGATAGCAACCCCACTTTCTTGTTTCATTTACCACTTAGGATCAAGTAAGACAGTAAAGTATGTGCTATGTAAGGTATCTGCCATGTAAGTTGACAAGTTATTTTTAGGTCTGATGAACAATGGAAGAAGAATGCACCAACTTTTGCTACATCTTTCTAATTCCATCAGCCAACAAATCTCACCTTCCATCTCTACTAAAAACATGATATAGCCCTGCAGTGTGTCAGTGAGTGATTTATAAAAAGATACATACATGTATGCAGCAGTGGAAAATTGTGTTATATGCATTCATGTATTTCATGAATTTTCATGAATTTTAAGAATCTCCTAAAATGCTTGAATATGATAGTAGCCATTCCTCAATGAACCACCACTGAGCATTTTTTTTATTCGATATTATTTCTTTTGGTTAGAAGTTATAGTAACTATGAATAATTCAGGGTCACCTGGCTGGCTTAGTTGGTTGAGCGTCTGACTTCGGCTCTGGTCATGATCTCACAGTTTACAGGTTCAAGCCCCGCGTCGGGCTCTGTGCTGACAGCTTAGAGATTGGAGCCTGCTTCGAATTCTGTGTCTCCCTCTCTCTATGCTCCTCCCCAGCTCATGCTCTTGTCTCTCTCCTTCAAAAATAAATAAAAAACATTTTTAAAAACTTAAAAAAAGATATATATATATAGGATATATGTGTGTGTGTGTGTGTGTGTGTATACACACACATATATGTATATGAATAATTCAGATTATCCCAGGGAAAATGGTTATTGGGAAGTACAAAGGTATAGACAGAGTAAAAAAATGTATTTTTAAAAAATCAATATATTAAGTGGCGCCTGGGTGGTTCAATCAGTTAAGCGTCTGACTTCAGCTCAGGTCATGATCTCACAGTTCGTGGATTTGAGCCCTGCATCAGGCTCTGTGCTGACAACTCAGAGCCTGGAGCCTGCTTCAGATTCTGTGTCTCCCTCACTCTCTGCCCCTCCCTGCTCGTGCTCTGTCTCTGTCTCTCAAAAATGAATAAACATTAAAAAAAATTAAAAATCAATATATTTAATAGAATAGTCTTAAAGTGTCTGTTTATTCCACAATTTGAAAGTCTAAAATGGGTCAGTAGGGCTGCACTCCTCCAGTCATTTTAGGGTAGAAACTGCTTTCTTGCCTGTCCAGCTTCTAGAGGCTGCCTGCGTTTCTTTGGCTCTTGCCCTTCCTCTATTCACAAAGCCAGCAGAGTAACATTTCAAATCTCTCTTGCTTTCTGCTTCCACTTATGAGGACCCTTGTGATTACATCAAGCACACCTAGATATCCAGGATACTCTTCCCATTTCTAGATACTTACTTTCCTCACACTTACAAAAGTCCATTTGGCCATGTAAGGCAACAAATCCACAGATTTGGGGAACCAGGACTGGAAATCTTTGGGGATCCAGTTTTCTGCCTATCATACCAATCTATTATCAATTGCTTCTCGACAACAGATAGTGATGCTTGTTTTCTGAATTTCGTGTCAATACATCACTTTTTTCTTTGCTACTTTTATGCTCACTTCATTACACTCACTGGCATGAAAATCTTGTCATATCTAAATCCTCTTGGGAAATACAAGAAGAAAGGGAATGATTGAAATATTCAGAAGACCTCGGAGGGAAAGGATTTACGAGAGAAAGGGGATGAGAACTATTTCGATAAACCAATATTTGAGTCACAAAAACAGCTAAGGTAATACATTTTTAGTGTAATGTTTTAATTATAATCTCTAAACTTATATTGTATTAATTTTCTACTGCCATGTAACACGACTTAAAGACTTAAAACAACATGCATTTATTATCTAACACTTTCCATGAGTCAAGAGTCTGGGAAGATTATTATGATCCTCTCCTCAGGGTCTTGTAAGGCAATTGAGGTGTCAACTGGGATGTATTCTTATCTGGTGGGTACACTGGGGAAAAATCCATTTTTTGTGATTCTGATTATTGGCAGAATACATTTTCTTGTGGTTTTATAACTAAAGGCTCCTGATTATTATTGGTTGACTGTCAGAAGCAACCAGCAAATCCTAGAGGTAGTCTCAGTTCTCTGTCATGTGGCCTTCCCCAGGAACAATTCAAGAAGTGGCCCCTTGGTTCTTCAATCCCAGCAGGAGAATATTTAACTCTTACTGAGTTTTACCCACATAATATAACCGTGGTCATGACATCCCATCATCTTTGGTATACAATGTAAACTAATCAAGGGAGTGGCGTCCCATCACCTTTGCCATTTTTAAATATCCTGGGTAGAAATAATTTATGGATTCTGCCCAGACCTAAGGGGAGGGGTTTTTATAAGATTACAAAGAGTATGATGCATTGAGGGGTTTCCTTAGGGTCTGTCATATAGCTATATACTTATTTTTAAATAATAGAACTTAGATAATTTTAAATAAATTTTTAGAGCTGATGCCATCATCTTGTTAAAAATTAGAGGACCAGGGCGCCTGGGTGGCTCAGTCGGTTAAGCGTCCGACTTCAGCTCAGGTCATGATCTCGTGGTCTGTGAGTTCGAGCCCCGTGTCACGCTCTGGGTTGACGGCTCAGAGCCTGGAGCCTGCTTCCGATTCTGTGTCTCCCTCTCTCTCAGCCCCTCCCCTGTTCATGCTCTGTCTCTCTCTGTCTCAAAAATAAATAAACATTAAAAAAAATTTAATAAAAAAAAATTAGAGGACCACAGGTGTACCTGAGGGGCTCAGTCTGTTAAGCATCTGGTTGTTGATTTCAGCTCACGTCATGATCTCACAGTTCATAAGTTCAAGTGTTGTGTCAGGCTATGAGCTGACCACACAGAAACTGCTTCTCTCTCTCTCTCTCTCTCTCTCTCTCTCTGCCCCTCCGTTACTCGCTGTCTCTCTCTCTCAAAATAAATAAATAAACATTAAAAAAATAGAAGACACACAGAGAAAATAACTGACACCATAAAGACATAGGATCTGGAGATTTTAAGTAATTTAGTTAACCATCCTCATCAATCTAGGATGAAAGTACACTGGATTCTCAATGGTATTTTTTTGTTATGAATTCAGTTATCTGTTAAAATGATGCTATTGAGTACTTAATTATATACCAACTATCAAATGTTAAAATACAAATAGGAGCACAGTAAGTCATTATCCTCAAAACCTTAGAGTCTGCTAAATGTAAGGACACAACTAAAATGCAGTGTAATAAATATTATAATGGAGGAGTTTGTGTGCTGGCACAAAAAAAAATCAAATACCTTTGGTATCAGGAAAGGCCTTGCTGGAAAAGTTGGATTGGCCTGGATTCTTAAGGCTAAGTCAACATTCCATGGAGGTCACGGGGAACCTGACCTCATTATATATACATATATAAATGAATCTTCAAGCTGAGCAAGAAATCAAGATACCAAAACTGACATCCAGTCAGAAACTGGGATCCCCAAGAAAAAGAAACTGAGATGAAGAATTTTGAGGAGGTATGTTACTTGGGCAGTCATTCCAAAATGCAGAAGCAAGGCACCGGGAATGAGAAAGATGACATAAAGATGTGATGGTTAAATAACTGCTATGAGAAATGGGAGTTGGATTCTGCTAAGTCCTTCTTAGAAAAGAATACCAGTAGCTCCCCAATTGTCTACTCAATGGTGGAAAGCTGGAGCACTTCTCTTCTGCCTCTCTGACCTCAGTAACTGAGCATTTGCTCCAGGGATGTTTCATCCTCCTCGCCTTCCACCTGTGCTGGTCTGAGGCCTACAGTGGCACCTAAGGTGCTATAAACAGTGCTAGAGTCAAACAGGAAGATGGGCCATGATGCCTGATCTATTGCCAATGTGAGACAAAAACCCAAAAAATTGTCCATGGCATCTGCAAGTAAAATTAGAGGTGAACTGAGGGATAGGAAGTGGGGAACCAAAAATGATTATTAATGAGGTTAAAACAATAAGGTGAGGGGTGCCTGGGTGGCTCAGTCGGTTAAGCGACTGACTTCAGCTCAGGTCACTGTCTTGTAGTTCCTGGGTTCGAGCCCCGCATCAGGCTCTGTGCTGACAGCTCAGAGCCTGGAGCCTGCTTTGGACTTTTGTCTCCCTCTCCCTTTTCTCCTCCCACACTCATGTTCTGTCTCTCTCTCTCTTTCTCTCTCTCTCTCAGAAATAAACAAACATTAAATTTTTTTAATAAAAAAAACAAGGTGCATTCAAGAATCTGTAAGAATTTAGTATAACTGAAGCATTGGATATTAGAAATAGTGCAGGGAAAGAGTTTTGAATGACAGGGCAATAAGATATAAAGGGACAAAGAGTTTGGCCACAAAATGACACTTGCACTAGGAATTGAAAAAGAAATGAAAAGGGGCTCCTGGGTGGCTCGGTCGGTTAAGTGGCCGACTTCGGCTCAGGTCATGATCTCGCGGTTTGTGAGATCGAGCCCCGCGTCGCGCTCTGTGCTGACAGCTTAGAGCCTGGAGCCTATTTCAGATTCTGTGTCGCCCTCTCTCTGACCCTCCCCTGTTCATGCTCTGTCTCTCCCTGTCTCAAAAATAAATAAAATGTTAAAAAAAAAAGAAAAAGGAATGAAAAAATACCTCATAATTCCACTAAATAATTTGGCAATATTGATATATTGATTATTTCCTTCAGTACACTCCAATATATAGCTCTTGGTTGCTTCTAAAAGTATCATGCTAATGTTAACGTATTACATCATTCTATATATAACATATACACATACATATATGTACACATACACACATATATATGTATATGATGTGGAAATATAAAATATTATAAAAAATTCCTTTAAAACTATCATTCCTAGTGTTTCCTTAATATTTTTTCCTGAATAAATATCTTAATTTACTTCTTTTTACCAAGTTATTCTCATTTTTTTCCAAATTTATCTGAAGGACAACATCTCTATGAATAAATTATACTTCATAACTTGGATTATTCTCTTAGAATAACTTTCAAAAGTACAATTATTTGGCTAAAGACAATTGGTAACTTAAGTGTACTAACAATTTCTTTTATGTCTTTCCCAAAAAAGATTGAAACAAATTGTTGTTAAAAAGAATAGATGATGATAGGGGCAGGGGGGTGTCTCAGTCCGTTAAGCATCTGACTCTTGATTTTGGCTCAGGCCATGATCTCATGGTTTGGTTCATGGATTCGAGCCCCACCTTGGGCTCCACACTGACAGCATGGAGCCTGCTTGGGATTCTCTGTCTTCCTCTCTCTCTCTGCTCCTCCCCTGCTTGTGTTCTCTCTCTCAAAAGTAAATAAATAAACATTAAAAAAAAAGAATAGATAATGATAGTGATGACTATGTGGATGGTAATAATCAGGATCACAGAGGTAATGATATTGTAGCTCTACTTCCAAGATTGCTCACCCCTTAATAATCACACCCTTAGTTCTCAAACTCTTGTATAATTTTCTCCCCTAAACCTAGGGTTGTTTTATGACTCATTTGTAACATAAAGAATCCCCTACACATGATGCTATGTGGCTTCAATGGCTAATTCAAAATATTTTTATAGCTAAACCCTGGGCTTCAGGTCACTTACCCTGTGGAAGGCCAGCCTCCATTTGAGAAATCAATTTATCCCGAGACTGCTATGTTGCAAGAACTTCAAGCTGCCAAGTGAAAGTTCAAGTGGAGAGATGCCTGGATAGTACCAAGGTATTCCTTATATTGTAGATGAGATACAAGACATGTGAATCTAGAACAAATTATCTTAGATATCCAGCCCACTTGAGCCTTCAGATAATTCCAGTTCAGCTGTCAACTGATTACACTCATGTGAGGGACCACAAGTGAGAACTGCTCCACTGAGCTCAGCCAACACAAAAAACCATGAAACATAAAAAATAAATAATTGCTTTGAGCCATCAAGTTTTATGGTGTTTGATAAACACTGATAACTAGAAAATAATAAAACAACAATAAAAACAAAAATGTATTGAGGATTTACTATACTCTAGGCATAATGAGGACTTCATAAACATTAATTTATTTCTTTTCCCAATAACCCTAAGCCATGTATACCATAATTTTAATAAATAAGGAAATGTAGGCTCAGAGAGTTTTTGCAGCTTGCTAATGGTCACACAGACAGTGAAATAAGGATGAGCTTTAACTCAGGTTAATCTGAATATAACTCTGCTTTTAGTCATGTCTCTATTAAAGTATCTATAGCAATGTCCCTTAACAGTATTTACATTTTTACAAAATTTATTGATAGAAAATGAATTCTCATTATGGTTTTAGGGTTTCTATCTTTACTTTTTTAGTGAGGTACCTTTTAGTCCAGGAGAGCAGGAAATAAATCTGTGAATGGACAATAATATCAATAAAGTAATAATAGCATGCATTTATATAAGTCATTTTTCTAAATGTTTCTTGTTTTTTTTTTAAGTTTATTTATTTATTTTGAGGGAGAGGGAGCATGAGCAGGGGAGCGGCAGAGAGAGGGAGGAAGAGAATCCCAAGCAGGTTCCATGCTGATAGCACAGAGCCCAATGTGGGACCCAGTCCCATGAACAATGAGATCATGACCTGAGCTGAAATCAAGAGTCAGAAGTTTAACTGACTGATCCACTCAGGCACCCCTAAATGTTTTGTTATATCTCACTGAATTCTCCCAACACTCCTATGATAGGAACTATTAACAGACATATTTTACAGGTAACCATTTGAGGCACAGAAATATTCAGTATCTTGCTCAACTAGTAAGTAGCAAAGTCAGGCTTTGAACAAAGGCAGCCTAGGTCTGGGGTAGAATGCATAGTATACTGTGCCACATAAATGTATTGTAATGTTAATATTTAAAACAAAAATTCTGACTCTCTTAAAAGTAACTGAAAGCATCACAAAGTACTAGTATTAATTTTTGAGAATTCATGTAGTCATAATAGCCAAAAGGTGGAAACAGCCTAAATGCCCATCAATGGATGAATGCACAAAGGAAAATTCACAAAGAAAATGTTATTATATATATGTGTGTTATAAAGAAAATGTTATTATATATAATATATATGTTATATATATATATATACATACACACACACATACACACACACACACATATATATACATATATATATATATATATATGCATATATATATAATATTCAGCCTTAAAAAGAGGGAAGTCCTATCATATGCAACAGGATGAAACTGAAGGACTTTATGCTAAGTAAAATAAGCCAGCCACAGGAAGACAAATACTGAATGATTTCAATTATATGAGGTATATAAAATAGTCAAACTCATAGAAAGGGACAGTAGACTAATGGCTGCTAGGGACCAAAGCTGGGGGGAGGGAAATAGGAAGTTGCATTTCAATGGATATAAAGTTTCAGTTACACAATGGTAACAAGTTCTAGAAATGTGACCCACAACATTGTGTTTATAGTTTAAAATACTATATTGTGCACTTAAATATTCAAGAAGGTAGGTCTCATGTTAAGCATTCTTACTACAATAAAAAAAAAATTCATGTAGTACCAGAGACGATATGTCTTATGACTAACAATTAAGAACATGCTAAATATCACATAATTTAGATGATAGATGTAAAGGATTACATGGCTACAAAGCATATCTATGTTAGTTTAACTTTTTATCATCATCTTTAAATATCTTAAGATAATGCTATTTTTGTTTTGTTTTTGCCACTATTTTTTTGCTATTGTTTAAGTCTAAATAATAAATAAGATCCTGATAAATTTGCAGGATATGTAATACGTACCAAAGAAGTGCAAAAATCAAGTCCTATCAGCTTAACCTGATTCCTTATTAGTACATGATTAAATCTGTGTTGTTTCATTGATTGTCTGTTGTGCACGCTGCAAAGGGCTCAATGTTTATTGAATGCAGATTTATGACTGGAGATGAGGAATGATCCAACAGATAGAATGTTCCTTAACAGGATTAGTGTTTGAATTTCATGTGCCCTCAGTGTCAACAAGAACAGTTTCTCCAAGACTTTTATAGGTGAGGTTTATATTCAAGGCCCAGTAAATGGAAAAGCAGGTACAATGTCAGGCTAAAGGAAAACATTTATCCCATTTAGAAGATTTCATGCCTAATGATGTCTATTTGCCTAAATGCTTCCTTTTCCGGACAGTCATTTTACTATCTATTTCAAACCCAGGTTCACCAACTGTATACCTATTATATAGGTATACAGTTTATTGGAATTCCAATAGTTTATTGGAATTGTAAACTACCTGTTTAAAAAAGAATTCTAATTATAGTTTAACACTGCTCCAAAAGGCTACTGTATTAGTTTGCTAGGGCTTTAATAACCAAGTATCACAGAGTAGGTACTTAAACAGCAGAAAGTCTCCTTGGCCATCTTCCCCCATGAGTGTTAGTGTCTTAATCTCCTGTTTTACAAGGACACCAGTTGAGCTGGATTAGGACCCTCTGCAATGATTTTATCTAATTTTAATTACCTCTTTTTAAGACCCTATCTCCAAATACAGTCACATCTGTAGTACTGGGTGCTAGGATGTCAACACTGCATTGAGGTGAGGACAAAATTTAACCCTTAACAGCTACCTTTCTCCACCATCACTCAATCCTATCCACCATAGGTGTTTTGTGTTTCCTATACAGAATCTACAACGAAGAATCTAATCTTGTGGCAAATCTGCTCTCCTTAAATCAGTGACTGCAAAGATGTGAGAAATCACCAGAGAGGAAAAAATAAGTGAAGGCATCATATGCCTTTTCAAAGACTTTTAAAAAGTAAGAACTTCCTAAATATTTCAGGACTAACCTACTCTATCTACTTCCAAACATGATGGTAGCTTCTGTGAAATTTTTCAGAAGTAGACTACAATTTTCAAATACTACCTGACACAAATCTATTAAAAAAACAGTACAAGTGATTTATCAAATTAAGTACCTGTTTTTCAGTAAATTACCTCTTCTTAAACATTGTGAAAGAGAAATGTTAAAGTACTGAATGGAGTTATAAGATTTTACAACATCCAAAGTATGTTGATAGAAATTAAAGAGAGCATCATGGGAAATTAAAAAAAAACTGGGAAAAATGGAGATTAGAAAGGCAACCATTGGGCACCTGAGTACCTCAGTTGGTTAAAGGTCCGACTTCGGCTCAGGTCATGATCTCACGGTTCATGAGTTTGAGCCCCGCATCAGGCTCTGTGCTGACAGGTCAGAGCCTGGAGCCTGCTTCGGATTCTGTCTCTCTCTCTCTCTCTCTTTCTCTGCCCCTCTTGGTGCATGCTCTGTCTCTCTCTCTCAAAAATAAACATAAATAAATAAATAAATAAATAAATAAATAAATAAATAAATAAATAAATAACAAGAAAGAAAGAAAGAAAGAAAGAAAGAAAGAAAGACAGGAAGGAAGGAAGGAAGGAAGGAAGGAAGGAAGGAAGGAAGGAAGAAAGAAAGAAAGAAAGAAAGAAAGAAAGAAAGAAAGAAAGAAAGAAAGAAAGAAAGAAAGAAAGAAAGAGAAAGAAAGACAAAATAGGCTTTACAAACATTACAAGTTTCCTGTGGATGGCAACAGCTGATGGCCATTGCACTCAGGATTGTGTGCTAATTTCTCAGTGTTTATCTTTTCCCTCTGTATTCAAAGAATCTGTACAACTTCCTCAGGACAAAGCTGTTACAAGTACATATTAGCCCTTCTCTCTCATTGCAATCCTTTTTCTATATAGTTGGCCAATGGATATTGCCCTAATCCTTCAGTCAAGCCAATTCATATTAATCTGACATATAATGTATAAAGCAAATTTGTCACTGGATAATATTAATGAAGAACTTATCTTCCAGAGGGGGGAGTGTGATATACAAAGTGTAAAGAAGTAAGATAGAATATGGTAGAGCAATAACCGTTGAAAACAAACAAACAAAAAAAACCAAAACATGTCTAGATAGCTTCAGAATTCTGAGGAAAGAGCTCTTAGCATGAATTGAAATATTTGGGAAGGATTTGTGATAAAGAGGAGAGTTGCACTGGGTTATGAATTGTAAAATAGATTTTAATTCCAAGAAAAAGAAATAGCGTGAGAAAACAGAGAAGGCAAAGAGTGAAGCTTCTGTGAAGAACAATGAGATTTGTGTGGCTAAAATAAAGAGCAGATGAGGGCAACAAAATTGAGAAATTTTGACTTAAACTTATGAAATTTGAATTTCATCTTTTATGTAAATGAGATTATTCTGAAATGTGGCCCCTAAAAGGAAGTGAGAACACAAATTCTATTGCTTCTTTATTGGGCTCTAAAGTTATTATAGTGGAGCTAGTCTTTGAAATTGATTTTTTAAGAGGAGAAATGGTGTAAGCAAGGTGAATTCCAAGGAGAGAGGAAATGTTGGAGTCATAAGACATTCTGCCATTATAATTGCATAACTGATGGTGGTGAGTCTTCTGTTTCTCAGAAAGCCCAGTTTATTCATTCCTTTAAAAAATATGGACAGAGCAGGGCTTGGGTGTCTCAGTCGGTTAAGCATCCAACTTCAGCTCAGGTCATGATCTCCCAGTTCATGGATTTGAGCCCCTTGTCAGGCTCTGTGCTGACAGTTCAGAACCTGGAGCCTGCCTCAGATTTTATGCCTCCCTCTCGCTCTGACCCTCCCTGCTCACACTCTGTCTCTCTCTCTCTCTCTTTCTCAAAAATAAATAAACATTAAAAGAATATATGGACAGATATACTTTGGTTTGACACTGATGAGGCAAAACCAAAAAAAAGTCACTAAATATTCTTAGTATATATTATTGTGAAAAAACATGTGACAATGGTAAATGAAATTTTACAGAAGATAAAGAGAAGTAATGGTTGTTGAATTCCTTTCAAATACATTAGAGCTGTGTCGTCCAATATGGTAGTCAGTAGCCATGGTGGCTATTTATGTATAAAATAACTAAACTTAAAGAAAATAAATTTCATTTCCTCAGTCATACTAGCTAAATGTTAACTCCTCACTCAATAGCACATGTTGCTAGAACATTTCCAACACCACAGTATTGGACTTTGCTGGTTTAGTGCTACTTTGATAGATGAACAAATTAAGAATGTATAAAAACAATTTGAGATTTAGGAAATGTGAAATTAAAACACAAAAACATACACTGATGTTTCATTTTATTCTGTCCTGAAGCATAATGTTAAGTGTTTAAATAAGGTAGTTTAAGAATAAAATTTAAATATATACATATATAGGCACATCTAGTTTTGTTTAAATAATGCATATTTATGGAAAGCTCACATTATATATCAATTATTGAATAAACATTTTGTAAAATAGTATGTTTTCTTTCTGAATATTTGGAAAGTTCTGAGTATCAATATATTGAAAATGTTTATTTTGTAAATGTGTACTTTGAGATTACATATGCAGAAGTTCAGTTGAAAATATTCATCCATCAGAGTATGAAACACACATTTATAATCTTTCTTCCACTGAAGACCACTGGCTAAATATATTGTCAAGAACAGCAAAATTAAACAGCCCATCTGAGGGTTTTGGTTATAAACTATTGCTAAAAATGATTTGATTCATAAAGTAACATCTTATTCTAATCATATGCTTATAAGTTGTTTTTATGGTTTCTCTGGGAAGGAGAGATCTAGTTTTAAATTTTTCCTTCCCTTTGTATTCAAATATATTGTATAGATTCCTAATTTGTTTTGGGGGCACAATTCTGCATGGACGAATTTACTTAAAGTTTCCCATCACAGCAACTTCTAATGGAAGCAATAGAAATGCATGGAAAATTGAGGAATAGAACATTGAAATTTACTTTTGCAACATTTAAGGACTTTTTTTGAAATATTAGAGCAATTATTTTTGTCTACCCATGAAAAGAGAAGTCTTTGGTGTCCTTCCGTTCCTTGCTGCTATCATTTTGCTGCCAAAGTTAAGTTTTTTGAACTTTTATAAAACACTGAACATCAGAAACTGAAGACAACAGCATGGGTACAAAGCACTTTGAACATCAAACTGGAATAATCAAGAAATTGTGAATGAAAGACCTATTTACTTGTTGTTAGAGGCAATGTGTTGCCTTAACATTAGTGTCACTCTATGTATGTTTGTGTCTTTTTGATTTTTCAAAACATCTTAGTTGCTTCTTATCATTCTTAGGTGTTTGTGGGTTGTTTTGTTGTTGTTGTTTTGTTTTGTTTTCTGCAGTGGTTTTAAGTGGGTAGATTACCAGACCTCTTGGACTCAAAAGGAAAATCAATTATTTTCTAATGAATTCTTACATTTCATACATTTCTTGCAGTTACAAAATTAATTGACTGTAAATGAACAAATTACTTATCTTACTTTCAATTTTTAGTTAGAGATATGACCCAAGAAGTATTGCAGGATTCTCTGATAATTCATATTATGGAAATTTTACAAAACTATAATGGCAGAGAACATTAAGTCCCAAAATTGCAGCTTTGCCTGAGGATGACCTTTATGAAGTCTAGTAATGTAAAACTATATTTCTGAAAATACGATGCCTTGGGTAACAAATGGAACTTTCTCTTCAACTAGATACAAGAAAACTTATTTTCCTTGTTGATGATGCAAGAATCCAATATGTACAACATGTGTACACTGTTGTTAGGATAAAGAAAAGAATTTTCACCTTAAGGTTAATGTTACCCAAACAATGGAAACTAATTAGCAGAAGCTAATGACGTCCATTTCAATCATATAGCTGTTATATTTCTAATTTGCTCATTGATATATATTATTTCTCCTTAAAATGTATTTCTATGATTTCATTAACAAAGGGAAAGTGTATGAAATGTGAGCTATCATAAATGCATTGATTATGCTAAAATTATTTGAATTTTTTTAACTCTAATTAGAAACAATGATTTTAGAGAAATATTTATTTAAGTCAACATTTTACAGCATTGCATGTTAACATTCTAGATATAATTTTATTGGTATATTATTTGTAAAACTTATTTTATTATATTTTGTGTGTAACTTTTGTTTGTAATTTGTAATTGCAGAATTATAATCCTAAAGTTTTAATAAACCTGGATGTTCATTATTCACACATCCCCCATTTTATTTATACCTATTGCTCAATTTAGGGTAAGAAACTTACTATTTCTTTTTTTTTAATTTTTTTAACGTTTATTTATTTTTTGAGAGACAGAGACAGAGCATGAGTGGGGGAGTGGCAGAGAGAGAGAGAGAGAGAGAGAGAAAGAGAGAGTCATAGAATCCGAAGCAGGCTCCAGGCTCTGAGCTGTCAGCAAAGAGCCAGACACAGGGCTCGAACTCATGTAAGGTGAGATCATGACCTAAGCAACTGAGCCACCCAGGCTCCCCAAGAAACTTACTATTTCTAAGGTAGATTCTTTTACCTATGGGGAGGAATGAAAGTTCTTCCTTATATTGAGTTATATTTGCAGACATTGGTTGTAAGTCTTCCCAAGTAAGTGCATTAGCTATTAAAAAAATCTCCTAAAGTAGATTTCATGTTGCTTTGTAATTTTCCTTTCTAGCTAATATTTATTGAACATCTGAGCCAGATCCAAGGTTCAAACATGCAGTAGACACAGAACTTGATCTTTAGAAATTTAGAACTATAGTCAATTAATACTTAACCACTCATCTTTACGTCTTTTCCTCCTCGGTTTCTTATTAAGTATCTTGATCAAATTTTTAAATTATTTTTTACTGTTTATTTTTGAGAGAGAGAGAGAGACAGACAGACAGACAGACAGTGAGCAGGGGAGGGACAGAGAGAGAGAGGGAGACACAGCATCTGAAACAGGCTCCAGCCTCTGAACTGTCAGCACAGAGCCCAATGTGGGGCTCGAACTCATGAAATGCAAATTCATGACTTCAGCTGAAGGTGGATGCTTAACAGACTGAGCCACCCAGGTGCCCCTTGATCAAAAAAATTTTTGAGGTCTAGCTGTCCTCAAAAAATATGTTAGTATATTAATTCCTGGTTAGTTTCCCCTTCCTTTCTCCATCCCCTTTCTTTTTTTCTTTGTTTCTTCCTTCTTTTCTTCTTTCCTTCCATCTACCCAATGATTGCTGTTCATTGGGATGAACTGAGTTATTTACCATTTCATTTTCCTCATGGTTTGGGCAATGATACTGATTTTCCAATTATTTTCAATGAAGATGTAGTAATTTTCTTATTTTTAAATTTTTTCTTGGCTTTTCCCAATTAAAAATAATATGTATGTTAAAAATACGGAAAAATACATCATCATCAGATGAGACACTCTAATTTGTATCAACATAATTACATTTATATCCTTTAGATTAAGGAATACAAATGAATTAAACTTCATTCTTACACATTTGTGATATTCTGTAAGAAATAAACTCTCGTAATTTGAGTTCCATTTTCAGTTTATTATTTCTGGTAGTCAAGAAAACACATTTATAAGAGGACTTCGTGGTAAAAAATTAATATTATGTACAGTGAGTATGTATATTACTTAAATGACTAAAGCAATGCAATTCTTTTATTGCTTAATACACTTGTCATTTTTTCTTTTTTAGTATGTTTGCATGGCCATATTTCTGGCTACAATTACGAGCGAAAGCTTGAAATTTCACTATTAACCTGATTGAAGAGAGAGTTTAGGAAAAAAATATATGGAAATAGAAAAGTGCCCATGCCCTTCAACTGTGGTAATGAACTGAGGAAGAGTCAGAGTGTGCTAATGTTGGAATATGCTAATCCATTGAATACTGCTCAGATAGGATTTTTCATTGTGGCTGACCAGCACAATGGCTCCAGGAAGACCATCCTGATGAGACTGCTATTTGACTGTATGCTCCAAATTGCAAATTGCATCCTACATGCAATTCTTTCTCCTTTCTTGGGTTCAGATCAATTTGGTTTGATAATGCCACTACGCATCACTCTGCACAATTCTGCTAATCCCTCTGCAGAAAGTATGAGAGATTGAAATATTTCAATACATAACTGACCTCCCCAGCAATAAATAAATAAATAAATAAATAAATAAATAAATAAATAAATAAATAAAAAGAGAATTTGCAGTTTAGTATGTCTTAAATTTTAGGAATATAAATCTATATTAAAATAAATTAATAATTTACAGTGTGTGAAAATTAAATTATTTTGGAGGATAGCAAAGTTAGTTTGCTATTTCTTAGAGGATGCACAGAAATGGGGACATGTCATCTGAAGGGGAAATCAAGAATGAACCCACTTTCAACTGAGGTCTTCTGTGTTTTATAAAACTTTCCCTTGTTAAATGGAAGAGAAAAGTAAAGAAAGAAAAATAGTAAGTTGTCATTTGGGGAAGCTATTTATTGATCTGGTATAAGGGGAACTTTTATCTTTGTCTGATTCATAGTTTTATTTTTTACCTGTATTAGAAGTCAGAGAGAAGAGTCACTAGACTTGCAAGGTTGTAAGCATGCTTTTGGAGAATCCCTGCACTAAGGACAGCCTGTCCTCTGGAGTCACTGCCCAAGATGAGCTCAGCTAAGCTACACATACAAAAAAGGTTTCTATGTAATCTCAAGGAGAGACTAGAGACACTTTCTTCCCCATCTCCCAGACTTCTCTTCTTCTGCCTATGACTTTAAATACATCTATTAATGTGGTACATATAAACTGGCATCCTATTAGAGTAGCAGAAATTTTCCTCGTCAATAAGAAAAAAAATATCACTTTCTACTCCATAATCTTCAAGAAATAAAGTCTCACAAGAATATATATATAGGTAAGAAATATGGCAAGTTCAGTAGTATCGTTAAATAACTGATTCACCAGTTTTTGGCATATCATTTTTAGAATTACGTGAACATAATTTGACTCCAACAGGAATTCTGTAGCATACTTGATCAAGCAGTGAAGCCAGTGATATTTGAAACATATTTGTATTAATATATTAATATGTGTTCTCCCCAAACTCCTTGGATAATCATGCAATTTATATATCTTTTGAGACATAATGGAACATTAAAACTAGAGGGCTTTTAGAACAGAAATATTTGAGTGGGGTGCTCCTCAAAGTGTGCCCGTGGCCCATCTGTACTCTCCACTCATTCCTGTGAGGCCCAGATTTGACCGAGATTTGGCACTCAAGTGAGAAGTCTGACTACCACGTAACTACCAGCTCTTGAGAATCAGGGTAGCTTTTGGAACCATCCATCTGTGTGTTTGGTTAATAATCATGGTGGAGCTTGGAACTCCGAATGAGAATGCTGTACTCTGTCATTAAAGCCAATGACAGAGAAAGACAGATACCATATGTTTTTCACTCTTACGTGGATCCTGAGAAACTTAACAGAAACCCATAGGGGAGGGGAAGAAAAAAAAAAGAGGTTAGAGTGGGAGAGAGCCAAAGCATAAGAGACTCTTTAAAACTGAGAACAAACTGAGGGTTGATGGGGGGTGGGAGGGAGGGGAGGGTAGGTGATGGGCATTGAAGAGGGCATCTTTTGGGATGAGCACTGGGTGTTGTATGGAAACTAATTTGACAATAAATTTCATATAATAAAAAAAGGGGGAAAAACAAAAGAAAGTAAAAAAAAAAAAAAGCCAATGACAGTGATCGTTGTCACTCCTATTTCCTTTAAGAATATTTTACCTAGCTCTGTAATTGTTACAGAGATGCCTTTCCACAGACTGCTTTCAACTTAGTATGTGATTGTTTTCAACGAGTTTGCCTTTGGCTGATCTGTGTAGCAGTTTCATCTTAGTATCGCTTTCAGTATTCCTCTGGCACCTGAATTTCTCTGCCTGCTTTCTGCCCCTCCAGGCAGCATTCTGATTGGTGCCCCTCACTGGCAGTTACCCCACATGGAAGATGTTTTGCACTTGTACTTTCCTATAATAAAATAGAGATTTTGTGTCTCCTTCTCTTGGTAACATGTTGTTGCTAATGTGATGCTGGGTGGTAATAAGAGTCGCAGGAGGCAACATATTTTGTAAACTTCCTGGGTGATAGGACTATATTTAGCAAGGGCTCTCTGAGGGCAGTGCCCTAAATTGTAACTAAGGACACATGGCTGGTCAGTGCAGAAGATATCTGTATTCAGGCCAGAGGCTTTCGTATTCTGTTTAAATTATAATCTGTAAGCAGTCTCCGACTCTGCCCATTGTTACATTTGCTCTTTTCCCCCTGAATGCTAAAAGCGTCTCTAAGCTCTTCCCCACCAATTTTGGAAATTAAAAAATACACAAATCTTTGTGGTTCCATCAGGATTTGGAAACATTATTTTTCCTTTAAAAAACTTAAACTTTTATGTCAAGTAGTACAGCAAAAATATTCTGAGTTTCACCTGAAATGGACTGAAAGTAAATGTAGCCTAAAACTCAGCATGATTCTTGGCCACATCAGAAAGAGTCCACATGACGATACGTCATATACTAAGTACAATTATTAAAATACACTTAAATATTTTTCAAGTTAATAAAAAAGGGGAAATATTTTGCTGTACAGTACAGGGAACTGTATTCTAGTCCCAACTTCAAAAGCTAATATGATCTTTGATAATCCATCACTGGGCATGCACTTCCTTTTCTCATTTTTAAACTAAGTTGACTCTACCAACTTGTCTCAGGTTCCTTCTGCAGTGAAAATTTTTTTACTTTTATGTGAATTTGTAAAGACGGGGCATACTAGACTGATAGCTTTAGAAGGCAGAATAGTCGTTATTACCTCCCGCCATTTGGTTAGAATTAAAATTTGGCATGCATTCATGTTAGAAGATGTAAAAGGGAATTAAATGTGAAGAAACTTCTGGCCAACTCCCTTTCCCAGTAAAGAAGTCAACAAGGAAAAGGTGGAAAATTCCCTTTTTTTCCTTTCCTTTTCTACTTATGAGTACAAAGTAAAGTTATATTTGGGTTCAAAGAATGCAGAGAACATTTAGGGGGAAATCAAACATTTAGTTACTTTAAAAGAAGAGAAAGAGTCTTACTGTGGCAATCTCTCCTGCCAGCTGTGTGTTTCTACAGCAAAGCTGGGAGCAGGGACAGATTTGGGAAACAATCATAATCACAGAAGGGGACTAAAGGAACCTAGCCAAGAGCAGATTACTGAAAGGGCAATTGGGCCCCTGAAAAATAATTTACAGTGAGGTGATAGGAAATGGGGCCAGGACCAGACTCTGAAATCAGGTTTCAGAGGAGCATCAAGGCTAATTCTGCACCTGCCTACCCCTAGCCATCCTGCATGCAGACCAATGTCCAAGGAAGATGGTTCTGTGAGCAAGTGCAAAAGTTATCAGCCTACATTATAATGCAAGCCACTGCTAGCTTTAAGGGTTTCTGGTGATAAAACAAAGAAGGAAGGAGTATCTTCTCTCACACCCAAATAACTCCTGACATAGTGGGGCCCACCAGGGAAGTGACAGAGCTGGTGTCACCCCTATATGAACTGTTGCCTGTCCACTAGGGTCGATGCTAAGACTCCAGTTTCAACAGTTGAAACAACAACACTGTCAGGATGAGTAAATAAAAAAAAAAAATGATGTCCCAATTGTGTATCAGGATTTGGGACCTGGCTAGGAATAGTGCTGAGAATAAAATCAGTTTCACTACAGGGCTGACATGCTTCAAAGATTTACTCTCAGAAGATTAATTTGGACATTCAGTTCACCACTTTCATCATCCTGTACTTCTTAGTCCCCAACTCCATCTCTGAAACTCCTCTCCTCCTGTCAGGCAAACATGAAATACAAGGAGCTAGGATTAATTTATCTCCCTACAGATACCCAGTAGGGAACTTCTCATTCTATCAACCATTTGGCCAATGGCATGGGATTATTCCATGGGCTTAGATGAGATTTATCCCATTAGCTCACGGGGTGGAAGAATATGATGGACTACACACCTACAGGTACCTTGAAAGATTGGGTGTTAAGACATGGGGCAGAAGGCAGGAAAATACATTATTTGGGGCAGGTAAGAACTAACAATTACTATCTTTGAGAGTGCAAGTATGAAAATGACATTGATTGTTTATGCATTTTGGGAACATCAAATATGGGAGATATACACTTGAGATTTTGGTGAATCTCAAGCAGGTTTTAAATGCTTTCACTTTAATGATAGTTTGGCTAAATGTTAAATTCTTAGTCTGAAATCATTTTCCCTCAGAATTTTAAATTTATTGCTCCATTGTTTTCTTGCATCCAATACTGTGGCTGACACTCTGAGAACTAAGAAAATGAGAAGAAAATTATAATCAAGGAGATGATAATGTGTACTAGAATTGTTGATGTTGCAATGTTCTTATTATGAAAAGTATACAGTTATCCAGTTCTTCAAATACACAAAAAGAACAAAAATCAACATAATATCATCATAATGTGTAAGCTGCCACATGGTTTAAACAGATGGATCATTACTTCAAGTGAGAGGTAGCTGAGACATGAGTTGAGACTGAATTCGGATTAGCTGTGGATGGAGACTGAGTAAGGAGACTGGGGCATATGAAAAAAGAGCACCAGCAGGAAAGTAAAACAGAGCAAGTATGTGACTTTCATGAATAATACAACCACCACTATTTTCTGTCCTGTTTTATCATGTTCTCTGGTGTTCTGAGTGTCTCAGTTTCTGCACAGTCTTGCATAATTACCAAGCCCTAAACTAGACTCAATACGCAGTAAGGCTTCCTTATTAGGAACCTATGTTACCTGATCATGCAGGCTTCCTTAGGCCACATAAATGTGTATTTAGGGGATTTTACTACAGTTTCTACTAAGGCACATGCCCAAAATGGCCAGAGAAGATGTAAAACATCTCTGCAAATAGTTTGTCTCAGTTCATATACATGAAATTCTTAAAGCCCAGCACTTGGAATAGTTGAGATATTAAGGGTTTTTTTAAATACTTTTTAATGTTTACTTATTTTTGAGACAGAGAAACAGAGTGCAAGCAGAGGAGGGACAGAGAGACAGGGAGACACGGAATTCAAAGCATCTCCAGGCTCTGAGCTGTCAGCACAGAGCCTGTCATGTGTGGGGTTTGAACTCATGAACCATGATATCATGACCTGAGCTGAAGGACGCTGAACCAACTCAGCCACCCAGGCACCCCAAGTTACTGAGTTTTAATTATTGGTGTCTCAGCCTCCCCTTGATGTCACCTTTGAATTCCATTGGCATCCTCCACCCTTTTAAATACTCAATACTGCTGCGTGGTAACTTCTCCTAATATTGGTATCATCCTACCTACTTTGACTGAAATCCACTCAGAAAGTTTACCTTCAAGAAATTTGTATCTTTATACTTTTAATTCATTCATGCTTATAAAATGAGAGGAATATCAAACATTAATAAGTCACTTTTTAGGAGGGCAGATGAGCTTTCTTTCTTTCTTTCTTTTTTTTTTTTTTGATTTATTTATTTTGAGAGAATCAGAGAGAGAACATTGACAGGGGAGGGACAGAGAATCCCAAGCAGGCTCCACACTGTTAGCACAGAGCTCGAACTCACGAACCGTGAGATCATGACCTGAGCCGAACTCAAGAGTTGGATGCTTAACCCGCTGAGCCAGCCAGGCAATCCAATGAGCTTTCTTATTGACTCTAAACCAAAAAATACAAAACGTGACACTGGAGATTTAGCTCTCTTAATACATATGTTATTACTGTGTAAAGTGGAGAGTGAGCAGAAAACAATGGTACATTTGTCTGAGTCCAGATATCCACACCTCAATTATTTATCTATAGTACACAGTAGTCCCGAAAACACTTAATAGGGGGTAATTATTTTAAATGTTTCTGAGGTACAATAGAACAGGTATACTGGACATTAATTTGTGAGGGTAGAGAAAATAGAAGACCACAGTTTCACAGTTTTAGATACTAGTGAGAGTTCAGGTAGAAAAACAGAATGGGATGTATGGAAAGAAGTATAGATTTCAAATAAAATTGTATGTAATCCATATAAAAGTAATAAAAGAATGTATAAGAGTGAATAAGTTCCGAAGGGTAAAAACTAGAGATTACAAAAGCAAAGATCCTACCATGTAGAATGCCCACACTGATGATGTGAAGGAGGTAAAGGAGCTCCTATTTGTTGACATTGGGTAGAATTCCAGAGATAGGAGGACAACCAGCAATGGGTCAAAGAAGACAAAAGAAAACAGTCTATCAAAAAGGAAGGAGGAAACCAGAGAACAAAGGTAGTAGAAAAATTTGTGACAGTGAAGAAAGCAGGATAGAGAAGAAATACAAAATAATTCAGATAGAAATTTACATCAATTTTCTACTTTGTAAAGGGGCAGTGTTGGCCTGGTATATTATAATCACACACCAGAAATGTTAAGTGGGTTAATTAATGAATGAAGAATATAGTGAATATGATAGTTATCCAAGAAATTAATGAAGAGTCCCGTTAGAGGTTGGATGACAAAACAGCATTCTGTTGTGACACTCACTGGCAATGCTCAACAACTTGAAATCAATCAGAAAGAACTCTGACCATGAGAATGACAAGGGCTGAAAAGTGAATGGCGGGTGAGGTAGGTCACAAGGAAGGTAAAAGGTTTCTAGGCATTGGACAGACCAACTCGGTGGCCAGGCTGACCATAAACCACAGGCCAGACAGGAAAGCACCAGAAAACGGGGGCGGGGCTGCTAAGCAGCTGGCAAACATGGAAAGGAAGACGCAGGTGAGTAATCATAAGATAAACTCTGATGATTCTCTGACATTCTACAGGATTGTGCACATGTTTTGAAGGCTTGGTGTCCACTTCCCCTGTTCATACCCTTCACAGGCCTGATTCCTGCTCCATCCTTCTGTAGAGCCAACAGCAATCTGCCACACAGACGGCTGACATCACACTCAATGGAGGAAAACTTAAAATCTGCATTCCTCGGATATAAAACCTCGGCTCACTGATTTACTCATTATAGATTTATTTCTGTCCCTCCCACCTATCTGTTTTGTCAAGGGAAGTGAGATAACAGTGTCATTAAAAACTCAGATAGATGTAGTTCTTCCAAAATCAACCTGACCCTATGCAGGACCATCAGACACAAAAACAGCTGTATAAAACCATAACAGCAGCAGCTAATTACAGCCCCAGAAGTTAGTGACCAAGAAATGCTGCAGATCTGGGATTGCCAGACTGGGAAATTACCATCTAAGGTTGTTTTGGTTTTCCCAAGGTAGCCAAGCACAGAAGCTGTTAATGAGGAGAAACGAGAGGTACTTAATTTTCTTAAGACAAAGAGGCCTTTTGTCCTTTGCTAGACCACTTCAATTTTTTTTTAATTTTAATGTTTATTTAGTTTTGAGAGAGAGAAAGAGAGAGAGAGACAGAGTGCAAGCAGAGGAGGGGCAGAGAGAGAGGGAGACACAGAATCCGAAGCAGGCTCCAGGCTCCAAGCTGTCAGCACAGAGCCCGACGCGGGGCTCAAACCCACAAACTGCAACATCATGACCTGAGCTGAAGTTGCATGCCTAACCGACTGAGCCACCCAGCCGCCCTTCTAGAGCACTTTAAATCTTTATCTTATGCTGGCTTAAAGGTGAATTCTAGAGAACATTAAAATTTTTCTTTCTTTACATTTTAATCATTTAATCTTTTCTATGGTGACTGCCACAATATTCAACTTAAATATAGCATATATTAAAAATTATAAAGAATAAAGTATGAGAGAAAACCATACATTATTCTATGAACACAAGTAGAGGGAATATATAAGTGAATTAGATTTAAAGTGACTTCAAAAATAGCACACTATATACAGATTCCATACATAATCCCAAGGTTAACAAAAATATAAATAGCAAAAGGAACTTTCATATCATGACATCTACTGCTATCTAAGTATCACACTGTATAAATGCATAAAGAACCCATTTGAAAGGTACGAAAGTTACAGTCATCATTCATTCATTCAGCAAATGTATGATGTACACTTTGGGGAAAGCACTCTGCCAGATACTGGAATACCATAAGAAAATAAATCATACCTGAATACTACTATGTAATCTTATAATCTTGTTTTACTGAATACATAATACCTATCTTTCCATGTTTAGAAGTACATCACTATGGGTTCAACAGTTTTTGTGAAACATGAATATACATGCGTGAAAAGAGAATATACGTGAAATACTAATATGTGAATATTATTATATTATACATAATGCAGTCACCATCACCTTTGGTGCATAAAGTTTGTTCCTATATTGCTTTTTGTTTATAATAAACATCCTTGAAACTGAATCTTCACTTATTTCTGAAGTAATCCATTAGGTTAATCCCCAGAAGGGTTGATATGTAGAGATGTTTTAAATTTTTATTTATTTGTTTTGAAAGGGGAGGGGCAGAGAGAGAAGGAGAGAGAAAAGCAGGCTCCACGCTCTGCACAGAACCTGGTGCGGGGCTCAATCTCATGATGGTAAGATCATGACCTGAGCAGAAATCAAGAGTCGGACACAACCCACTTACCCATTCAGATGAGTCAGTAAATAGGGCCATTTTAAAGCTTTTGGTGTTTTTTGTCAAACTGTTACAGAAAGCTTATACTATTTTATTCTTTAATCAGCAGTATATAAAATTTTCCATTTTCTTCTACCATTGCCAATATTGAGTGCTATCACCTATAAAATTCTTGATGATTTGATCATTAAAGAGTGGTGGTTCATTAACATTTTTATATTTATTTCTTGGTTTATGAGTGAGCTTCAATATGTCTTCCTATGTTTGTCAGCTTTTTAAATTCTTTCTTTTATGGACTGCATGTTCTTTTTAAACTTTCTACTATAAGTCTTTCTAATTGGTAAAAACTTTTTAGTACTTAATATTTATTTACTTTAAATCTAGATCATCATATACGAATAAAAAGTGTTCCATAAGAAGAATGTTTTTATCTTGATTTTTCTGCTCTCTTACAATTCCTTGCACTAAAGCTTTAGGTGATACATGTCATTTTTTCTTTTCATTTATCTGTGTCTTTATTCTAACGACTAGGTTGACAGTTTAGCTCAAGGGTAGCATTTTGTCATTGAATTGCTTTGCCAGTTAGTTGGTAAAGTTAAGCTTTGGGGAAAAAGTAAAACCCTGTCAGAATTGGGAAAAATTCATTTTACATTATAATGAAGAAACATATATTTTAAGAAATTTAACTTCCTGATGGAAGAAACATTCCAGGGTATGATAGACACTATTTTATATAATGGAATAGTGAAATATATATGGTTAGAAAAGAGATTGTAATGGTGCTGATTAAGATGAGGCATATGAGCCCGTGTTAAGTAACTCAAGTGGAAGGACATTTTCTACAAGCGAATGATTTGTTAGCAACTATACAACCAAAAGGATCCACACGTCTGAATTAAGCTATTAGATGAAGCGGCAAATGTGATAGTCTTAAAATCTCAGAATGTTCTGGTGATATCCCTTTATTATCAGAGGAGGAGACATTTCTGTGACACCCAGGGAGAAATCCTATCTAGTTTTTAATCGCACAATTGGGATGCTTTTGGCCACTCTCAGTGACCTTTATTTGAGTAGAAAAGTTACCTTCGAGTATATCCATTTGCTTTCTCCTAGTTTCTCTACTTATTACTAACAGTTGGAGTACAATTTTCAATCCATAGCCCCAGAGATAGACTAAATGTATACATTTCATCTCTTGGTTTTAATAGAGACTGACACTGTTATTTGGTTACCTGCTGCCAAGTAAACAACATATTGCTATTTTTTACTTTTGCCTCTTAGAATAATGCTTTATCAATGGGATATCAGAAATAAATAAAATATAAGACCAACATGGCAGGAAGACACTCTAAGTTTGTCAGACGGATGAAAATAAAAGAAATATGTGTATACTACTCTTGTGTTCTCCAATCCTACTAAAATATGCAAAAGAAATATTGCTTTATTTATCTTTACATAACCTTCCCCTGTGGAGAAAGTGTTAGGAATGGCCCTCAGAGAACATCCAGGATTAGAATAGATGTGTACATGTAAAGGATCTGGTCTAACTTCCTGTTTCTGTCTTCAACATTAGTTTTTATGTGCAGCGGTTCTGTAGAAGTTACTTCTATCAAGTTCTCTATATTTTGATTTAGCTGAAGATTTAGTTGAACACTGTTAGAGATCATGTAGTTCAATCTCCTCATTTTACACATGAGAAAACAGTGATCTTAGAGGTTAAGTGATTTGCCCAGGGTCACGCAGCTAGTTAGTGACAAAGTAGAAACTAAACTACAGGACTCCTGATTCCTAATCAACCTTTCCACTTTACTATGATGACTTTCTAAAGTAGTACAAGACCTTAAATTAACCTTCTAAATAGTTAACTTTCTTAACGTTAGTCAGAATTTCTGCCAAGCAAGTAGTATATACTTGGATATACTCCAAGTATGAAAACTATATTGATATGTTTCACTATTTGAGGTTACCTGTGTTTCTTTTTTTTTCCTTTTGCAAAAGAAAACAAAACAGCATAGTCTTTATCAATGACGAACTTACACCCATGGCCTAGAAAAATCTGCACATTTATTATAGAACTCAAAAATAATAGCCTATTGAATTCATAGCTTTTCATTTTTTAATCGTAATTTTATTTTGAAGTGATAAGCACATTAGATCTTGTGGGCAATTCATTATTGGTAAATGCACCAAGGATGCGTATTAGGGTTGTAAGAACTTTCCTTGTGCCTAACATTCTCCCTTCTACCGTATACCTTAATAACTCAACCTTCTTCAAGTTCTTAGATAACTTACAGGAGACCAAAACCAATTTGGCATGGAAAATTAAAAGATTTTATTGACCTTGAGATGCCTGCCCGCATTGTGTGAGCCTGCTTCAGACTCTCAAGCCAAGTTCAGAGGTTTGGATATTCCCAGAAGTTTGTAGATGGTACTCCCCTAAAACATTACAATATATTTTCTAATCCCTTTTTAATTAACCTCTGTCTTACCACCAAAGGATTTAAAATAATTAATAAGTGGAATCATTATCAAGAGAGGCATAAGGAATATTCAGTGTTTCTCTACAGTGTCTCAGCCCTTGCTCATATCATCTTTGTAAGAGCTTCTAAGTGCACATTATGATAAGCACTACTTGATAATTCGTTCTCAGGAAGATTTACTATTACATAAATCTTTTAGACACAGATCTCAATTACAACCATAATTGTACTACTTAATATCCAGGATCTAAAGCATTGAATAACCCCCCAAAGCATTCAAAGCTGCAGCAAAAATGGTAGAGAACTAAAGATTTTTTCTTTGATTTCTTTGCTCTACCCTAATTTTGAAATGAGATTTTAAAGTGTTAAGGCAACAAAAGGAAACAATGAATGACCCTTGAGTCAAGAAGAAAATTAAGCACGTTAAAATAGGAAAAAGAGAGATGAGTGTAAACAAAACTAGTGAGGAGGGTTAGGGTATCCAGAGTACTAAAGAAACTTGACACTACAGATTTTCCAGAAGTACAAGATGAGGACTGCTGTTCTTTTGTCTTTTGCCCTTAAATTGTTCGGGATGACTCACCCTGACTTCTGTTGGAGTGTGGCACTTATTTTAGATTATGTTCACTTGATATAGATATTCCAAAATGGAGAATTATAGACAGATGAGTCAGTGTAGAGTGCTGCTTGGAGACACAACTATAAGATAAAATGAAGAAATAAAATTGGGCAGCAGGAAAAACTGACCTGCAATGTAGTTGTGACTGAGGCTTCATCCAGTTGTATGGAGAGCTTTGAAGCTGGGATGACACAGTTGTCCCAAATTGGGCAAGGAAGATATGCCTTTATATTTGTTGATTAGTCACTCATTAACCTTGAGCCACCCGCTGGGAGGAGGTGGAAATTTGGGTGGGCCAGTTCCCTGTGGACTAAGTAATTCCTTGTAAACAATGATACTCTAATCCCCCTGAATCTAATATGACCAGTGCTGTAGGATGGATACTTAAGACCTAAAGAGGGTCAAGGTCCAGAAAGACTGAAGACCTTCCCTCTATATCTGGGAATAAGGCAAAGTTGCCTGCTCTTGCCATTATTCTCGATGCTGTACTGGAGAACAGTACAATCTCGCAAGGAAAAAAAAAATATCAGCTTGGAAAGAAAGAAAGAAAACTATCTTTGCTTGTAGATGATATAATCCCACATATAAAAGAAATTCACAAAAGAAAATTATTAGAATAAGCAACTGTAACAAGGTTGCCTGACACAAGATCAACATAGAAAAATTAATTTCTACATATAAAAATTAATGATCCATAGGGCACCTGGGTGGCTCTGTCAATTAAGCATCCAACTTGGGCATGGGTCATGATCTCACTCATGGTTTGTGAGTTCAAGCCCCACATTGGGCTCTGTGCTGACAGTTTAGAGCCTGGAGCCTGCTTCAGATTCTGTGTCTCCCTCTCTCTCTTTGCCCCTCCTCTGCTCATTCTCTCTCTCTCTCTCTCTCTCTCTACCTCCCTCCCTCCCTCAAAAATAAATACATAAATAAACAAATAAACATTTTAAAAGTGCTTTAAAATGAATGATCTATAAATGGAATTAAGAATATATATTTTTTGACAATAGTATCAAAAAGAAGAAAATACTTCGGAAGAAGTTTATGTAAAGAAATGCAAGAAGAATCACACATTTTACAAAACACTGATGGGGAAATTAAAGACCCAAATATTGGGGACACATTTCATTTTCATGAATTTGAAGGCAATATTGTTAAGATGGAAATTCTACCAAAATTGAGTTACAGGTTCATTGAAATCCTTACCAAAATTCCAGCAGGCTTTTGAGTGTATGTGTGTGGGCAAGGTGGGACGGGGGTTGACATATTGATCCTACAATGTGTGTGAAAAGTATAAGACCTCACATAGCCAAACCAATTTTGAAATGGAATCACAAAGTTGGAGGACTTCCACTTCTCAATTTCAAAGCTTACTATACATCCACAGTTATAAGAGAATGTGTTACTGGCATTAGATAGAGAATAATGAAACAATTCAGAACTATAAATAAATCCTTATATTTGTGATCAATTGAATTTTAAACAAAAGTCCTAGGGCAAGTAATTGGGGAAAGTAGTCTTTTTTAAAAATAATAGTGGAACAATTAGATATTCACATGCAAAAAGATGAACTTAGACTTTTACCTCACAGCATGTTTAAAAATTAACTCAAAATTGATCAGACTTTGGGGCGCCTAGGTGGCTCAGTCAGTTGAGCGTCCAACATCAGTTCAGGTCATGATCTCGTGGTCCATGAGTTTGAATGCCATCTCGGGCTCTGTGCTGACAGCTCAGAGCCTAGAGCCTGTTTCAGGTTCTGTGTCTCCTTCTCTCTCTGCTCCTCCCCTGCTCACACTCTGTCCCTCTCTCTCTCTAAAACATTAATAAACATCAAAAAAAATTTTTTAATTGATCAGACTTAAATGTAAGAATTAAAGTGATACATTTTTGAAGAAAATTGATTTTGGGTTAGGCAAAAATTTCTTAGACATGACATGAGAAACATGGTCTGTGAAAAGTAAATCTGATAAAGTGAACTTCATCAAAATTCAAAACTTCCATTCTTGTAAAGGCACCAGAGAAAATGGAAAGACAACCAACAGTGTGAAAAAGAATATCTGCAAAATATTGATAAAGGGCTTATATGCAGAATATACAAAGAAGGCATCTAAGCCTTAAAAGACAAAATAACCCAATTTTAAAAATGGGCAAAAGTTCTGAACATTTAACTTTATAAGGTATATGAATATCTAAAAAACATGCAACAATATTCTCAATATCATTTTTGAAAAATTTTTTTAAATTTGATTTTAAGTAAACTCTACACCATTCATGGGGCTCAAACTCACAACCTTGCAATCAAGAGTCATGTGCTCTTGTCTCAAGAGCCAGCCAGGTGCCCCTCAATGTCATTAGTCATTAGGAAAAGACAAATGGAAAGCACAGTTAGATGCCACTTTATCCTATCCTAAAATGGCTCTAATAAAAATGCCACTTTATCCTATCCTAAAATGGCTCTAATAAAAGTGTCAGAAAATAAATATTGGTGATGATATAGAGGAAAAGGAACCTTCTTACATTGCTTATAGAAATGTAATATGACACAGCCACTTTGGGAAACAGCCCAGCAATTATTTAAAAGGTTAATAAACATAGAGTTACCATATGACCAAACAAGTCTAATTTTGGTTGTCTATCCCCCAAAATGAGAATATACATCCACAGAAAGCCTTACACACAAATATTCTTGCCAGTATTACTCATGATAGTCCCCAATTGGAAACAACTTAAATATTCACCAACTGGTGAGTGGATAACAAAATAGCAGTACAAAAGAATATTTTTTAGCAAGAAATGAATGAACTATATATAGATATATGCTGTGATACTGAGCAACCTCAAAAATATTACTCTGAGTAAAATAATCCACATATAAGAGACCATGTGCATGATCCCATTTGTAGGAAGCCCAGAAAAGGCGAAACTAGATACAGACAAATAGAGACAGCAAATTAGTGGTTTAAGTAGGGGACCAAGAGCAGGAGATGAGCAGTGAATGCTCACAAGGGATCTCATTGGGGTGATCAACATAGTCTAAGCCTGATTTATGTTGATAGTTGAACAACTTGGTAAATTTACTTAAAAATTACTGAAGTGTACCTTTTTTTTTTTTTTTAGGTTTATTTATTTTTGAGAGAGAGAGAGTGTGCACACATGCGAGCAAATGGGAGAGGGGCAGAGAGAGACAGAGAGACTCCCAGGCAGGATCAGCATTGTCAGTGCAGAGTTCAATAGGGGGCTTGAACTCAAGAACTGTGAGAACCAAGAGCTGGACGCCCAACCAACTGAGCCACCCAGGTGCCCCCAAAATTACTGAAGTGTACTTTTGAAATGGGTGGATTATATGATATGTAAAATGTTTCATAAAGTTATTTTTTAAATGACCACTAATTCCCTGATGAGAACAACAGACAGATTTACTTCTCTCGAAGTATGTGTTTAATTTCAAGGGAGTAGACCCAGGGCCATGGAGACATTCCCTGACTACACATTAGTTTAATCTTTTTGTGTGTGGAGAGATTACATTTCAAAGGACTAGAATCAGGATCTGGGTTCTTCTCTCCCATTACATTTATAAGGAAATTCTCTTTAAAAAGACAAAAGGGGGCGCCTGGGTGGCTCAGTCGGTTTTAGGCAGCCGACTTCGGCTCAGGTCATGATCTCACGGTCAGTGAGTTCAAGCCCCACGTTGGGCTCTGTGCTGACAGCTCAGAGCCTGGAGCCTGTTTCAGATTCTGTGTCTCCCTCTCTCTGACCCTCCCCCGTTCATGCTCTGTCTCTCTCTGTCTCAAAAATAAACGTTAAAAAATTAAAAAAAAAAAAAGACAAAAGGGATGGAGAATACTGCTCATTTCTCCCTTGTTAACACCATCCAGATTTTTTTTTTTTTGTAATTTGGTGTTCCTCATTTACAATCCAGATGCATATGTGTAAGATGATACTTGCTTTCTTTCATTGCATCCATCCATGGGTAGGAACTGGGACACATAGAAACTTCACAGTTATTTGATCAAAGTAATAATAATTAAAAATAATCTACTCTGTTCCATAGACCTTACGCATGAATTTCAGATATGTTCTAAATATTTATATGTGTTTCTATTTGTTAATATTAATAGCCTCTTTTATGTTCTTGACATACCATGCATGCTTCTGCCTTTTATCTTTCAGTTAACTCTATTTGGAATTTGTTCTCCCAACTATGTGAATGGCTGGGATCTCTACTCCGTTTTGGTTAGCCTTGCTTGTACTCTTCCTACAAAAGTAGTTCCTTCCACCCTGGCATGCTTTCTACTTTACTCTGTTTTCTTTTTCTTCATAGTATTGGTCACCATCTGAAATATTTATTTGGTAGTTTAGTCCTATATCCCTCCATGTCACTCCATGAGAGGAATGGCTCTGTAGTGCCTTTGGGTTCTCTGCTATGTCCTCAGCACCCTACCTTACCCATGGTTGGAGCTCAGTGACTGTTAAATCAGTGCTGAGTGGAGGAAGAGCCACTGGCAAGGATGGAGCTGTCAAGGAGGCTTTAAAATGAGTGGACTTTTAAGCTAGATTTTAAAGAAAAGTTACAGCATTATCTAAAAGAGAGAGCAAGAAAGGACTTTCTAGCTAGTTGTATGGAAGAAAGGGTAATATAAGTAACACTATCAGTGTCCTATGGAAAGTCGAAAGAGGTCTGATGACAATGAAAGCAAATTCAGGAGGAAAAAAATGGATTATTCTTCAACATATTCTCTTATATATAATATTTTATATGTAATAACGTATGATATAATCCATAATATACATGGATATGATACATATTTCTATATGAAGAATTTGTATAGTTGTTTACATCTCTAGATTAGTTCTTTCAGGTTAGTCCTTTGCTGGCAGAACTACTAAAAGGTTTGCATTCTTCTTGAAGCCTGTACTCATTACAAGAGTCAGGACTTGAAAGCATTCAGAAAAACAGAATTACAAAAGAAACGTTAGAAACTATTTGTGTGGAATTCAGAAAACAAAACATATCAATAAACAAACAAAAAGCAGAATCAGCTGTATGAAAACAGAACCAGTTAAGGGTTGTCAGAGGGAAGGGCTGTGGGGGGATGGGCAAAATAGGTGAAAGGGAGTGAGAGGCATAGGGAATATGTTTAATGATACTGTAATAGTGTTGTGTGGTGACATATGGTAGCTACATTTGTGTTAAGCATAGCATAACATATGGAGATGTTGAATCACCAAGTTGTACATCCAAAATTAATGTAACATTGTGTGTCAACTACACCAAAAAGATTCCAAAATGAACATAACATTGTGTGTCAACTATAACAAAAACTTTTTTTAAAGAAAGTATTTTATTTTGCTTTCTCCTTTACATATAAAGATATGATTCCATAAATAATTATATGGGTGGTAAACTGAAAAACTATCATTTTTCCTTAGAGTTAATAGAATTTAGCGTCAGGTTAACCAACTTAGTAAAAAGTTTCTTTCAAAAATCTGATTTTTGAATAAATATATAAGGACATTAATGAGTAAAAATATAATATGAATTCTGTTGTAAGAAAAATATACAAACATCTTAAATATTGGGATATTTTTGTTTGACTGGAATCATCACGGAATTATTTTCCCAAGCCTAAAGTCAAAAGGTATTTAGATTACTGCCATGAACTCGCCAAATGGGCAAGTAATTGCCAGTTGTATTAGAGACAAGCACTAAATGCTCAGTGGCTTTACACAAAAGAAGTCTATTATTCACTTATGCTCAATTTAATATGGGCTGGCAAGAGGAAATAGGACAGGTTCTCCTCAGTGTGGTGATTCTGGGGTCAAAGCTTCCTCCATCTTTTCTTGCCATCTCAACACATGGCCTCTGAGTTTGCAGTGTCAGGGGAAGAGAGAGCAGCCAGCTAGCACAAAGGATTGTTAATACCTTGTTCTGGAAATGATACGTGTCCATTAACAGGGGCTTACCTAAATTAGTACAACACCCTTCTATTTTCAAGGGAAGCCAGGAGATTTAGTCTTCCAAAATGCCCAAGAAAAAGAGACGATCTAGATATATGTGAACTCTAGTTGTCTCCACTACCCTTGGGAAAAGTGTGGTAACGTCAGGGAATTTGTACAAAAGTAAATGCTCTCTCCTCAATTTTCTCTTGTCCCAATAATGTTCTTATTTAGGATTTTACTCCAAAATGGTGATTTTATTTTAAAAATATATAATGAGAATGATATCACCTACTACTCATTAAATACCTCAACATCCTGCACAGGCTTTCTGCTAACACAGAGTATAATTCCACATTTTTCTTTTTCTTCTCCAGTTACACTATCTCAATTGCAACACGTCCATATCTGAGCTTTTAGAGCAACACTGAACACGAATTTTTAGAAAATCTTTTACTGTTCAAAATTATAAGTCAAATATCTCTCTCTCTCTCTCTCTCTCTCTCTCTCTCTCAAAATAATGATTTTTCTGCAGATACTTATTTACTGTCAGGGATATTCAGATAGAGGCTACAGAAGAATTAAGAAACACTGTTTTTCCACTTAGGCTACAATTCTACTAAAAGCAAAGCCCTTTCTATATGTGTTAATACTAAAGGGCACAACCAGAATATAATTAAGTAAAAAAATTTTAGAGAAGGCAAATGAAGTTCATGAGCAACACAAGCTTTATGAGGGAGTCTCAGTTTATCAGATGCTTAAACAAAATGGATAGTTGGACTCAAGCGATCTGTGCGTTCAGTTTGGGTAATCAACAGATGTGAGTATGTTCTCCAGACAAAAAGCAGAACAGATCCTATTGCAGTTGTTAAATCTGCATTGCAATGACATGGATGAAGCTAGAGAGTATTATGCTAAGTGAAATAAGTCAGAGGAAGACAAATACCATATGATTTCACTCATATGTAGAATTCACAAAACAAAACAAATGAGCAAAAGGACAAAAAAAAGAAAGGCAAAACAGAGAACAAACTGATGGTTACAGAAGAGAGATGCACAAAGGGATGCGTTAAACAGTTGATGGGGATTAAGGAGCGCACTTGTAGTGAGCACCAGGTGTTGTATAGAAGTGTGGAATGAATATGTTGGACATTTAAAACTAATATTGCACTGTATGTTAACTAACTGGAATTTAAATGTAGAAAAAAAATCTACATTGGTAGTTTAAATGAAGAATTAGCCAAATGATACCAGACATTGCAGATCAAAATAAATCTTGACTATGCCATTTTGGTTATTGATGGTTAATTCCAAGATCAGAAACTTTAAACATCACTTATAAAGCATTTGATACCATTTTTTTACTCTACTTTGGAATGTACCAAGGTGAGAGACTTTATTCTGATCCATGATCAGATGTTATGATATCTAGATGCTGAAACATTTATATAAAAATACAAGAAGAAAGAACATTTCCTGATTTAGTTTCCAAGATATCCACATAATTGTAACCAACAAAAAGAAAAAAAAAGTTATCTCTGCTGGTTCTAGAGACTATTTCTCAGGCTAAAATGATTGTGGATATCTTTTATCAAGAAATTTTGGGACACTTGGGTGGCTCAGTTGGTTGAGAGTCCGATATGGCTGAGGTCATGATCTTGTGATTCGTGATTTCAAGACCCACATCGGGGTCTCTGCTGTCAGCCTGTCAGCCTGTCAGCATTGAGCTGCTCCAGATCCTCTGTCCATGGCTCTCTGCCTCTCCCCTGCTTGAATATTCCCAAAATATAAATATTTTAAAAATTAAAAAAAAATTAAATAATTTCAGAACAATTTATTTCAAATATTTTAAATGTTTTTTTTTTATTGTTTGCTTATTTTTGAGAGAGAGATAGAGACAGAGTGCAAGCAGGGGAGGGGCACTGAGCTGTCAGCACAGAGCCCCATGTGGGGCTCGAACTCACCAACTGAGATATCATGACCTGAGTTGAAGTCCAATGCTCAACCGATTGAGCCACCCAGGTGCCCCAGAACAATTTATTTCAATTTTAATGGAAAGTATGATACTGTTATTCATAAAATTTCTGTCTAGCTACTGCAAAATAGAGAGATAAAAGCAGGGCCTCCAGGGTTAATTTGGCAGGATTATTTTGATATTTAATTCATTTTGGTCACTCAAACTGCTCTTCCTAGTGTGTCTACCACTTTAATAAGGACCCAGCTCTTATACACAGATACAAATTACTTCTGGATAAGATAACATTCCCAGTACTACAAGCAGTATACATGTTCACAGATAGATAATATAATAATATGTGGCCCTGTTTATTTCCAAAAGGGAAACATGGACCCAGATGTTTATAACAGTGTTGTCGTCTGCAGTAGCCAAATTATGGAAACAGCCCAAGTGCCCATCAACTGACGAATGGTAAAGAAAACATGGCATATATATATATATATATATATATATATATATATATATATACACACACACACACACACACACACACACACACACACATACATACCACACAGGGAAAGCCAAATATTATATGATTTCATTCATATGTGGAATTTAAGAAACAAAACACATGAACAAAGTTTGAAAAAAAGAGAAGGCAAACCAAGGAATAGACTCTTAACTGTAGAGAACAACTGATGGTTACCAGAGGGGAGGTAGATGGGGGGAGGGGGAGGGAAATGGGTTAAATAGATGATGGGGATTAAAGCGGGCACTTATGATGAGTACCAGATGATGACTGTAAGTGTTGAATCATTAAATTGCACACCTGAAACTAATATTACACTGAATGTTAACTAACTGGAATTTAAACAAAAGCTTAATAACTACACAAATTAAAAAATAATAATAGTTAATATGTCAAATATCATGGCATTCCTTGCAATGTTTCAAGGTAGGGTGGTACAGCCCCTCCCCAAGGAATGTGGTGGAGGCCTCCTCAGAACAAAGGAAGGCAATGTGGCCCAATGGACTCCTATACACATATGCAGAGCTCTGACAAGACTCTGTAACCTGGACTGTGTCCAGTCAGATTATATGTCACCATATAGGGGAGATAAACAAGTAGGAATTGCATAAAAACCTACATCCTGCTATGCTCAGGGCTGGGTTTTTTGGGTATGAACCCACTGAACCCATATGCCAGCACAATGAATAAAGTTGCCTCCTGGACAGAAAAGTCTTGGTGTCCTGTCTCTCTGTGCGAGAATCCTGCTCCAGTAGCATTACATCTTCCTCAATTTTTAAACTATTCCATGGACTTGTCAAAATCTCTTCAATAAACTTTGAAACTTTCAAAAAAAATGTTACTGAATCTGAGACACTAGTATAAATAAAAATTTTACAGATATCAGCATTTTGCTGATTTTACATGAAAAATTAGTCTCAGGTTCTAGAGTAACCAAAAAGAGTTGTTGGTCTGGTAGTAACATCTTTCTGGTAGGCAAGTTATGTTTGGGGAATTTTTTTAGAAAAATATGGGAATAAAGTTTCATAAATAATAACACTCTTTTGGAAATGATTCAAGATAGCCTTAGGTGAAATCTTTGGCATTCATTTTTAACTCAGAGTAAAGTTTCTGATGGTTACATACAACAGGCTGTGCAAGCTCAGAATTGATCTCAGAAAGAAATGTGAGTATGAAGGTCTAACAAATTGAAACACATGAGGCAATTTTTTAAAAATTAAATGGCTCTTGATGTCTTTATAAAAAAGAAAATGAGGATCTTTTGATACTAATATGCCATCTCTTAACAGAAAACTGTATCAAGGACCAGGAAGGGGGCACATTTTGATTACAGCTATTAACAGTTGCAATAATACCAATTTATTTCCTACCAACCATAATGTAGCAAAGTATAAAGTATGTTTATGTTTTCTGAACAATGCCACATAATGTGGGTTTTTTTTTTTTTTTGCCATTGAAACAAGGAAAATGGAAACTGTGTGTAAAACAGTCCATTTATTAGAGGTGAACCCATTTGTCAATTGACAGGATTATGTTCAAATATTCCACCAGTGTTAACTATCTACATCAATAGAGAACTGAAAGGAAAACCTTGAGTAGTAACTTCTGTCTACCTCAACAATGGAAGAACTAGTTTTGTATGTATATTAATTATAACGGTGGTCTCTTAGTAAACATTTTTAAAGACCATTTTTCAGGGCATCTAGGTGGCTCAGTCAGTTAAGTGTCTCACTTTGGCTGAGGTCATGATCTCACTGTTCGTGAGTTTGAGCCCTTCATCAGGCTCTCTGCTGTCAGCACAGAGCCTGCTTCTGATCCTCTGTCCCCCTCTCTCTCTGCTTCTTCTCCACTCATTCTATATACCTGCCTCTCTCTCTCAAAATCAAGTTGAAAAAATGTTCAAAAAAATAAAGATCATTTTTTATCATGTTTCTTCCATTAAAATTGCAATTTATTTCCCCCCCAGTCCTGTTAGCATCCTAACTGATGGGTAAATGAAAGAAAAAACTTGTATCAATAAGAGATTGGGATTTTATTAACTACAGAATTTCAGACAAAGGATAATGGGGAAGATGTAAGAGTAGTTGAAAAAAAATGTGGCATGGGATTTAAATTCATAAAAGAAGGAAAAAGAGACATGATTCTGCGGATAATTAAAAGCTGGACGAGTCAAAGCACCCAATGAAGTAAGAGATCATAATGAAATAAGAAATACAGCTGATAATGATCAGAGAATAAAGTGTTAAAAGTTCATATTTCTGAAGAATAGTTTTCAGTGATGACCAGATTCAAAGTATGGCTATCGAATAAGATGTTTGGGGTAGAATATGCATAAAGTTCACTAAAGATGAAGAGGCTAATGAACTGAATAGTTAGAGACTTATTTTAACTCACTATTGTTTTAATGAAAGATTCCAGAACATTTTTTTACAAAGCCTGATCTACATATTTCTCTTGAATCTCACTGATTCAGTCTACTTCAAATTGCAAACTGTTCTGCACGCTAAATTTGGCACACTGCCTACTTTTTATGGCCCATGAGTTAAGAATGATTTTATATTTTTCAATGTTTGAAACAAATTTTAAAAAGAATATTTGTTTGTGAATTATAATAGCTATATAAAATTCAAACTTCACTGTCCACAAATAACCTGTGATTGGAACACAGCACACCTATTATTTTACATAATATCTACGACTGCATTCGTGCTTGAACAGCAGAGTGGACTAGTTGCCACATTGATCACAAAGCTTAAAATATTTGCTATCTGACCATTTCCAGAAATGGACATCTGGACTACAGTAAGTAAGAGGTCTAAACAGTAAGATATCACCAGAGTTTTACAACAGGTGCTTCATAATGGTTATTATTGTCACAGATGTTTTTTTGTATATTAAATATGTAATCCCTGCTAATAATTTTATCATTGACTACACTCTACCTTTAGTGGGTTTTTTTTTCCCAGACATATCTTGGGTAATATTAGTATTTTGCTTCCAAGTATCTTCATGCTCTTAAAAACCATGAATATACTTAGTTCTTATTTTATAATTGATGAACCAAGTTGAGAGCAAAGTATATCACCCAAGGTCAAATCTAGGAAGTTACATAGTATTAAACCAAAGACACTATTTTCCAATCCCAAAGTCTATGTTCTCTTTTAATATGCTACGCTGATTCCTATAACATCTACTAATGTTATTCTAGAACTATTCTGTTTAAGAAGTAATGATCATACGTTCATGACCAGCACATGACTGAGCTGATAATTTTCCTCAATTCATGAGCAACAGTACTCATCACAGATAAAGTGACTCAAGCCTCTGTGTCATTTGTTAAAACAGCCACAGTAATCAAAAAAACTGTACTCAGTACAGTACTTTTGAAGAGCTAGACGTTCTCAGGGTAGATAGCTCTTGTTTATTTTAAAAATCTTAGACTATTGACTATTTGCTGGTTAACACTTGATTTAGAAATATTATAATTTGATAACATTAGGAAAATATTTTAGAACATATAAATTATTATTTTAATGGAATGCTTTGTTAGTATTGTCATAGTATTTTGAAATTTAAATTGACCTAAGAAAAAACATCTGTATTTTAAGATAAGTAAGCTTCTGGGGTGCCTGGGTTGCTCAGCTGGTTAAGTGTCTGACTCTTGGTTTTCAGTCAGGTCATGGTCTCATGGTGTCGTGAGATTGAGCCCAGTGTCAGGTTCTGACAGCCCAGAGCCTGCCTGGGATTCTCTCTCTCCCTTTCTCTCTGCCCCTTTCCCACTCATGTTGTCTCTGTCTCTCTCAAATAAATAAACAAACAAACTTTAAAATTTTTTTTAAAAAGTAAGCCTCAACACCTAATTTCTCTGAATTTCTGAATGCAGTGTTTCTGTCATAATGTGTAAGTACTTTTACTTACAAAATGTTTAATAATCCCTGAGTTGCACAATATTGTTTCATGAGTGCTTAAGAAAATTAAATAGCTTTTGCTAATAATTAAGAACTGTTTCAAAATAAATGCCCTCTCCTCTGTAGGTAAATTCATCAATATTAGCAACTTCTAAAATGTCAGCTATGTATTGAAAATCTATGCTCACAAAAGCATAGTACTAGATGCCATGAAGATATAACAATCTTATAAGACATTCCAAAAACATATATAGGATCTCACACACCAAGACAAAATTAAAAGCAACATACAAGTTAATAAAAATTCAAAATTACAATTGTTAGTCCACTTGTGACTATAGAATCAACAATATGATTCCCCTTAGAAGTATTGGGATATTTGCAGGAACACCTATGACTGTTGATTATTGGAGTATAACATACTTAGGTGATCAGGACCAGGGATCCTGGGGAAAGAAAATCTGTATACAGTTACCTATGCTTAGAAACTAACTCCAGTTTACAAAATGGATAAAATATTTTGTGCATGAGTTACTCTACGCTCAAGAATCATAGTGTTATAAAAACGGCAAAGGAACATATTCTATTTCAGCTCTAATGTTACCAAGACTTGTTCACTATAGGAGATAATTTTGTCATTGAACACAAAGCCAGTTGCAGTTATGGCTCAATTTATTTGACTCACCAATATAAAACAGCTCTATTGGTCTGCATTAGTGGCTACCTTATTCAGAGTAAGTTTACAGAGCTCTGATAGTTTCACAGCGCTTTTTGGCATTGAAATATCAAAATACTTACATATTACATAGACATCATTTAAATTTTTTTTAACGTTTATTTATTTTTGAGACAGAGAGAGACAGAGCATGAACGGGGGAGGGTCAAAGAGAGGGAGACACAGAATCTGAAACAGGCTCCAGAATCTGAGCTGTTAGCACGGGGCCCTTTGCGGGGCTCGAACTCACGGACCGCGAGATCCTGACCTGGGCCGAAGTCAGCTGCTTAACCGATTGAGCCACCCAGGCGCCCCTAGACATCATTTTTTAAAAATAATTTGTACTCCTTTTATTTATTCTGTACAATTCAATTAGGATATTATATTAACTTTTGAAATTATGTTCATAGCTTGGTTATATTATCTATAAATAGTATATGGTGTGGGTGCATCTGACATCTGACTCTGGATTTCAGCTCAGGTCATGATCTCATGGTTCATGAGTTGGAGCCCACATCAGGCTTTGCACTGACAGTGGGGAGCCTGTTGGGATTCTCTCTCTTTCCCTCTTCCCGGCCCTCCCCCACTTGCATGCTCTCTACCTCTCTCTCCTTTCTCTCAAAATAAACAAGGAAATATACTTTTATGAATAAATGAATAATATGTGGTAGAAGTGGTATGAAATATTTTTTGTAAAAGTGGACTATGAGTTTCAGATGACTAAAACTTACATTCCGAGACAACGTACCTTATGAGAACAGAGAAACTTGCTGTGATTTTAGAGTGAACGTGAAAGATTTTATGGAAATTTGAACCGACTTTTCAATATTGCATAGAATGTGACTATTCAGAGAAGTAGAGAATCCATTGCAGGCAGGCTGAATGGCTTGAGCAACTAGGGGAATAAATGCCAGAACATTTTCAGGGCTGTATATATATTCCCACTGAATGAAGGGCTCTTCTGGGAAAACTACGGCAAGAAGGAAAGTCATGGGCTTGGAAAATCGGAGATTGGGCATTGTTATACAAGAAAGGGGTTATAATGGAAAGTGGTTGATTTTATGCTCATTGCTGCTATTGGCAGATGGATGACATATTCAATATGTTCTTTTCAAACATTAAACAGGAAGGGGAGTAGAAAACAAACACTAAATTTAAGTATTATCTGAGGGAAAAGAAGAAACAATGTAATAAAAACATTTCAAAGGGGAAATAGGGTTTTGGAGAACATTTTGAAACTAGATATTGATTGTGAGTGAGGTAAAAGACAAAACCACTCCAGTGGCAGCCCAGTTTTGATAACAGATTTTAAATTTTCAGTTGTGTTTACTGTGCATTTTTTCCTCATAGAGTCTATAAAAACCAGACCAAAAAAACATAGCCTCAAGAAAAGCCTGCTCTCCTGAGCCAAATGACCAAGGAAGTTGTTGCCTGAGAAGCCAGAAAACATCAGGACTATAATTGCTCTACTCCAGCCAAACACCACAGAAAAATCTATAGCCCTTCCAACCTCATTCTAGTGGAGAGATTAGATTTTCATCCCCACATGTGGTAACAAGGCCCTATCCCCACTGGGAAGGTGTCAAAAGGGACCTAGTAGTGACCTGGGGCATTCAGTGCCTCCAGGCAGTAATAATTGTCTCCAGAGGACCTGATGCCAGTAGAGAGGCCTAGTGAGAATCCAGGGTTTCCACCCCCCACCAGGCAGTAATGAGGTGAGACCCTGGCCTTCCACTATAAGCACAGTGTCAGAAAAGGCGTCTTAAAAAGGAAGACAGAAATAAGACCCCAAATCTCATAGCATCATACCCAAAATGCCCAAGACTCAATTAAAATTCAAATGTCAGGGGTACTTGAGTGGCTCATTGGGTTAAGCATCCAACTTTGGCTCAGGTATGATCTCACAGTTCATGAGTTCAAACCCTGAGTCAGACTCTGTGCTGACAGCTCAGAGTCTGGGGCCTGCTTCAGATTCTGTGACTCCCTCTCTCTCTACCCTTCCCCTGCTCATACTCTGTCTCTCTCTGTCTCTCAAAAAGTAAATAAATGTTAAAAAATTTATTTTAAAAAATCAAATGTCATACCATACTGCTATTGCATTACTAGTGTATGGAAACAGAACCATTTTCTGTATATTACTTTTGTATCCTGAAATTTTCCTGTATTCACTTCTCAGTTCTAGTAGTTTTTTAGTGGAGTCTTTAGGGTTTTCAATATATAGTATCATGTCATCTGCCAAGAGTCAACGTCTTACTCCTTCCTTACCAGTTCAAATGCCTTTTATTTCTTTCTCTTGTCTGATTGCTGTGGCTAGGATTTCCAGTACTATGTTGATTAAAAGTGGTGAAAGTGAACATCTTTGTTTTGTTCCTGATCTTAAAGTAAAAACTCTGTTTTTCACCATTAAGAACGATGTTAGCTGTGGGTTTTTCATATGCACCCTTTGTCATGTTGAAGTATGTTCCCTTCAAACCTACTTTATGGAGACTTTTTTATCATGAATGGATGCTGTACTTTGTCAAATGGTTTTTCTGCATCTACTGAGATAATCATGTGGTTTTCATCCTTTCTCTTATTGATGTGATGTATTACATTGATTTTCAAATACTGAACCACTCTTGCAATCCTGGAATCAATCCCACTTGATCATGGTGGATGATTTTTTTAATGTATTGTTGGACTTGGTTTGTTAATGTTTTGTTGAGGATTTTGCACCTATGTTAATGAGAGATATTTCCCTGTAGTTCTTTTTTATCATAGGGTCTTTATCTGGTTTTAGTATCAAGGTAACACGCCTCACAGAATGAATTTGGAAGCTTCCTTACCTCTTCCATTTTTTTTGTAATAGTTTGAGAAGAATAGGTATTAGCTTGTCTTTAAATGTTTGGTAGAATTCAGCTGGAAAGCCATCTGATCCTGGATTTTTGTTAAAATTGTTTTATTTTTTATTCAATTCCATTGCTAATACTAAGTCTATTCAAATTTTCTATTTCTTCTTGTTTCAATTTTGGTAATTTATTTATTTCTAGGAATTTATTAATTTCTTCTAGGTTGTCCAATTTGCTGACATACAATTTTTCATAGTATGTTCTTATAATCCTTTGTATTTCTTTCTTTTTTTTAAGATTACTTATTTTGAGAGAGAGAATGTGTGTGCATGAGTGGGGAAGGGTCAAAGAGAGAAGAAGAGAGAGAATCGCAAGGCCCCATGCTCAGCACACAGCCTGATGTGGGACTCCTTCTCAGGACTGTGAGATCACGACCTGAGTCGAAATCAAGCTTTGGTTGCTTAACTGACTGAGCCACTCAGGGGACCCTCTTTTGTATTCCTGTGGTGTCTGTTGTTACTTCTCCTCCTTCATTTCTGATATTATCATAACCCTTTTTCTTCTTTTTTTGGTGAGTCTCACTAATTTTATTGATTTTTTCAAAGGAGCAACTCCTGGTTTCATTATCTGTTCTATTTTATATTTCAGCCTTTATTTCATTTATTTCTGCTCTAATCTTTATGTTTTTTCCTTCTACTGGCTTTTGGATGTTTCTTTTTCTAGCTCCTCTAGGGGCAAGGTTGAGTTGTTTATTTAAGATATTTCTTGCTTCTTGAGGGAGGCATGTATTGCTCTAATCTTCCCTTTTAGAACAGCTTTTATTGCATCTCAAAGATTTTCATGCATTGCATTTTCATTTTCATTTGTTTCCGTGTATTTTTTTATTCTCTCTTTGATTTCTTGGTTGACTCATTCATTGTTTAGTAACATGTTATTTAGCTTCCATATACTTTTTTCCATATTTTTTCCTTGTGATTGCTTTCTAGTTTCATAATGTTTCAGTCAGTAAATATGCATGATATGATTTCAATAGTTTTGAATATGTTGAGACTTGTTTTGTGGTCTAACATGTGATATATTCTGGAGAATGTTCCATTTGTGTACTTGACAAAATATGTATTTTTGCTGTTTTAAGATAGAATGTTCTGAACATCTGTTAGATCCAATTTCTCCAATGTGTCATTCAAAGCCACTGTTTCCATATTGATTTTCTGGTTGGATGATCTCTCCATTGATGTAAGTGGAGTGCTAAAGTCTCCTATTAGTATTGTATTACTATCAATTTCCTTTATGGTTATTAACAGTTTCTTTATGTATTTGGGTACTCTCATGTTGGGTGCATAACTATTTACATTTTTTTTGAAAGACAGAGAGAGAGAGTGCGTGTGCATGAGTGGGTGAGAGGCAGAGGGAGAGAGAATCTTAACTGACTGAGCCACCCAGACATTCCAATATTTACAACTGTCATCTCTTCTTGTTGAATTGTTTACTTTACCATTATGTAGTGTTCTTTGTCTCTGTCTTTATAAGTATTGCTATCTCGGTCTTCTTATTAAAATGTCCATACTACCCAAAGCAATCTACAGATTTAATGCAATCCTAATCAAATTACCAGCAACATTTTTCACAGAACTAGTAAAAATAATCCTAAAATTTCTAAGATCAATAGATCCTTAATAGCCAAAACAAACTTGAAAAAGAGCAAAACTGGAGCTATCACAATCCCAGATTTCAAGGAATAATACAAAGCTGTAGTAATCAAAACAGTATGGTACTGGCACAAAAGTAGTAGACACATAGAGTAATGCAACAAAAAGATCAGAAATACACTCACAATTTTAGAATTAATGTACAACAAAGGAGCCAAGAATATACAATGGGAAAAAGACAGTCTCTTCAACAAATGATGTTGGGGACTTTACAGCCTCATGCAAAATAATGAGACTGGACCAATTTCTTATACCACTCAGAGAAAAAAAAACTAAAAATGTATTAAAGATCTAAATGTAAGATCTGTAACCATAAAATTCCCAGTAGATAACATAGGCAATAATTTCTTTAACACCAACCATAGAAACATTTTTCTAGATATGTCTCCTCTGGCAAGGGAAACAAAGACAAAAATAAACTGGGATGCTTGGGTGGCTCAGTTGGTTGAGCATCCAGTTCTTGATTCTGGCTCAGGTCATGATCCCAGGCTTGTGGGGTTGAGCCCTACACTGGACTCCATGCTGAGTGTGGAGCCTGCTTTGGATTTTCCCCCACTCCCTCTACCCCTCTCCCTTGCTCATGCACTCTCTCTCTCCCTCTCTCCAAAAAAACAAACAAAAAAAACAACAAAAAAAAAGCAAAAGTAAACTATCGGGACTACATCAAAATAAGGAGCTCTTGCACAGGGACTGAAACCATCAACAAAGCAAAAAGGCAGCCTACTGAATGGGAAAAGATATTTACAGATGATCTATTCAATAAGGGATTAATATCCAAAATTTTATAAAGAACTTAAACAGTGCATCACACAATAAAAGAAATAATCTTGTTAAATGGGCAGAATATATGAATAGACATGTTTCAAAGACATACAGATGGTCAGTAGACACATGAAAAGCTACTCAACATCATTAATCATCAGGGAAATGCAAATCAAAACATACCTGTCAGAAGGGCTAAAATCAAACACACAAGAAGCAACAAGCATTGGCAAGGACACGGAGAAAAAAGAAACCTTGTGCACTGTTGTGGGAATGCAAGCTAGTGAAACCATTGTGGAAAAGAGTATGGAGTTTCCTCAAAAATTAAAAATAGAATTACCGTACAATCCAGTAATTCCACTACTTGATATTTATCCACAGAAAATGAAAATACTGATTCAAAAAGATATATAGACCCTATGTTTATTGCAACATTATTTATAAAAGCCAAGGTATGGAAGTAACCCAAATATCCATCCATAAATGGATATAGAAGAGGTGGGGTGTTTATATATATATATATAACACATATATATATATACACACATATATATATACATACATATATATATATACATATATATATGTATGTATATATATATATACACATATACATACACATATACAATGGGATATTATTCAGCCATAAAAACGAATGAGATCTTGCCGTTTATAACAACATTGATGGATCTACAGAATACAATATTAAGTGAAATAAGTCTGTCAGAAAAAGGCAAATACCATATGATTTCACTTATATGTAGAATTTAAGAAACAAAGCAAATAAACAAATTAAAAAGAGACACACAAAAAAAGACTCTTAGAGAACAAACTGGTGGTTGCCTGACTAGTGGTTGCTAGAGGGGAGGTGGGTGGGCTGATGGGTGAAATAGGTGAAGGCGAATATGAGTACACTTACCTTGATGAGCACTGAGTACTGAATAGAATTACTGAATCATTATATCATACATCTGAAATTAATATAACACTATGTCAATTATACTTGAATAACTATTTTAAAATTGAAAAAAGAAATTGAAATAAAAATGATTTATCACTGTGGCTTACCTTTTTTGAGAATATTTGCCCAAATGTTAAAATTTTTCTAGTAGTCCCATTAAAAAAATAAAAAGAAATGAATAAAATATATTCTAAGTAAAATTATCTAAAATATTTATTTAAATGTAATCAACCCCAAATTTAATATTAAGAGAGTTTACTTTTTTATATTAAGTTATAAAAATTCTGTATTTAGCATTGACAGCATATTTCACTTCAGACTAACCACATTCATGTACTCAATAGCTACATTTGTCATGTGGCTATTACATCGTGTGGTGCGGGACTACAGTGTTGGTATAAGAAACCATGGAATTTGATGCTCAGATCAAAGCTGTTCTTTCCAGTATCATTATACTTCTCATTATATATTAATTAGGAGAATATTTCCCAGATATAATGTATAGGGGCACCTGGGTGGCTCACTCAGTTAAGTGCCCGACTTCAGCTCAGGTCAGGATCTAACGGCTTGTAGGTTCCAGCCCCCAGTCCGGCTCTGTGCTGACAGCTCAGAGCCTGAAGCTTGTTTCAGATTCTGGGTCTCCCTCTATCTCTGCCCCTACCCTGCCCGTGCTCTGTCTCTCTGTCTCAAAAATAAATAAACATTAAAAAATTGTTTTTTTAAACTTCTATTTATAAATACTTATTTTTAAAAAATTTAATGTTTATTTAATTTTGAGAGGGACAGACCGTGAATGGGGGAGAGGCAGAGAGAGAAGGAGACACAGAATCCGAAGCAGGCTCCAGGCTCTGAGCTGTCAGCACAGAGCCCGGTATGGGGCTAGAACCTACCAACCATGAGATCATGACCTCAAGAGATCAAGAGACCTCAAGAGACCTCCATGAGACCAAGAGCCGAAGTCGGACTCTTACCGGACTGAGCCACCCAGGTGACCCTATAAGCACTGATTTATATAAAGACTCTCTTTGTACTTTGCGACAACAAAAAAATACAGTGATAAATTAGACAAAGAGGCAGTACTGCTGCTCTCATCTGAAATCACCGTTAAAAATTTGGTGCTAATCAAAACTCCCTTATTTCTTTTTCCTCTTAGTAAATAAATATCAAAAATTGGACTAATTTATTAAAATTAGACTCATTTTTGTTCAGTTTGTACAGCGAGGTTATCTTTTTATATGCAAACAGGGTTTAAATAATAAAACCCCCCAAAAAAGGGAATTAGTTGATAATTATTCAATGACTGATGGCCAGGTCAATTCAGTATGAGTACACTAACATCCTGCCATCATGGAACTAAACAAGAATAAAAGGAAAAAGAGAAAAGAAGATAAATGTTAATAAGAATGAATCTTCGTTTCCATAAACTGATTTTTATTATGAACTTGACATGACCTACATCTAAATTTAAAGGCTGAACATTATTACACCATGCTCATAAAAAAAAGGTGGGTGTTTAAAATTATAGCAGTGGGAAATTGGACTCTATCAACCCTCATTAACTGCAAATTTGATCACAGATTTTCCCAGTAGCATAAGGGAATACCTCCAGGAGAAAACCATAAGACTTTAGTCTGAGAGAGATATAAGACTGGGAACTAGTATATCTGAGTTATGCAGCGACAATATGGCTTTTTCAAATGTGTATTAATTCTGGTCCATTTTTCTTGTGTGACTAACATTTCTGATATATATAAACAAGATTAGGACATGGCGTTCTAATAAAGCTTCTCCCACACTGACGAGTACTTTTTTTCATTTGATGATTCTTCATAAATTCTGTCAAGGTATATTTTTGAGAAGAATACAAAAAAAGAAATAGTCCCTCATTCATGGTTTGCCACTTTTCATTTTTTGCTTCGAATGTGCAAAGTTTAAAAACTCTCTGTTACATAATTTCCAAAATTCTAGGTGGGAATTCAGAAAAGTAAATGAAACCATGAGAGTTTTACAAGGTCAGTGCTGAGAGCGATCAGAATCTGTGTCACCAGTCAAGGGTGGTGTATGACCTACCTCCTCATATCTTTCAGTCACATTTATCAGTTGTCAACCAGACAGTTCTTCCTTTTGATAAAGCATTATCTTGTGTGGTTCTGTTTAAAACATAAGAATTCTTGAGAAGGGAGGGGCGCCTGGGTGGCGCAGTCGGTTAAGTGTCCGACTTCAGCCAGGTCACGATCTCACGATCCGTGAGTTCGAGCCCCGCGTCAGGCTCTGGGCTGATGGCTCAGAGGCTGGAGCCTGTTTCCGATTCTGCGTCTCCCTCTCTCTCTGCCCCTCCCCCGTCCATGCTCTGTCTCTCTCTGTCCCAAAAATAAATAAAAAAAAAAAAAAAAAAAAGAATTCTTGAGAAGGGAAAGTGCAATGTCTAGAGTAATAAGTTTATTATTATATTATTATCTCAGTACAGCTGAGCCCAAGCAGTAGGAAAAGACTCTGAAATTAGGAGCAAGAGCTGAAGGCAGAGCAGGTAAAATATCAAAGGTGGTGATTAGGAGTCAGAAAGCAAGTTTGGCCTATATGATATTTCGCTTAGTACTGGCTTGAATGCCTGGAGAGAAATGTCATACAGAAAAGGCCTCCTAGTTGTTTTCAAGCCTACTTATTTTTTTTCAAGGCGACTTATTTTTAAACATTCACATTTACTGTGAGAATGAGGGTAGTGTGGGAGATACAACGGCAACAGTTATCCAAACACTAGCTCCTGGTCTGCACTGCACAGAGTGCTTCATATTCTACCCCAGTCTTATTGGCTTAAAGAACCAAATTGTCTTGTTTGGGGCAACAACACCCACTGAGAAAGTCCTAGAATGGAAAGAGACAACAGACAGCTCCTGGAATTATCCCTCACTTACCAGTGGCCCATCACTACAATTACATTTGTACTGAGGCACCATATTTAAATTATAGGCCTATCAGATTATGGGCAATGGTGTGGATAGTGAACTGTAAGACTCATTTTCATGCCAGTGTTTATGAGCTGGATTGAAGTTAGCTGTTGGCACAAATATTTCCTTTATAACTAAGTTTTAACCGTATGATGGCTTTTCTTTGGAACATATTTGATTTTCTCCAAGTTACATAGGAAACCAATAAGTCTGAATCTCAGGTTTCTACATTGACTAACAGGAGACAGTAAGGAATCCAAATTGTTTGGTTTAATAGAAGACTATCTACTTACTATCAAATAAGTTATACCAATATTTGAGGGAGGTGAGTAATAGACCAAAACGGGGGATAATTAAAACAACTTTTGGACCATGTCTATAAAATATAAAGGAAAGAGTCGTTTTATGGTGATTTTTATTTGTTTATCCTCTGTGTAATTGCGACACAGTGATAGACATCACTACACAGTTGATTTGGTTCAGTTCCTGTTGCATTCCTGAGTTACAAAATTGCTTATTTTGTGGTAATTTTGAAGAATGCAACTACATATTTATATCAACTAGGGATAGTCTCTGTGGCTGAAGGAAGCCATTACTTTTGTGTAAGCATGATCATTATGACTTTAAATTGAAATTTTCAGAGAAATCACTACCTAGTTAACTTTCAAAAATTTCTCCTGAAGCAAGAATTTAGAAGACTCAACTTGATTGTGCTTGAATAGTTGCAACACAAGTGATACGGTAAGAAGCTTCCTCTTGAGGCACAAGAAGACATTTATCTGTTTTAAATAATTACTTTAATGTGCTTAATTACCTTATCATTATGAATGCACTGTAGTCAACAGGACAACTAATATCCAGTGTTTCCTATTTTGTAGTCTCTTAGAAGAATACAGGGAAATGTTTATAAGGCATTTTATTCCTTATGCCGGCAGCTAAAATAGGAGATTTTAGAAGTACCTAGAGATATGGAGATACTAAATTACATGCAAGACATCACTGGAGAATCTGGAAATAAAAAGGATTTATTCTCCCTAGGCTACTTGAAAGCTGCCTTCTCACAAATAAATGTTAAGATGCCCTAATATACATTGCTTTCACTATTTCAATCTTAGTTGCTAAATAACTTTATAATAAATAATTGACGTTTCCGTTAACTGACAGATCTCCTGAAATTCAACAAACAAACAAAAGCATGAACTAGAAGGCTAATAAAAGTTCCTAATTGGGAAATTGGTCCCTAGGAGCCTGTTTTCATTCAGCCTAAAGGACTGCTTTATAGCTAGATCATGGTTTTTATTTTCAGTTGGTTTCTCTAATTCGCATGTACATGCACACACACACAACAACACAAAAACATTTTCTTTGAAGACAATTAAAATATAAAAAATTATTTTGCCAATCAGGTTAACTACCCAGATGTTCCTTTAAATAGATCACATATTTTTCTCTTCACTAACATATTTATTTCAGAATGAGAAAAGCCTTCAAGATGTGGAGTTTACCACAAATCTCTTTCCTGATAGAATTTCTATATTTTTCCACAGAGCCTCTTTTATCCTGGAAAGAGAATTATTATGTGTGTTTTTCGCCATGTTCAACTTATTTTCTGTCTTCTACGCTCGAACATAGGGACATGAAAATTAATTGTTTTCTCTCATTTTTGAAATCATTCTTCATGTATAATCTATGCATTAAATTTGATCTACATATTTATACTTTTTTAGTGATGATTATTTTATAATGAAAATGCTTATTAAAATATAGCATTACAAATATTGTCTGATCAATATGACTCATCATATCCAAACATTTTTCAGGGTAGAAAAGTTGACAAATTAAGACAAACTATTCATCTTGAACAGATTTCATTAATCTGTTAATAGAGCTCAGTTTAGCTTTCAGGGTGCAATGGAGCAACAGAAAGGTGGCTGGGCTGTGTTCAGGTTTTGGTGATAACAACTGCTATTTGGTGACACAACTGCTATTACCCTAGGACTCATTTTCTTTATCTGATCTCATGAATTAGCTTTTATTTTGATGATGATATGCAATTCACAACTTTTATGTCCTAGTTCCTTTCGTTTTTCTCATTAAGTTTAATAAAATGGGAATTACGGATATGTGTTAAGCTAACATAATGAAGGGGTAGAATACTGTAAAGATCCTCTGTAATAAAATAACTGAATGTATTTTTTTACCTAGTATTTAATTTTAAGCTAAACTATTAAAAACTATTTTGTCTTCACTCAAATCTGACATCTTTTATTTAATTTTCTTACATAAATTATCCGACTACCTATTATTCTTAGAATAGTAAAGTGGTTTAATTTCTGTGAATAAAATATTGAAGTAATAAAATTTTGAAGAAATGTCATGCTGATTTGTGAATTACAGGGTTTCTTCTCTTCCTGTAATGATTGAAAATGGTTTATTTCACACTCTTCAACTCATCCCTTTCACCAGCAATTCTTTGTCATGTAACATATAACAGGAAATCAAGATATGATTTTTTTCAAAAATTGCAACTCAGAGAAACATAAAATAACCATTGCTAATTAGACTTTGTTGTAGCAGCATAAGTAAAAAATAATAAATCTACAGGACCATTTGGTAATTTTTATTGCATCTTATTTATTTTCAAAAAGGTAACTCATCTGCTCAGCATCCCTTAAAAGAAACTTTTATGTCAACTTTCTAATGGTATTTTTTTTTCTGTACTTTCTAATGGTATTTTTTTTTCTGTAAACTGAACAGATCAAATCAGCTCAGTGTTATATGAGCATAATATAGGTACATGTAATTTTAGGAAATTTTTAAAAATTTCATTACTTTTTTATTACATACCAACTAGTATATATTTTATGTCTTTACAAAGAAAAAGCTAAAAAAATTAAAACCATTGTTATATGGTTTTAAAACTCATAATTCCAGATTCCTCTACTTATAAGATAGAATGGCCCAGCAGGTATTTTCACCATCACTGACTTCAGTTCCATTCAATAATACAGTACATAATGCAATGTCTCAAATATAGTAAAATGTACACAGAATAAAGGTAATTTATAATGACAAATAAGAACTGTAATTTATCTTGGCTGTGCTTCAGAAATTTAGCGTCACCTGCCTTCGCCAAGGCACAAAGCAGGAAGAGGTGAGCATGGCTGTCCCCAGAAGTGGGCAAAGTATGTATAAAGGTATCCATGTACACGAAAGACTTAAAACTGCTCAGTCTCGCTGGGAACACTGAAAAGGAAATGCTGTGGCTTCCCCCTACTATTCACCTTTGGATCAAGTCCACAGTCTTATTTCATCGTAGAGAAAATACAATTGGCAAGGATCTCTAAAAGTAAATCACAATTTGGGCAAATGAAAGAAAATACTTCACTATTTCCAAAGTTTGGTTGTATCTTCTGGATCAGAAGTATTTTGTAGACAAAGGAGAGTTTCACAAAACCGAGATGTCATACAGATGAAGGGACAAGGCATTTTCCACAGAAGCTTAACAATGTCAAACTTTCAAATGGCTCTTACAGTATAACCATTACATGTTACAGTAGTGTGGGTTCTGGGGATCCTTTGGCAGCAAATGCTGATTTAAAGGGCATGGGGTCTCTTTGGGTTGATCTGCTTGCTGGCCTGTTCTTGCAGAGCTACAGATTTTCACTTTATTCCAGAGTTCAGTTAAAATTTCTATTTTTGCTCAAGAATAGCTCCCTGCTGAGTAGCATATGAACCTACATCATAGTCTACTTTTTCAGTTATCTCTAGGAGAGACTTTTTATCTTGTAACCATTGAGTAGATTCCTAAAACACTGCCCTCCTGTGATCTTTTACAACTTGTGCTTCCATTTCTTCCATTTGTGCGACAGCTTCACGAAAAGTAAACAATTGTGGAGAAATTCTCTTCTTCACTGTGTTCACAAAGAAGTTTTATATTGGATCTCTGAAGGGAACTGCCCATACCCCACTCTGCCTCTAAGACATCAATCTGATTTGGTGGACAGTGCATCATTGAATGAAGATCCCCAGCATCAGCTGGATCCACAGTCAATTCTCTCACCTTATTTGCATACCTTAATGCATCAAGAGTATTTTCACAGGATGCCATTCCTGAAGAGTTTGTAGCTATCATGCAGGCATGAGAGTTTTCACCCATGAATTAATCTCTTAACACCTGAGTGACTTCGCTTGCTCGGAAAGGAGTAGGAGGTTTATTTCTACCTAAGGGTCTAATTCATTTCTGCAGTGCTAAAAGTCTTTTTACTAATTTCTGCACCTTCAAGCCTAGTTTGCCTGTTGGCACTGGAAATACCAGCACCTCTGTCATTTCCAGGAAAATCAATAAGAGAAAATTTCCCATGTAGTTTTCCTTTCCTTCTAAGAATAATCTGAAATACTGCGTTGCTCCAAGGTGAATGTGCATTTGGAGATATTTGACCAGATGTTCTGCAACTGTTGTCTATGTCAATGAGTTTCAGTACATCTTCAACACATTTGACTTCCTGTTCCTGTAATCACACCACTTGAGATGTCAGCACAGAGCTTGATGCAGGGCTCTAACCCACAAAGTGTGAGATCATGACCTGAGCTGAAGTCGGATGCTTAACCGACTAAGCCATCCAGGTGCACCCCACCTTCTAGCATTCTTAATTTTGCTTTCCTGTTTAGCAAGTCAAACACATTTCCACTATAAATTTCAAAGAAAACTGCATATACTTGAAGTTCTAACTTCTTATAGTTTGGTCTTTGGCATTAAGAAAATATCTCAAGCTGCTAAAGCATGAATTCCTTCAGAACAATCTTGGTTCGTTCCTTCCCTATGTTTGAGGTTTTCCACTTGCAGCAAAGGACATAGACATTCTCCTTTCAAATAGAGTTTCTACTAATGGTCTACCCGTAATCCTTCTAAACCATTTCACTTAGGATCTGAGTCATGAAAGGCAAAATCAAGACCAAATGTTTGGTTTTCTATGTAACTTATTGAGACAAAACTAAAAGTAGACTTATATACCATTACAATATTTTTACTAGGGATTATGATTACATCTAGAGCTTTCATTTGAGTTTATTTTTTACTGAATGGTCATTTTCATCAATAAGACCTGCTGTTGTCAATGGTCTACAATCCTTTTAAAGTCTCTCATCATCCTAATTCCTAATTAGGATTTGTAGCATCAACATCCCGGGCTTTTTTCTGTTATAGTTCCCTGTTTTTGTTTTTTGTTTTCTTTGTTTGCTTGTTTGTTTTTTATAATTTTTCTACTTTTTTCACACAGTTAGATTTTTCATGTGTATTCTGTTGTGAAGAGGAAGACTTTTCAGGAAGTTGACTAGGTTGTTCATGTGCAGAGCCAACCACTCTGATATCTTTTGGAAGAAGGTCATTTTTAACAGAAGCCACAGTCTGTCTATTCTTTACAATTTTGTTTACTTTGGCTGAGGATGCTGGAGGTAGAGGTGTTTCTGAACTGGATTCAATTTCTTCGTCAGGAACAGAGTCATGGTTGACTGAAAAGATGCTCTCCAGGTCACTATCTTTGCCCTTTATATCTCCATTTCTATCCATTCAACAGTAACACTTCCATTATTTTCATTTAAGAATGTTACCATTGCTTGATATATTTGGGTTTGCTAATTAGGGCCTTGAATTTGTTCTCATTTCTGGTTCTCCGTGGGTTTTCTCCTTTACAATAAAAATTATTTCCAAGCCTGACTGGATCTCATTCCACACCCCAAGCACATGACATTAAACATTTTCCCCAAGAGGAACCACTTCTTGGCTAGATCTCCACATAAATCCCAATCTGCATGTTGCTGGAGTTGGCCATTACCATCACCTCATCTAAGGTGGGGTGGCGGGTAGTTGTGACACTATGAATGCAAGCAAGGCCTGCAGGGCAAGGAGTGATGTTGGGCATCCAGGAATCAGGAGAGTGGAACAGACCACGCTCGATTACCTAAAGCTGACTCAGGGTACAGAAATCATTTGTTTTATGTAAGTAACTTAAAAACTTCTTCATAAAATTAATGAAATAAATTAATGGCCATAGACAGAAAATGCCCACAAATATATCCAGAGGACATGGTGGGCAAATTTTTCCCCAAAAGACAAGTTTCTTTTTAATAAAGTGAAGTCTTCATTTGTAATTTTGTAAATTATTAAGTTGAAAAAATTTTTAATTTAATCCAGTGTAAAAAGAGTCAATGGCATACAACCTTATCATAAAACATTGAGAAATAAAACTTGCTGAGTTGAAAGACTACTTTCTCAATCTTTTAAATTCACTAAATTCTAAAATTTCATCATTTTATTTTCAGTCCTCAAGCTGTCCAACATAATACTATATATGCTGCACAAAGATGGGAAATCAGAAAGCATAAAAGTATACACTCTCCCAATTCAAGACAACTGCATTCATATTAAAATATTATTATTGATTACATACACGTGGGCATTTTGTTGATTTGAGATTAACAATTTAAAATGTAAGGTTTAGAAGCTCAAATAATCTGTCAGTTTCTCATAAATTATTAAATTCTGTGTTTTTTTTTTAACATTCTTGCCCTTCTTTCATCTTTGTCCCACCAAAAGAAGATTAAAAAAGGAAAATAAATGTACCGGGAATAAAATCTGGTAAATTGCTATTGAAACCCACTGGCTTTGTTTGAACAAGATTTTACCACTTACTTACTAGCCACATGGTTTGGGCAGGTTACTTAATTTCTATGACTGTTAAACTTTTGTTTTGTTCTGGTTTTGAAAAGTTGATAAACTGATATGACTATACCTTCAGAGTTTCAGGATGGCTAAAAGTAATTCATGCAAAAATAAACAGCATAATGAATGCATTTGGTACTTATTCAATATTTATCATTAATAAAATTATTATTTTTTAATGTTTATTTGGAGACAAAGAGAGAGTACAAGCAGGGGAGGGGAAGAGAAAGAGGAAGAGAATCTCAGGCAGACTCCACACTCAGCGCAAAGCCTGGCATGGGTCTCGATCTCATGAACCATGAGATCAAGAGCCAAAATCAAGAGTCAGACACTTAACTGACCACTCAGGCACTCCATCATAAATAAAATTATTTTTAAATGTTAGTATAATGTACTGATTATTTTCTGAGGTCATTAATTACAATTATGATGAGAATCATAAATCCAATGTTGGATCATAGAAAACAATATAGACGAAGCAATATGAATAATGGCTCAAAAGTTCATTAGTCTTTGTTGCCTAACTGGCACAAATAACATGAATTTGCAATGAACACAGGGATTTTACAATTAAGTGGCTTATATTAGTAATATAAAAAGCAAAGCTCCTTTTAAGACTCAAAGTTGTTTGGACTATATATTATGACTTGCACTAACACCTTAATCTTTGACAACTTTTCTCTGGACTCTATTAAAGACCTCTTTCCCTAGTCTGGAACTTCTTTTTATAATATATATCAAGTCTTAAGTTAGGGAAATGTAAAATGTGATAGTAAAATTTACAAATGTTCAAAAGAATAGATGTTGAAAATATTCTCTCAAATGTAGACCAGACGTGAACAATGAAGTAAGATGGATTTCATTTTGATCTAATCATATCTATGCTATTTTATGTTCTGCACAATCTTTGGGTTCCGATAATTGCCATTCCCTAGAGAGTTCTGTTCCTGTCATGGCCAAGTAATCTCCCTCTCAACCAACACTACTGCAGGTAACAATTATAAACTCAACAAAACATAAACCTTTTCCTCAAGGCACTGGAGAGGGATAGAAGCAAGCTGATATTCCATGGAAGTTGACACAAAGAGGAAGACAATGATACAGGATCAAATTATTTATGACTCATCCTGAGAGGAGTCTCAAGCCATTATAATTCAATGTGGCTAAAATTTAACAAAAACCCTGCAGTCCTACTGACATGAGAGAACATAGGACAGGATTTAGTAAAAATGCAGCCACTTAACGTAAGAGAGGAAATACCAAAAGGAAAAGTGAGAGGGGATCCCTAAATTTTCTTTGTCTAAATCCCTGGCTAATCTCTGAAACACTCATTCATAGGGAAAACTCAACTCAGGCTAAAAGGAGAAATGGTGTTTTATAGATCAAGCTCAGTGAAATTATAGGTCTTTGAAAATAAGTTGAAAAAAATAGAGACTTAACTAGAAAGCAAACTGAGGGTTGATGGAGGGAGGTGGGTGGGAGACGGGCCAAATGTGTGATGGGGATTAAGGAGGGCACTTGTGATAAGCACTGGGTGCTACATGTAAGTGATGAATCACTGAATTCTACTCTTGAAACCAATTAATAATAATAATAATAATAATAAATAATAGTAATAAAATAGTCATCAGAAAGTCATAAGATCATCTATAGTTGCCAAAAATATCCATTGCAATGTCCAAGGAAACAATCCGAAATTAGTTAAAATCTAAAGAAATAGAAAGACATAATTAATTCAGAGAGGAAAGGACATTTAACAAAAGATAATACTGTGTTACCTAGATGTTGAAATTTGCAGACAAGGATAATAAAGCAGCTATTATAACTATGTTTAAAGATATAAAGGAAAATATAAGCATACCTTGTAGATACAGTATGTTTGGTTCCAGACTACCCCAATAAAGCAAATATCACAATAAAACAAGTCAAATGGCTTTTGTTTTGGTTTCCCAGTGCATATAAAAGTTATGTTTATTCTATAGTCCATTGAGTAAACAATAGCATTATGTCTAAAAAACAATGAACATACCTTAATTAAAAAATGCTTTATTGCTAAAAACATTAACTATCATTTAGGTTTTCAGTGAGTCATAACCACTGATAACAGATTACCATAACAAATGTAATAATGAAAGAATTTAAAATACTGTGAGAATTACTAAAACATATTACAGAGACATGAAGTGAGCAATTGCTGTTGGAAAATATGGTGCTGATAGACTTGCTCAACACAAGATTGCCACAAATCTTCAATTTGTGAAAACACATTACCTGTGAAATGTATTCAAGTGAAGCACAATAGTTATAGGTCTATATGTTCACAAATAATGAAAAGATAGAAACACTGAATTAAGAAATAGAGACCATAAAAATCAAACTGCTGAGAAATTGTAAAACAGAACAAAAAAATATATGAAATAAAACTCACTGGATGAGAAAATAATACTAATGACTGAGGAAAGATTCCCTGAACTTGAAGACAGATCAACAGAAATTATATAATATGGAGAATATATGTTTATATAGTGATATGTTTATATATACAGAATATATATATATAATATAAAATAAATATATTTGTATTTATATATATCATCAGCTCATGGAACAATATCACATAACCCAAATATATATAATTACAATCAGTGTATTAGAATTCTCTAGAGACACAGGACCAGCAGGGTGTCTATACATAGTGAGAGAGATTGAGAGAAAAAAATGTATTATAAAAAACTGACTCATACAATCATAGAGGCTGACAAATCACAAGATTTGCAGTCAGTAAATTGACAATCCAGAGACCCTATAGTGTGTTTCCAGTCTGAGTGCTAGGAGGCTTGCACTCTCTTTGACAACCAGAAAGGGCTGATATTTCCATTCAAGTCCAAAAGCAGAAAAAGCCAATATGTCAATTCAAGCCCAAAATTCCAGTCAATGGTAGTTAGGCAGAAAGAGTTCCCTGTAATTCATGGGAAAGTTAGCCTTTTTGTTCTATTCAGGTCTTCAACTGACTGCATAAGATCAACCCATACTTAGGAGGGCAATCCATTCTTAGTCTACTGATTCAAATGTTAGTCTCACCCAGAAAGATCCTCACAGACTAAATCAGGATTACACTTGACAATATCTGGGCACGCCATGGTTCAGTCAAGTTGACACATAAAATTAACCATCACAAGTCCATCCCTAACATGATACTAACATGATACTATCCTATGTACAACCCAAAACACATGAAGTCCCAAGATGTTAAGTGCTTGAATGATGTTTACTCTTCCCCTTGATAAATTATAGCATTATGATATAAAATTAACAACAGTTAATACTATTATATAAAGTCAATACATTTTAGGTTACCTGATAAGGGAATAAGAGAGGGAAGAAAACAAAGATATATGATATACACATTCATGACAAAATAAGGAATTTTTAGGAAATACTCCTAAAAATTAGTCTTTATTTCCATTACTTGTCATATGGTTATACTATTCTCTTTGCCTTCAGGAAGCACTTCAGCTGAGTGTGATTCTTTAACTGGTAGGGTGACCCATACCATCTTTCCTGAAGAGTCATGGTCATTATTGGTCCTGCCTGGATTGGACTGTTGTAGTTTTCCATTAACCTTAATCACAGGGCACTGAAACACTAAGAGACACCCTAAGGAATCCCCTGCATTCTAGATATACTTTTCTTCATCTCCACTGTGGAGTAGTAGTCCAATTTCTTCTTGGTAGTCAAGAACAATCCCTTCTTTGTAACTTCCTTCTTTGCCTGCTGATTCAGAGGCACAGGAATTCAAAATGACCAGGTATTATTCTTAATTTCTAGTTCAAGGGAATCATTGTTGGGTCTTCTGGTGAAAACATTCACTCCTTTAGTACTAATACCTCTAAGGCCAGTAAAGCCTAAGATACTGTGAAGAGAAAGCAAAAAATTTTGCTAGACGGTCACTAGGGAAAATAGTGAGTGGTACCACTCCTCATTTCCACTCCTTGATTCCTAGACCTGGGGATCCTAGCTATGGGAGAAACACCACCATATACTGGAAGCTTATTCAGAGCATACATAGCCTTCTGGGAAATCTTAACCAAATTTTCAAGGTATTGTCACCTAGTTAGACTGTAAAGAAGTATTCAAAAGTCATTTCACCATTCAATCAAGCAAGCTACAGACATTAGAGAACATGGTATGACCAGTAAATTCCATAATAATGAGCCCATTGCCTCATTGGCAATTAGGGAGAGAGGGGAGAGAGAGAGAGAGAGAGGGAGAGAGAGAGAGAGAGAGAGAGAGCGCAAGCATGAGTTGGGGAGAGGCAGAGAAAGGGAGACAGAATTGGAAGCAGGCTCCAGACTCTGAGCTGTCAGCACAGAGCCCGATGTGGGGCTTGAACTCACCTACTGTGAGATCGTGACCTGAGCCAAAGTCAGATGCTTAATCAACTGAGCCACCCAGGCACCCCAACCATTGCCTCACTTCTTTTGCAACAAAGTGAGTTATTTAATCAGAAACAATTCTGTGTGCTATATCAAGAACAGTGAATAAGGCATTCTGTAAGTCCATGGATGATAGTTTTAGCAGAAACGTTGCATGCAAGGAAGCCAAACCCATATCCAGAAGAAGTGTCTATTCCTATAAGAACAAAATGCCACCTTTACCCTGATAGAAGTGTCTTAAATAATCAACCTACCACCAAATAGCTACCTGATAAACATAAGGAAATGATACCATGTAGAAGACTCAGCATTGGTCTTTGTTGGTGCAGATTGAGCACTTAGCGGTGGCCAGAGCCAGGTTGGCCTTGGTGAATAGAAGTCTAGGTTGCTGAAGCCATGCATACTTTGTGTCCCTGCTACAAGGAGCACTTTGTTTATAAGCTCATTGGGCAATGACATTGGCTGGAGAGAGATGAAGACAGGTATATATAGAATAGGTCATCCTCTCCACTTGATCATCAAAATCCTCCTCTTCAGAAGTCACCCTTTGGTAAACATTCATGTGGGACACACATGTTTTCCTGTTTTTTGCCCATTCAGAGAGATTACATGTTCCAATTGTGTTTCTTCTAAGTCCCTGACATTCAGTCAAACCATCGAGAACAACCCATGAATCAATGTATAATCACATGTCAGTCCACTGCTCTTTCCCAGCAGAGTGAAAAATTAGGTGCACTGCTTAAAGTTCTGCCCACAGGGAAGATTTCCCTTCATTACCATCCTTCAGAGATCTCCAAGACAGGGGTTGTAGTGTGGAAGCTGTACACCATCAGGTGTTGGCTATATATCTTGCAGAAACATCTTTAAGCCAAATCTAAGTCTTCTCTTTCTCTGTCAGTTAATCATAGGCAAATCCCCATGAGGCCATGGTTGCAGGCTGAGAGAATGTAGCACAGCAGAAGTGAGGCCATGGGCCTTTGGACCACTTCTCAGGCAATTTTCTCACGCCTTCAGGCCATATCATGTTATATACCACTTCTATTTGATGATGGAGCATGGTTGTGAATGCCCAACTTTAAGGAGGTGAAATAAGACTCATTACATGATGGGCAGATCAGGTCGCATGGTAATGTGATGGCTTAAGTTTAAGTATTCAGTCTCTCCTCAGACCCAGTAGCAGGTCAAGAACTGTTTCTCAAAAGGAGAGTAGTTATCCAGAGGATAGTAGGGCTCTGCTCTAAAATCCTAAGGGCCCGTGCTGCAATTCACCTACAAAGGCCCGCCAAAACCTACAAACAGCCTCCCTATCTGCCACTGACACTTCAAGCACCACTGACTCTACTGCATCACATGGCCCAAGTGGCAGAGCAGTTTTCAAGGCAGGATGGACCTGTAGCAAAGCCATCTTATGTTCTGGGCCCCACTGAAATCTAGCAGCTTTTCAGGTCACTCGGTAAATTGGACAGAATAACACATCCAAATGATGAAGATGTTGCCTCCAATATCCAAAGAGACACCAGGAATTGTGCTTCTTTTTGCTTATAGTGGCCAGATGCAACAATTTATCTTTCACTTAACAGGAGTATTTTGACATGACCCACACTTCTAGAACCCTAGAAATTTTGCTATGTAAAAGGCCCCAGAGTTACTGGATTTATTTCCCACCATGTTTTCTATTCAACAAGATAAACTAAATATAGGACCATACACAAAGATCTTTAAAATTGGTAGTGAAACAAATAACCACAAGTGAAAATCAGAAGACAGAAATCAAATGCAATCATAACACAAGAATTTCACATATAAAAGTATCAAAAACAATATAAAAATATTACATACTAAATATTCAAAGAAATAAAATTTGCAATCAGAAAAAATGAGATATCAAAAGCTAATTTAACATGGTGAGATGTATTTTTGTAAACAATCAATAAACATTCAATGATAAAAGCAGAGTTGTTGAAAAAAATCAGAAAATTTATAAACCGTATTCTACCATAGAATAAAATATACGGAGACAGAAAGATGTAAAATATTAAGGTCATTTTAATACATATGAAGTGTTGAACTAAAAATTCTAGTGTTTATTTAATCAAAATACCTAAAAAAGAATAGAAAATATAGATGGAGCAGAAGAAAAATTTAAAGGGATGATAGATCACAGCTGTGCAATTTTTAGGTAATAAAGACATGGATAAGTGGAAATTGAAAGCACAGTATATTTTTTAAAAATCTGTATTTTAACACATTGACATGGAGTTATAAAATATCCAATAAAATAGAGATGATTTTATTTTATTTTTTTTTAATTTTTTTTCAACGTTTTTTATTTATTTTTGGGACAGAGAGAGACAGAGCATGAATGGGGGAGGGGTAGAGAGAGAGAGACACAGAATCGGAAACAGGCTCCAGGCTCTGAGCCATCAGCCCAGAGCCTGACGCGGGGCTCGAACTTACGGACCACGAGATCGTGACCTGGCTGAAGTCGGATGCTTAACCGACTGCGCCACCCAGGCGCCCCAAAATAGAGATGATTTTAAAAGCACCTAGTGATAAAAGACAGATCCTTTAAAATAAACAACCAAAAGCTTCAAAAAATAAAAGGAACTTAGAAAAGAATAGAATAAAATCTTCAAAGAGCTGAGAGTAAATCCCAACATTTTAGTTGTCTACACAGAAATACTCTTTCACAATTTAGGGCAAAACAAAGACATTTCTAGATTTCAAAATATGGAGAATTTAGCATAAATGCCCTGCCTCACAAACCATTCTAAAAGAAGTACTTTATACATGATTCCAAAATGTTCATTTACCACATTTGTTAAGCGTCTACCATGTGTTAGATGTTCTTTTATGTCCTGAAAATACAACCCAAATCCTTCCTATCAATGCACTTATGTTCTCACTTGTGATACAGATAAACAAAAACATAAATAAGTGAAAAATAAATGAATATATACATACACACATACTATATAAGTATGTAGTACGTTAAAATATGCCATGTAGATAATAAGAAAAGTAAATCAGAGAAGGAACTATGGCATGTCTGGTGTGGGATTATGATTTAAATACAATACAGAAATTCATGGAGGAATATTTGATTCATGTGGATCAAGAAAAAAATATTTTGAGCAAAGGAAAATCAAGTGAAAAAGATTCTAAGACAGGTACATGTTCTGTCTTTTGTGGAATAGTAAGAAAGAATAATTAGAAGAGATAAGGCTAATGTAATAAAAAAAAAAAAAAAACCCTGGAAATCATATAGCTGTAATGTGGACCACTTTAAGGCTTTTCTTTCTTAAAATGATTAAGATGAGAGTTTTTGAAGGGTTTTGGGTAAAAGGCTGAAATACATGATGTGAGAGATGGGGGGAAATGAAAAGAGGTGGAGGAGACAGTACAGAAAGAAGGGAAGAGAAGAGGAAAAACAGGAGAAGGTGAAGAAGAAAAAGAATGGAAGAGGGAAGAGAGAGGAAGAGGAGGTGGAGAAGGATGAGGAGTTACCAAAGGGCTATCACAATCATCACAGAAAAAGGGACTTTGACTTGGGCCAGAGTGGCTGCAATGGAAGAAGAAGTAGAGGTTGTTTTCTGAAAATAGTCAACAGATATTGCCAAGAGATTGCTAAGAGGTATGAGGGGAAACAAGAAAAAAAGAAAAAAAAAAGATGATCTCAAGGTTTTAGCCTGAACAACTGAAAGAAAGTTGCTGTTTGCTGAGATGATATCTGAGAAAGAAAAAAAAAATTGGGGGGAAATAGAGTTTAAATTCAGAGCTTGTTAAGTCTGAGATTCTTAGACGTCCAAGTAGAGATTTAGACTAAGCAGGTAGTTCTTTTATGCAAAGAAGAGTTCCAGGCTACAGAAGGAATTTGGGGATTATTACCATAGGAGAATGAGTGAAGATGAAGACTAGACCAGGTCCAAGCAATGAACCCTGGGATTTGAGAATGAAAATGCTATCTAAATGCCAATATATCTGAATATTTAAATGAAAAAGGACAAATTCTTGAAAAACACAAATTACTGAAACTAACCCAATGAGAAACAATATCTAAATAAAAAATATACAATATACAAAAAATGTCCATAACAATACTCTTCATGAACTTCGTACACTTAAACAATTCATATGCCAGTTCACATTTGGGATAGTCACTTAATGCAATATCATAAAGCAATGAAAATGACCAAAATCATGCAAGATACAACAGCTTATATAGATTCCACAGACATCATGTTAGGCAGAAGAGGCCCAACTCATACTGCTTATTCCATATTCATAACATTCCTATGCAGTTAGAAATAATCTACTATAGGTATTAGAACATTTGTTTCCTACAGTGTGTTAGTAATGCCTTGTACCTTGATCTTTGATTACTTATTTTTATTTTTTAAGCTTTGTTCAGCTATTATCTGAGTCTTTTTAGAATAATCATCAAACTATACAGTTCTAATTTCATCCACTTTTATGCTAAACTTCTAAAAACACTTTTTTAATTATTAGAAAATAAAAAAACAAATGAGCAGAACTAGCCAGAAACATATTTAAAATATTAATGTATTAAAAGACTAGCTCTATGTGTTATTAAAATATTCTATAAATCTACCATGATTTAATAAGGTTTATACTAGTAGGATACTCGTATTTTAAGAAAAAGATAGAATATAGGTACTGAATAGGTATTATAAGTTTGAAAAGGCCTTAAAGAGACAAATCCAGAAGCAATTGACATAATAAATTTCACTACATATACTTTGAAAATGTCTGAATAAACAAACTCAAACACTACAGAAAAATTGGGAGAATATTTGTAAAATATAGGATATATAAATATATAAATTTTTATAAATCAGTATTAACCACCTACTAGAAAAACAATTAAATATTTAAATAATCTAAAGAGTCCACAATAAAATACAAATGTCTTTTGAATATAAGATGCTCAATTTGACTCATAATCAGATTTTCTACTTCTAGGTTTGTTTGTGATAAGCATATATTTTCCACATGAGAAAACATTAATAAATATTTATAAAACCACCATTTTTATTTTAGTAAGACTGGTAAGTTAAATCTTGCTGTACTTGGAAATATTTTTCATTAAAATTTGCTATTATGTAGTAAAATTCCTGAAAGTGGCAGCCTCTATTACACCCTTTGAAAATTCAAGTCATTGCCTTCAACTTTTTAAAATTGAAACCAAGAGTTGGTGTGTGTGGGTGGCTCAATTGGTTAAGTATCTGGCTCTTGATCTTGGCTCAGGTCATAAGCTCATGGTTTTGTGGATTCAAGCCCCACATCAGGCTCTACGTTGACAATACAGAGCCTTCTTGGGATTCTCTCTCTCCCTCTCTCTTTCTCTGCCCCTCCCCCATTCATGAGCCTGCTCTCTCTCTCACACGAATAAACTTAAAAAACAAATAAATAAACTGAAACCAAGAGCATGACATTTTATATTGCAAAATTACACACATAAATACACACACTCATTCACTAACAATATTTATGTCTACTTGTGACGCATGTACAAGTATTATGGTCTGTTTTATCTTACCCTGCTTTATTATTTATAAATGCTAGTCTTAATGCATAAAGTTGATGCCATCAGACTGTGACCCACGGTTTTAAAAATACCGTTCCAGTAGGAGCCAAATGAGCTTATATTTAGTGTCAGTAGATTAACATGAATGTTGTAATACAGTAAGGAAAGTACTTACGACCATTTAATTTGAAAGCCTAATATAGCAGAGTGCTGCTGTGATCAAATGATTCCAACAGAAGAATCAGCTTAACACTCAAACTTTCATGCCAATCAGTACAAAATTGTTGACTTTGATTACAGTTCTGTGATGTAAGCCTGTACTTTCTAAAACTCGTGTGCATTGCTTACCTTTTCGAAGGGGATAACATTTTTAAGAATGATGCCACTCTGAAAAGAAGGAAAAAAAGTTGTGGCTTCAAGTGTACCCATCTTTTGTATGAAAGGATGATATTTTCATTATTTTAATGGTCTAAATAAGTGAACATGTTAAGCTTTCTCACAATCCTACCACAGATTTTCACAGTGTAATCTCTCAATTGTAAGTAAAAGGAGTATTATTAGCACTCAGTTTGTAAGCAAAAGGATAGTACCAAACAGTTTTTTTCTCTTTCAAAATACACAAAGCAAACTTTGTCTTCAAAAGAGTATAAGAAATGACTTCTCACTGTACATCTGAACATTACAATTTTCTTTATACTTTTAACTTTGTTACGCCATTTGCAAAGCTGTCATGGTTTGAAGTGTATAGCTATTTTGTCTTTGTCATTTCTTATTTTCTGTTACTCTAAGAAATAATACATTATTTTGAGTATAGATTGGGAATTGTCTCCTTCTACTCTCAGCTAAAATCTAATTCCAGTCTTATATTACCAAAACTACTATGAAAACATTCATTCATTTTTTGAATGAATTTGTTTCATATCATTAAAAGAAGTGAGTATATTCCTAAATTCACATAAAGATTAAAAGGAATTGTGCACAAGGCCATAACCTTTTTCATATGCGAATGAGACATGGAAAGGTAAATTGTAAAGGCTAATGTAAGAAGAGGGGTTATTATGTTTGTGAGAATTGATTTCTACTTTATGACTGTTGTGAAAAAAGATTCTTTTTTTTTACTTATTTATTTTGAGAGAGAGAGACAGAGGGAGCAAGTGGGGGAGGGACAGAGAGAGAGAGAGAGAGAGAGGGAGAGAGAGAATCCCAAGCAGACTCCACATTGTCAGTGCAGAGCCGAATGTGCGGCTCAAACCCACAAGCCATGAGATCATTACCTGAGCTGAAACCAAGAGTCTGACACTTAACTGACAAGCCACCCAGGCGCCCCATGAAAATAAGATTCTTAAATGTCTCTTAAAACTTTGGAATCACAATAAAGTCTTTGCTTATATTAAATTCATTATAAAAGACAAGTCTTTGGTAACGAAATGGATGGGTTTCATGAAGATACAACTTTTAGGAATGTATAAAATTCTGTATTTTGTCTGTTTTTGATTACTTGCCCTATTTTTTTTACTTTCAAAAGTATCAAACCTAAAGAAAAGTTATAGTAAAAGCCATGTTTTAATGACATTCATTTACTCTTTACTAGGTTTCACCAGTTGTTAACATTTGGCAAATTTGTTTTCTCTTTCTCCTTTGCTATATATTCAAAAGTCAATCACTGACATGATGGTACTCATTCCTAAATATTTCATCCTCTTGCCTTTAAGATCACTTGCCTTTATATAACCACAGTCCCATTTCCATACCAAGGAATTTAACTTTGATTCAATAATATTATACGAAATGTAATCCATATATAAGTTATCTAATCGTTCATAAAATGAACTGCCAACCTTGTTTTAATACAAGATTCCACCAAAAATTATACACTGTATTTGGTTGCATGCATCTTTAGTCTTTTTTTAATGTTCTTGACTTTGTCTTTCATAACACTGATACTTTTGAAGCATCCAGGCCACTTGTATAAAATGCTCCACAATTTAAATCATTCTCTTTGTTATCTCATGATCATACTTAGATCAAACCATTTACAAACGATTTAAACGATTTAAAAACCATTTACAAACGATGTATACATTCCTTCGCATCACATCAAGAGACATAATGTCCTTTTTTATGAATTATGGGCATGCTAGTTGTTAATCTGGCCTGATGTTTTCCAACCGCATGAATACCTGCTAATGAATATCTGCTTCCCAGTAACTATTCACACAATGGCTCAGTGTCTGTCGATGGATACTTGCCTAAATCAATTTTTTACATTACTGTTTCCAAATTGGTGATTTTTTAATTATATCATTTTACTGTATATACTCATTTATGTTCTTCAGTAAAGACAGTTCAGCAGTTCTGTGAATGAAGACTGTCTGCTTCATGAAGTGTTAAATAAAGTTTGTTTGTATCACCTAAATGGTCTTCTTTTATCATTTTTTAAGTCTTTGGTAACAATTAGTAGGATGGGAATCCGACTGCTAACAGTCCGTGAGATGAGATGCACACTGACCCCTTTTAGCTTATACTATATTGATTCTACCCTGTTTGTGTTTTTAAAAAACCTGCAAAATTACATATTTATTCTCCAGGAAGTTTTCAAAGTTTTTTCAAGTTCCCAGGAAAGTTCTGGGATCCTGGAAAAGTTCTGGAATAATTATACTAGGATTTGACACTGAGTGGCAGCCATTCCTTCCTCAAGAAGAAGGAATTCCAATGAGTGCAACGGATTGCAGTCATTAGGGGGACTCACAAACCCTTGAGGTACGTCCACAGCATAAACCATTGGAGAACTTGAGGAAATAAATTAAAACAAGAAATTCAGAATGTTTGACCAATGGCACATCAAAATCTAAGTAGAATCAAGTCACTCACACTATTAAAAACCGTCAGGTCATCCACACTATAAACAAAACTTCTCATGAAAGAAACAGTAGATCTATTGCTCATGGAAGCCAATGTCACATTTAATGGGCATGAATCAAGCACTTAAAAACTGTTAGAGCACGAGCCACCTAACTCTATAGAGTCTTGTGCTAGGACACGTTAATCATAGAATGGGTTAAATTGATACTAAATCACCTAGCAACCTCAAGAAAATTTCCATGCAAAAGGCACACTGTAGAACACCACAAAATCACCAACCCAGTAGCACATTCCTCTTAGGTGTTAATTTGGCTACAAGAGAGCCAAGGCCTAGCTAAAGAAATGGAATCGTCAAGTTTCAAGGAACTCAAAGTGCTTCCTTCCAGCATACCTGCTTATATGTCAAAGAACTGTTTCTCTGGAAGCTGTAGATACCTACAAAACTGGTAAAGTCTTACTAAGACAATCTAGAATTACAATGGCCATTATGGGACATATTCCAATTAGACAAAATCATTCATTAGAGAAGTACAATTAAAAACAAGTGTTCCTAAAATCAAATAGAATGGGCTCCCTATTTTATGCAGAAGGCTCCAAAAGGCTTCAAGATTCTAAGAGAGCTTCATTAGAAGATTCGTTGCAGAAGACTAATGAAAAGTGAAAGCCACAAGAGGTACCCCAAAGACTGTAAGATTGATGTGATTCCTATTGCATCTTTCTACTTTCCTTTACTTGAATATTCAGTCTATTAAAACTCCATCTTAATTGCCTTTCCACTCTGCAGAGACATACAAGATCATAAACAAGAGTCCACAAAGTTAGTAGCCTTAAAACTACAGCAGCTCCAAGACCAGAAACTTAAAACACCTGGGCCTCCCACTTTGCACCCTGCTAGGGTTCCTTCATCAAAACACTGGCCCAGAAGCTGAGGTCTCATTTGCAATCAATTTTGACATTGGAAGAAAGATTGTCTTTGAAGATTTTATACAAATCCTTCCACACCAATTTGAACATCCCCATATCTCAAAGGAAGGCCCCAGATGGCCTCCTAGGGCTGATGTGATGCTGAGCGATTCTCTGGTAAATTGCCATGAGTTATTCCCATAAACAGCCCAGGGAAAACTAAAATTAAAGTTAATGGAGAACCTCACGAAATTCTGGTACATACTGGAGCTACACACTCTACTTTAAACCTCACTCTTTTTGGAGCCTGGGAATACTGGCAGAAGTCTGTGAAACATGAGAGTTCTTACCAGAGTCAGTCCTCTTGGATCTTGCCCTGCAGAGAAAGGAAGGTAAAATGCCACGTTGTTTCTTATTGGTTATCTGCTTTTTCTCTCACAGAGACAGCTATGGCGGCTTACTTGTCTTGTCACGCATTCTGAGAAAAGGTTTGGCTTTCTGTGTGGTAGAGCCCCTCCCTGAGGAATGTGATGAAAAACCTCAAGACAAGGGAAGGCAACCTAGCTAAGTGCGTAGCCTTAGCTAAATGAAACAATGTACCCAGAGAGAAAGGAAAACATTCCAAAGACAAATAGCTCTAAATCTAGAACACAGGAATCTCTTGATTTCAAGTAGAGTTGAAGATAATATAGTGGGGTGATGGTCTCAGTCCCTTGATTGCATTCAGGTTGTAACCCAATTCTTCAAAGAATTAAAAACAGCTGTCCTATAAACTGAGCTTTCACAAGAAGAGAAAAAAGCCACTTTTCTACCAGTCCCTATTCATCTCAAAAAGCTCATAAGTATCCTAAAAATTTTGGATTTAGGAAACAATAGGCCTTCTAGGAGGAACTTGCATTGTTTCTCTGTGCCTTTGAGATGTGAATGTTTTACTTAGTCTTATGTAGAAACTGAGGGCCATCTCTTCAAAATGCAAATTTCAGGGAGGTAATTCTAGTCAGAAGGAAACAAAGACGGGAAAGGCTATTTGGAAACTAGGTGAATGAACACTCTTTAAAGTCTTCACAAACACTGTTAAAAAGTTTAAGCCATCTGAGTAGGTAACCTTAATTCATTCCATCTTCCAGAAACCACTAACTGCCAGAAACTACCCACTGAATACATATAAAAAATAAACCTGCAAAAGCCTAAACGAAGCTTGCTCCATGGTTGAGTCAATGTGCACAATTATTTCGACGCAGTATGTTATTTCCCTCAATTTTGTCTGCTATGCATTTGATTTTATTACATCTACACACCTTTTTCCAGTAGATGCCATAACTTCCTAAAACACTTATATGTATTTCCAAAATGCCTTTACTACATATTTTACCATGAAGCAAAAATTTGCCATCTTATCAATCCCTCCCCGCTCCATTCCATCTACATGTTAATGATAATGCTTAATCATTCTAGAAACTCAATTGTAAAATCATGTATTTTGACGATTTTAAAAATATTTCTTGGTGTTACCATTTGATTTTTATTTTAGCCACCCACCTTTTTTACAGAGTCAGTTAAAATTATGTAACCTAGATGGTTAGTACTATTAGTTTCTTAGTGATTTAGTTCATGATATTGTAACTCATTACAGTGCACGTACACATTATTTTTAAATATTCTATCTATTGTGATGGCTGAATATCTTGATATGAAAAATATCTTCTTTAATGTTAGCCAAAAAATTCCTATTTTTAATTATTATTATTATTATTTACTACCATATCGCTATGATACTAGTATATGGCTCTCTGGAAGACCAATTATTATTATGGTCGTTTAAGATAGACATGGTTACTGCGTTACAGGGGTGTTGAAATAATAGAAGGAGATGATTAAGAATCCTTGAGGAAGGCCTTCTACATTAAACAATTTTATATTGACTCTACTTTCAATGTCCAAGATAAATAAAAGAAATAAGAATCTGGTCGGAAAAGAGCTTTTAAATTCTTGTTCAATAGTGAAACATCAATTTAGCTTTGAAATGGTCTTTTTCCCCACGTATTCCTGAGAATGAAAAGATGATGGGGATTGATTGCAGTGCCTGATGTCAGCAAGTCGACTCTTTCCTTTCTAAAAATATTTAAAAGCTGCAATTTTGCCTCTCATCCTTGCTCTCCACAGCAACTCAACCTGGCAGCAACAGGAGTCCCATTCTTAAAGTAATAGGTAGCTGCCTAAGCAAGCCAAGCAATGTTTGTAAATATGCATTTTAAGCATTCTCTCAAAATAACCAATGGAACACGAAAAGAAAAAAAACTATTCATTTGGAGCTCAAGGCAAAACTACCAGACCCAAATGTGAAGTGCACAGGGGGATATACGTGTGTGTGTGAAATATTTTGTAAGAGCTAGAGCTCATGGACCAAGATGAAGCTATTACAACTTTCATCAATTCTTTGTACCTCATATCTACATAATTAAAATTTCAACAAAAGGCTCTTATAAAACACTCTACATCATGTGTCAAATTATGCAAATGGAATTTCAATTAAAATGTTTATTTTCAAAAAAAAATTAAAAATTAAAAATAAATACAAAATTAAGTTTATTCTTAAAAATGTGTTTTTGGCTTCTGATTACTGAAGCTGTATATCATAGGTCATTTGGCAACTATAAAAATAAAAATACAAAAATAATTCCAGAGTCACCTGTGGATTTCAATCTTTTTGCAAGGTATTAATACATAATTAATACACATTAGGATATCAAAGACAAACCTAATATTTTTTCTTAAAATAAAATGCAAGTTTTTTCCATGTTACTAGGTCTCTAGGAAGCTGTTATTCAGGATGTTGTAATGTAATATCTATAAATTCTCCTCTATTCTTAGACTTCAATTTTTCCTCTAATATTTGCTATAGTAAACAATGTCCCTACAGATTCTTAAAATAATTTTTAAGAACTATGAGATACACATTCTAAACCATGAATGATAAGGCTGTAGTTTAAATCAATTCATATTTTTTCATTATTTTGCTTAAACAGTTTTATTAAAGTCTCATACTATGGTTTACATTTTTATCAGTTTATCTACACATTGCTCCTGGATTTTTAAACAAAGTTTATTTTAATCCCATATTATTTGGTGCATACAAATTCTAGAATAACCTTTTTCTTTATAGATGCATTCCTACCAATGTAAAATAACTCCTTTTCCTATTTAATGCTTTGTACTTTCAGAGTTCTTTTTATATGATAACAATGTAACAATCTCTTCTTTCTTTTTGTTTATTTTTTTTGCCATTGCGTATTTTATCCTTCCATTATTGCTAGCCCTTTATTTCATTTCATTTTGTTTAATGAGTATTATTTAAAATAAATAAGTTCAACCCATTTTTATTACATGAATGGACCTACTTGATGTATGGTCCTGATGATCTATTGTAAGCTGCTGCTTCTTTCTTTTTCCTTCTCCTCCTCTCCCCTTTCTCTTTCCTCTTTTCCTTCACTTCCTTCTCCCTCTTTTCTTCTTTTCCCTTATCCTTCTCCCCTTCTTTTTCTCCTCCTCCTCTTCCTTCTTTTCTTCTTTTGTATTTTGCTACCTTTCATTTATCTTCTCCTGTATGCTCCAAGATATCATGCTCACAAGAATCTATTGATAATTGTTACTGACTGTGTCTAGAAACAACTTTGGCTCCAAAGAGAAGAAAAGTGATAGAAAAAAGAATTTGCTTTTACAACTGTTTAACAGGTTTTTAAATGTGTGAATAGGCAGCTCCGAAGGTTTCCATTCTGACCTGTGCTGTCTCCATATGATTAAATCCACTCATGTGACTGGGAGTGGGGAGAAATAGTACTAAGGAAAGTCTGATGGTCTGTTTCTAGCATCTACACTGTCTCAGATTTTAGCACTTACCAATCCACTGTAACTATTCATAGATGAACAGTATTTCTCCCCAAGCCAATAAGAATACACCAATTTTAACATTAACTTGTTTGGATATTTAGAATGAAGGCAGAAGATATCTCCTTATTATAAAAGCAGAGGGAGTTCAGGAAAAAAACTATAACTAATGACATAGTAAAACTATATATTAACAACCATTAGACAATCATTTCTCTCACAGGTAACTTATTTTCTCATGTGCAGTATAATGAGATGATCTTGTAATCCTCCTTATAAAAAAAGGTATAATTCATTTCATGCTACTTTCTCTACTTATTAGTACTTTATCTATGTATTTGGAAATATATTCACAACTAAACTACTGCTAAGAATTAAACAGTAGATTCCTCAACTATCCAATAACAAGAACAGAAGATTAAATACATTTTTTCTCTGTCATCTAAAAAAAATATTTTAACACCCAGCTCACCTGAAAATTGTAGTCATATATTCTGGGCTCTAGTACATTACTAAGTGGAGCTTAATTTGCTTTGACTTAAAAAACACAGAAAAGAGTGAATACTTGCTCACTAGAATAAATATCTCAAGTTATAGTACTATCTGATGAATAATATAAAGACACTGACATTTAGAACCCCAAAATGGACCCAAAACTATATGTTCAACTAATATTCAACAAGGCAGAAAAGAATATCTAATGGGAAAAAAGAGTCTCTTCAACAAATGGTGTTGGGAAAACTGGACAGCAACATGCAGAAGAATGAAACTGGACCACTTTCTTATACCATAGACACAAAAAATAAACTAAAATGGATATAAGTCCTAAATGTGTGACAAAAAGCCATCAAAATCCTAGAGGAGAACACAGGCAACAACCTCTTGGTCTCAGCCATAGCAACTTCTTACTAGACATGTCACCAAAGGCAAGGGAAAGAAAAGTAAACATGAACTATTGAGACTTCAAGATAAAAAAGCTTCTGCACAGTGGAAGAAACAATCAGTAAAACTAAAAGGCAGCCAATGGAATAGAAGAAGATATTTGCAAATGACATATCAGATAAAGGGCTAGTATCCAAAATCTATAAAGAACTTATCAAACTCAACACCCAAAAAATAGATAATCCAGTTAAGAAATGGGCAGAAGACATGAACAGACATTTCTCCAAAGAAGACATACAAATGGTTAACAGACACATGAAAAGATTGCTCAACACCAGTCATCATTAGGGAAATATAAATCAAAAACACAATGAGATATGACCTCATACCTGTGAGAATGGCTAACATGAACAACTCTGGAGACAACAGATGTTGCCAAGGATTTGGAAAAAGGGGGGCCCTCTCACACTGTTGGTGGGAATGCAAACTGGTGCAGCCACTCTAGAAAACAGTATTGAGGTTCCTCAAAAAGTTAAAAATAGAACCACCCTAAGATCCAGCAATTCCACTATTAGGTATTTATCTAAAAGTACTGATTGGAAGGGGCAACTACACTCCAATATTTATAGCAGCACTCTCAATAATAGCCAAATTATGGAAAGAGCCCAAATGTCCATTTACTGATGAATGTATAAAGAAGAGGTGGCATATATACAATGGAATATTACTAATATTAGCAAGAATGAAATCTTGTCATTTGCAACAACTTGGATGGAACTAGAATGTATTATCCTAAGCTAAATAAGTCAGTCAGAGAAAGACAAATATCATATGATTTCCTTCATGTGTGGAATTTAAGAAACAAAACAGATGAACATTTGGGAAGGAGAGGAAAAATAAAATAAGATAAAGTGAAATAAGATATAAGATAAAATAAGATAAAAAGGAAAGAAAGAGAGAGGCAAACCATAAAAGACTCTTAAGGATAAAGAACAGACTGAGGGTTTGTGGAGGGGTGTTGGGCAGAGAGATGGTTAAATGGGTGACGGGCATTAAGGAGGGCACTTGTTGAGATGATACTGGGTGTTATATGTAAGTGATGAATCACTAAATGCTACTCCTGAAACCAATACTACACTATATGTTAACTAAGTTTAAATAAAACTGTAGGGGAAAAAAAAGAGTGGATGTGTTAACTAACTCTACTGTGGTAATCATTTCACAATATATACGTGTATCAAATCATCATGTTGTATACCCTAAACTTACACTATGTTATATGTCAATTATATCTCAATAAAGCTGGGTGGGAGAAAGTAGTGGAGCTAGGATTGAAAACTCTGCCTGATTTTGAGCCCATGCCCTCGGCTACTGTCCATGCTATCCCCTTATGTTACAAAGTGATTGTGACAAGTAAACTAAGCAAAAGATTAATGAAAACAGACACTTACATTTAAATTAAAGTTAGAAAATCTGAAAAGGACTATTATTGACTCACAAAAGATTATATTCATAATATATTTGCATTGTAAACACCTTGTTGGGTAAAGATAAAAAATGAAATATAAAATGAATGACACACAAAAGACATAAAGCTTATTTGAGGGTATATATTTTTTAATTAAAAAATGCATTAAGGGGTGCCTGGGTGGCTCAGTCGGTTAAGCGTCTGACTTCAGCTCAGGTCATGATCTCGCCGTGTGTGAGTTCGAGTCCCACGTTGGACCTCGATCCCCACCTCAGGCCCTGTGCTGACAGCTCAGAGCCTGATGCCTGCTTCAGATTCTATGTCTCCCTCTCTCTGCGCCCCTCCCTCGCTCATGCTCTGTCTCTCTCACTCTCAAAAATGAATAAGTGTTAAAAAATTTTTTTAATGCATTAAAATACCAGCTTTGATATTTCTAGTTGTGGGACACTGGACAATTTACCATTTTTCCTCACCTCTAAGTGGGTATGTTAGAATGTAATTTTAAAGATAATGGTCTTGTTAAGTGAAATAATGTGGATTGTCAAGCATGTAGTCAGTCCTCAATGACTAAGACATGTAAAACTATTTTTTGCTTTTAAAACAAAATAAGATTAGATTTCTTGAAACAGTGAGCTCCTCTGGTGAGTTTGAAACATTTTAATTTCCAGTGATATTTTTATATAATGCATGTTAGAATATATATTTTATTATATTCATACTAGCTTAAAAATTAGATATAATCATTTATATAACGGAGTGTTTAAGTGTTATGGTTTAAAATGTTATCATTTTTAAAGACGGAATTTGATGGTTGCCATGTTTAAAAGCAAAGAATTTAACTATGATATACCTTATTTAAATCTTTTCCTTTTTATTTTTAAAGTAACTATAGTTTATCCTACAGAAAATAAAATTACTTGCTGCACTACATAGATAATTTGTTTACTTTAGGTACCATATTGCACTTTAATTAAGAACATTTCCAGAGAATCACAATGCAAAAAATTTGCTTTCCTAATTAAAATAAAAAGCACAGTAAGCTGTTTTATTAGTAATGTGAGTGATGCTATTAAGAGAAGATAATGATTTAGGAAAGTGAACTTGGACTAGGGTGAACTTTAGTGCAGAGCACACAAAACAAAACAGTGCACACTAATCAATTAAAATGGGGCAGATTATTTTATGATGCTAAATATTTTTACATAGATATGTAACAGAAATGTTTACTTTTGTCACATATTCTAAATCCCCACATCTCAAAATTGGAGACTATATGTTTTACAAAAGATGTGAATTATATCATATAATAGATAATGGAATGTTTGCACATGTGCATGTGCACGTGAGAGTGGGGGGGGCAGAGAGAAGAATGTACATGTAAATATACATTCATAATAGTATAGAGAAATTACTATGGCAATATTTTGAAAGCAGTGAACAGCAAAAAGCTGAAGTTGGCAATATAATAGGTTAGATAGGTGATAACACATTTATACAAAGAATGATGCAGTCAATAAATAGATCTGAGTTATATTATTAAGAGGGGGGAAACAAGATGTGGAGTCATCTGTATTATATATTGGTATTTTTAATATCCACATAAAATGCTAGAATCCTTTCAGGATCTGAGTAAGCAGTTTTGAGGTCACTTGGTAAGCCAGGCATGCATATTCTCTGCAAGAATAAGTGTTTCTATCTTAGGCTGCAGCAGTTATTACAGTAAAGGAATATATACATGTTTGATTTCTTTCTGAAACATAGGATATATAAAAAACCATTAATAGGAGGAAGTTGAAAGTAAGATTGTAATATTTATTGTTATTAGCATGGAATTTTTAAGACTTGTTTAATTATTAGCAGACAATTTAGTTTTTAAATAATAGACCTTATGAAAACAATACGTGCCTCATTAATTCATATGTGTTAGTATTTACTAGAGACACATTTTTTAAAAATTTTTTAAATGTTTCTTTCTTTATTTTTGAGAGAGAGCGTGCGAGAGAGAGAGAGGGGGAAAGAGAGAACCCCAAGCAGGCTCCATGCTGACAGCCCTCATGGGACTTGATCTCAAGAACTGTGAGATCATGACCTGACCTCAAATCAAGAGCCAGATGTTTATTTATTTATTTTTTTACAAGCTAGATGTTTAAACAACTGAGCCACCTGAGAGACATTTTAATATAAGTTTGAATGCATCCAGCTTTTTAAAAGAGTGAAGTGTAATTAACAATGAAGAATTAAAAGTTTCTCTGTTGGCAACTTTCACATATACAATATAGCATTACTAGTCACCATTCTGTACATTTCACAATATCAAATCAATATGTTTTACGCCTGAAACTAATGTTCTGTGTCAGTTACCTCTGAATAAAAAATTTTAAAGTTAACTACATTTTTCTAAATTATCCTTTGTTACATAAACACAAGTTAATTTTTCTTCTTACAAATTATTTTATCATAAAAAGGGGGTTGAATAAGAGGAAATCACGCAGTTCTATAAATTCATAGCTGAACTTTTCTGTAGAAGTCACTATTGCTTGGCATAGAATCATCTCTATCACAGAAAGCATCCATAATCAGATATAAAGACTGCTTGATGACATCCTGATAGGATTTCAAAATACTCTCTAAGACTAAAATACTTCTGGAACAGGTGTGAAAACAGGCTAACACAAAAGAATTTATTTCTAACATTTTTTTTTTTTTTTTGCTACATAAGTCAGTGTCAGGTCAACAGGCTGTGGTGTGATGCAGCCTAGACTAACAGATTTACATCAGCTTTTTGTAGGATTTTCAAACGTGGTTTGCATTCCTACTGAAAAGAGAGCAAACAAATTACTGTCAGTACATATATCAATTGTTGTAGAGGACTAGAGTCAAATTGCTCTAAATAAATAGATATCTATGCTAACCTTTAACTTTCTATAATATAAACAGAAATTTAATATATGTTAAAATGATTCCTAGAAACTCATTGAAAAGCATAAAGATGCACCTTTTAAGTTTATTTATTTATTTTGAGAGAGACAGAGAGAATCCCACGCAGGCTCCCCACTGCCAGTGCAGAGCCTGATAAGGGGCTCCAACCCACAAAGTCGTGAGACCATGACCTGAGCTGAAACCAATAGTCAGATACTCAACCAACTGAGCCACCCAGGCACCTCCATAAAGATGCATTTCTACAGAAGCATGCATGTTTATAGAAGCATGTTATAGAATCAGCAAGGTTATAGAAACATTATGAGAAATTAAAGAGATATAGTAGGTGAATTTATTTATTTGCAAATTGAATACCTGCTATATGCCAAACACCAAATAAAGCTGTGGGCATCAGGTAGGTACTGTGAAAGGACAGACAACTGGGAGTGATTGCCTACCAGCTAAGACTGTATGCTATTAAATTCTTATACTGAATATAGGTGTGTGTGTGTGTGTGTGTGTGTGTGTGTGTGTGTGTGTGTGTATGTATGTGTAGAACATGTAAGTAAGTATCATGGGCAAAGCCTCCAAAACGTAATTTCTTTTTTTTTAAGTTTCTTTATTTATTTTGAGGGAGGGGAGGAGTAGAGAAAGTGAGAATCCCAAGCAGGCCCCTGTGCTGTCAGCATTGACGGAGGGGCTTGAACCCACCAATCCTGAGATAACCACCTGAGCCAAGGCCAAGAGTCAGATGCTTAATTGACTGAGCCACTCAGCACCCCCTAAAATATAATTTCTTAAAATCAGAAGTCTATTTCCACCATCACAGGATTGGACGTTATCCATTCTCAATAACTGTAAAGGGTCTGAAATTTTACCCTGCTTGCATGTTACAAGCTGGCCTGCCATAATTTCGTGGATATTGGCAGAGGTCACAAGTTGTCTGGGCCAGAAATAAAGAAATTTATTTTTTTAAGTTTATTTTGAGAGAGAAAGAGAGAGAGAGCACAAGCAGGGGAGGGGTAGAGAGAGGGAGAGAGAGAGAATCCCAAGCAGGCTCTGCACTGCCAGTTAAGAGCCCAACACAGGGCTGGAACTCACAAAGCGTGAGATCATGACCTGAGCCAAAGTCAGACGCGTAACCCACTGGGCCACCCAGGCCTCCCAATAAAGTACTTTATTACTCACTGCACAGCAGGCAATCTGAGCATCATGCAAGTGTTGGCTCCTTGCCCACCCCCCCATACCCCACGAAGGTGATTCAGAGGAAATCTCAGGTGGGTGCTGTGCATACAGTGGTTTCACATTGTAGTTGAAGGAACTTGAGTTTAGGAAACCCCAATATTTTAAAGGGAGCCACTAGTAAATCTACTCAACCTTTGCCTCAGAGGAAATACATTATCTTTATTATCTTGGGCACCAAAGGATTCTGTATTTTGCCCCAGAGGAAGCACTACCTCTATCTTCCAATGCTGTTTGTTGTACAAATATCTAGGAGAAAACCATGCAAGATAGAAGCTCTTATTGCCTCTGTTTAGAAGCTGTGCAGAAGGTGAGGAGCCTTCGGAGAATTGTCTCTTGGATAATCTTCTGACAATAGAAATGTTGGCCCTTTGAAAGAAGTTTTAAATTATTTCATAATTAAAATATGATTCCATCCAGACTTTCTCAATATTAGATTTGTCTGACATTTAATGACTTCGGTAAATCTTAATTATCTATACGCAAAGGAATCAGTTTGGCTTGATTTTTAGACTTTAGTAAATATCATTTCTCAAGAATCTGTTGAATTGATGATCCACTGAACAGGATAATATTAACCTCCACTCAGTGAGGATCCAATCCTTAGGCTGATGCTAATAAGCTTATTTGGAGAATTTTTTTTTTGGAATGACACATGTAACTGGTGCAAGTATTGGATAGCTTTTGCTTCAGTTAAACTGTGGGATTATAACAAGTAATAATTTGGCTACAGAATTTTATGGATACCATTCCAATTAATACCATTCCAATATTTATTCTATCAAGGAAAACATCAAAAACCAGAAATATTCTAAAATATATGACAATATTTAGAAGTTTTCTCTTTTAATCTTTGGCACTCCCTGGGCAGTAGTACTTTGAAGTGTGTGAACACCCAGACCATAAATGTCTACCTTTAAAAGTGTTCGTGATTTTACCCATGTTATAAATGTGAGGTTATAAGATACTACAATATTTAAACAAAATAGAGAAATCATCAAATAAATACTGGATTTGAAAATGTTAGTTAGGATTTGATATTCTTCACTTTCTCTTTGATTTACTCTCCAGAAAAAAATCAATATAATATCACTTTAAAATTCATAACAAGTATTTGGCTCTTTTTATAAATCTTATATTCTTTTTCTTCTTCCATCCCTCATTCTCTGATGATAATTGCTCAGATTTACATAAGCTCGTTGACAAAATATTCTTTTTTTTTCCACCTAATTAAAGTTTGTACTTTCCCAGGAAAATTGGTAAAATATAATACTGTGTCCTAAAAGGAAGTTCATAGCAGACAAAATAAAAATAAGGTCTAAATATGAAGCAGTTGCTTTTTGGATAAGAGTAATCAGATGAAGCCTTGGGGCGGTGGGGGGGGGGTCACTAAATTTCCAATAGTCCAGAAAATAAGCAAGGGGGAGTATATAATACACAATTAGTGAATGTCTTCCGGTTGAATTCAGATGAATTAGATGAACATGTTTTATTTAAAAATGTTATATAAGGATAAGGGGTACCTATATAGCTCAGTCAGTTAAGCATCTGACTCTTAATCTCAGGTCATGATCTCAGGGTCATGAGTTTGAGCCCCATGTTGGGCTCTGTGTTGGGCATGAAGCCTATTTACAAAAAAAAAAAAAGAAGAAAGAAAAATATATATTTATAAATATAATATATATTTAAAATATTGTTTACATTTTTATATGTTTAGAAACATACAGTGCTTTGTCCATTTCTGAACATTAGGCTGATTAGTGATAGCAGTCAAGCTATGTAAAACAATGAGGCTATAGTAAACTGAGTATAGTCAGACTTTGTTCCCGAAATAACCTGTCATCCATATATATTTCAATTTTTCTACAGTTTTTTGTGTCTAACCATTTTTATCCTCTTCTACTCCTTTCCTCTGTTGCTTCAGACTTAGAAATTACCTGCTGAGCTCTCTGAGTTTTCAATTATGTCCACTCTAATTTCTGGACTTTCATCTAGGCATTTAAAAAATGTCTCAACAAGTCCTTGCTTGAATTTCAATGATTTCCCCAGCAATATCCATATCCTTGAGACTTCCTTAAAGAAAGAGAATAGCCTTCAAGGTCTATTATAAGACTCTGAGATACTGATACCATTTAAAACCATGTAGTCACAGAAAGTGATGACCTTAAAGTTTAAACTTCTCTTTATATGTAAGAGGAAATGGAATGGAATGGAATGGAATGAAATGAAATGAAATAAATTACAGGCTTTGGGTCCACGTGGAACTCAAGGACAATTTGGCTATTAAAATAGATATGTTAGGATTATTAAGTTATTTAAGCAACAAGCATGCAATTTTAAGCTCTGAAAAGTAACAAAAAGCAGTCATAGACAATATCTCAAAAGGAAAAAGATTGCAATTTTTAGTTAAAAATTCCCCTTGTTTTCTGTGGTAAAAATTTAATGTTTATAAGGTTATCAGAGACATAGGTTTGAAACATAATGCATTTCAGTAGCAGAAAAGAGCATAGACATATAGATTAACTTTCAAGGTGAAAATAGTCATATTTTGTATCTCAGCCTTCATATCTAAATGGCAGAGCCATTAATACTCATAGATACCTCAAAGCAAATCTTCTTTCTTTCTTTCTCTTTCTTTCTTTCTCTCCTTCTTTCTTTCTTTCTTTTTCTTTTTTTGTTCTTTCCCTTCCTTTCTTCCTTCCTTCCTTCCTTCCTTTCCTGTTCTTTCCTGTTCTTTCCTTCCTTCCTTCCTTCCTTCCTTCCTTCCTTCCTTCCTTCCTTCCTTCCTTTCCTGTTCTTTCCTTCCTTCCTTCCTTCCTTCCTTCCTTCCTTCCTTCCTTCCTTCCTTCCTTCCTTTCCTGTTCTTTCCTTCCTTCCTTCCTTCCTTCCTTCCTTCCTTCCTTCCTTCCTTCCTTCCTTCCTTCCTTCCTTCCTTCCTTCCTTTTGTTTTAAACCTGAACAAGGCTCTTAAAGTTTATGAGTATGGCACATAAGAAGAGTTTTCCTTGAAGCACCTCGATCTGACTATGGGAAGCCACATACAAACTTTCTGTACTTTAATTTATCACATTCAAATATAATTCATCTGAAGCAATATACTTTTTTAACTTTTCTAAAATGCTTATTTATCTTACCAGATTTGAGAATTACAAGATAAGGTTTACAGTTCTTTTGTGAATCCTAATACAATAAGATGGAAGCCAATACATCAGAAAACAACCCATTAACAACATAGAAGAAGGAGCACCTGGGTGGGTCAGTTGGTGGAGTGTCTGACTCTTCATTTTGGGTCAGGTCACGATCTCAGGGTTCATGGGATTGAGCCCTGCATAGGGCTTTGTGTTGGCAATGTGCAGCCTGCTTGAGATTTCCTCTCTCTCTCTCTCTCTCTCTCTCTCTCTCTCTCTCCCTCTCTTTCTCTCTCTCCCTCTCTATTTGCTTCCCCCCTGTTCACGTGCACTCTCTCTCTCTCTCTCTCTCAAAACTAAATAGACTTTAAAAAAAACATAGAATACATAAAAAGAATAATGTGGAAATACATGGTGAGCAGGCAAAAGTTTCTTGACATATTTCTCTATCTGAATAGTCTAAATTTTCTTTTGGGCTTTTCATATTTTATGATCCTAAAATTTAAATGAATTAATATGTATTTACTGAGTGTTTGTGGTTTGGTCACTGTGTATGACAGAAAAATGAACAAAGCAAAAATCCTAACTATAAGAACCTTGAAATCAGATGGGAATCATAAAATACATATGAAGGTGTGAATAATGTACGCAATAAAAAGCAGAATATCATTTATTATGTTAATTACAAGGTAAAGATAAAATTAAATTATGTGTCAATGAGTCAGATAATAGTAATAAAGTGAATATAAATTAAAATTATGTCAGGTATATCAAGTGCCATTAAAATATTTGTGTTTTTGAGGCACAGGGGTGGCTCAGTTAGTTAAGCGTTCGACTTCAGCTCAGGTCATGATCTTGCAGTTCGGGCGTTCAAGTCCCCACGGGCCTCTGTGCTGACAGCTCAGAGCCTGGAGCCTGCTTCAGATTCTCTACCTCCCTCTCTCCCTGCCCCTCCCCCACTTGTGTTCTGTCTTTCTGTCTCTCTCAAAAATAAATAAACATTAAAGAAATTTTAAAGAAAAAATATTTGTGTTTTCTTTTCCTAGGAACTTGTTCTAACACATCAATCAAAGCAGTAAAAAAAGTTGTATGCCTAAAATCTATTATTCTGTACCAGTGTCCAGAGAACCTAAATGTTGAATAGCAGAAAAAAAAGCTTTTATAATTCAAGTCAATGAAATATAATGCTGCCTTAAAGGATAGTCTTAAAGATCATAGTAACAGAAAATCTGTTAAATAAACATGACTATAATTTTATTAAATCATGATAAAATAATTTTAGAATTAAGAGCATGGAAAATTATCATAAAAGATATTATAGAAAGTAAATAATGGAAAACATTAAACATCATTACCAATTTAAGATGTAAAAGTGATACTGTTTTTTCCTTATTACCTGAATATGTTGTTTTCACTATACCCTTTTAGTAAATGTGCAAACAAATCTTGGTTCTCTCCCTAATCTTATTCTTTTATACAATAAAAATTCTTGAATTGCCCATTCTTTGGGCATTTATCCTAAGAATCACATCTAGTATTTTTTAAATAAATATTTGTGAATTGGGAGGTTTCTTGTTGTTGAATAAAGAAATTCAATTTTTTTGGCCATAATATCTCTCAAATACATAAACCTTTATCATTTAACTTTTTCTATACCTGCATCTATAGTCATACTTTATTTTTCTGCATCTTTGTGTCATGTTGTGAATTGGCAAATCAGTATTATTCTCTTCCACATTGCTTGGGAGAAACCTTGGAAATGTACTTTCCAGAACCTCTTGTCAGCAGGATTCTGGATTAGATTATACCAGTGAGAAGTACTCACATAATATTTGAAAGACTGGAATGAAGGAAAAGCCATTAACTTCCCTGGCCATGGTGGGCAACACAAAATTTGGATGAACTCCCAAAATCCTGAGTGAACCTCTCACTTTGGTACTGTAGAAAGGGGAACTCATTAGAACCATATTTGTGTAATTTCTGCAGCCTCCTATCTCCAAAAAAGGTTATATTCCTCTGACTCTTGCCCTCTAAGCCCTTTTGACAATTCTCTAAGCCCAGCTAATTTTCTGTGCTGTGATCTTTTTTATGTTAAACATACCTAGGCTATTTGGAAACAGAGGTGTTTTGCTGTAACATTCTGAATATGATTAAACTCTGGTAGCAACTTACATCCACATCAATAACTATCTCTCTATATCTACTCACAACTGTATCTATACATAGCCCTCTGCTGAGGAAAAGATATTATTCAGAAATGTTGTAAAAGCTAATGCTAGAATTGCCTTTGGACAATGATTTCCATGAGATCAAAAAGTCCAATTCATGTATGACTAAAGATTTTTCTAAAATATCTATGTTGGCTAACTTTTATAGTACACAACTATTCCCAGTGGCATGCAAAAAGGTATTTAGAGATAAATTGTAAATAATTTCTGAAATGTTAAAGTAACAATAAAATATTAATTTTAGTGTATTTAACTCTGATTCTGTTTATGATCAAAGAAAGAAGCAAAATTATTGGTAAAAGTAACATTTCAATATTCACGCTATTTTCTTAGAAATGATTGGGCAAATTTTACTTTTATTATTATCTTTACACTTTTAAACTATAGAATCCAGTAATTATATTCACAGCATATGAAGATTCTATCTATGAATATCACTTAAAATACCATATTGATAATTCTACTCTCAGGCCTTTTGATTGGAATTTAATGTAGTCCTTGAGAAATGACAGACCAATAATGTAAACAATAATTTCTTAGACCAGGGGCACCTAGGTGGCTCAGTTGGTTAACCATCTGACTTTAGCCCAGGTCATGATATCACAGTTCCTGAATTCCAGCACAGCATGGGGCTCTCTGCTGTCACCCCAGAGCCGGCTTCAGATCTCATCTGCAGTCTCTCTCTGCCCCTGCCCTCCCCTCTCAAAAATAAATAAACATTATAAAAATAATAATTTCTTAGAATAAAACTAACAAATCTGTCAAACCTTCAACAGATTTAGAATATGCAAGGTATTGGGGTAAATATCAAATCTGCATAAAAATGTAATTTTAAAACTCTTAAAGGAGATAATTATGTTCACTTAATTATTCTTAATGGTCTGTGCAATTCCAGACAACTAATATTTACTGTCTCCCAGATAAGACTGTTACTATGTGTCTAGGGACAAAATTACCTTACTCTTGGGTCCTATTTAGAGAACTGATTGGTCCTTCTCACTTCCTTTTACTGCCTTACAATTTTTCTTCTTAATACCACCCTTTGCTTTTTCATAGTACATTGTATAACTCAAATTATTTACCATCATCTCTCATTGCCACAATCTGTTCAATGGCTTTATATTGAGTCTCTTTTCTTTCTTTCTTTTATATATATATAGAGAGAGAAAGAGAGAGAGAGAAAGAGAGAGAGAGAGAGCGCGTGCAAGTGGGGGAGAGGAACAGAGGGAGAGAGGGGGAGGGAGAGAGAGGGAGGGAGAGAGAGAGAACAAATCTTAAGCAGGTTCCATGCTCAGCATGGAGCCCAACATGGGGCTCATTCTCACGACCATGATATCATGAAAATGAGATCTTGACCTGAGCAGAAATCAAGAGTCAGATGCTACCAACTGAGCCACCCAGATGCCCCTGTTCTGAGTATGTTTTAAGGACATAAATGATGCCATTTCCTTGTTTGAACCATTAAAAATCTTACTCTTTCTTCTCAAGAAGTGTCCAATCCCTTAATATGATTTATATATAGACCCTTTTATGTTTAAGGTCCCCACTTAGTCATCAAGCCATATACCTTGATAGCTGACTTTTTGTCTCTGTTTTAGCTTTGTCTTATTATCTGACATTATCTCCTAAACAACTCCAGAATTTCACAGAGTGAAAGTAGAGGATACTGGAACTGACCAGAGTGAGGCACTGGAAGATATTAAGAGGGTTGTAGCCACTCATACTGCCTCTATTTGGCAGTCCATTCCAATTGTAATTCCTTGAAAGAAATAGAATAGAGACTTTTCCAAAGAGGTGATGTTAAAAGCATACACCTGCAGAAATGATCATTGATAACTGAGAGAAAGCACAGCTTTCCCCTCCACAAAGAATATACTTGACACAATACTTCTCAGTCTTCAGGCCACAACATATATGTTGCCTGCAGTAAACCTTCAAGGCTGGGGTGGCTACTCTTGCTTTTACTTTTCCATAACACTGTGTATCTTTGCCCATTTGATAATACTTATCGCACCATATTATAATGATTTTCCAAGATGTATTTTATTACAGAAATAATATATGAATACTTTTGTTCCAAAGGATTGAAACAGTGTCTTTATGACAGTAAAGTTTTTATTCTTTAATTGTAAGATCTCTGTTGCCTCTCATTTGTCATAGATAATACTGCTAATTGGGCATTTATATACACAAGTACAAATTTTTTGGTTACTTTTCAATTCAATATGTTTTTATGTACTTTGAGTATGAGTCTTCTGAATCATAATTGTTGAAAAAAGATTTCCTGTATTAAGAGTTTGAAGATTAATGAATAAGGGAAAGTATAGGAGAATATACCACTAAATGCCTGATGCTTTAGTAAAGAACTGGAAAGTGGCAGAGTCATTCAGAGTAGAGAACAAATAGGTTATAAAGAAATTTGTTATACTGCCTTCTGTTGAATTAAATGTCCTTATATATGACATATTTTAAAGATCTTAACTAGTTTGTTTTATACTAAATCGTCATCAAATGTGTGTGTGTGTTCAGGTCCTTGTGTGTTTACTTTTTATAGCTGTGGAATTTTGTTGATCCTGGAATTATTTAATTTTCCCTCCTCCATACCAGTATCTCAACTCTGTACTTTCACTTCATTTGGCCCAACTATATCAGTGAGTCTGTTGGCTTTTAAAGGGTCTCTGTTCTTGCAGCTATGGTCTCCCCACAGAACTTGGAAGACTTTCTCTACAAGCAGTACAGGGAGGGCTTGGTCTTCTTCACAGACTGCCTTGGATCTTGCAAAAAAGGACTCCCTGGTCTCCTCCAGGTTTCAGGAGCTAAGGGTCTGGCATGGCTTTTCGCATGACACAGTCTGCCTATGTCTTTTTCCAGACACACTCTGTGTGCTTTCATAACATAATATTTCAGACTATGGAAACATTGTAAATGTGTTAAGGTTGACTCCCCATTGTACTGTTGTCCTTAAAAATATCTCTATTAAACAAATCTAGCAGATTCAGGATAAAAGATCAACATATAAAAATTAATTGTAGGGGCGCATGGGTGGCTCAGTCGGTTGAGCGTCCGACTTCGGCTCAGGTCAGGATCTCATGGTCCGTGAGTTCCAGCCCCGCGTCGGGCTCTGGGCTGATGGCTCAGAGCCTGGAGCCTGTTTCCGATTCTGTGTCTCCCTCTCTCTCTGCCCCTCCCCCGTTCATGCTCTGTCTCTCTCTGTCTCAAAAATAAATAAACGTTAAAAAAAATTTAAAAAAAATTAATTGTATTTCAGTATACTGGCAATGGATAATCCAAAAATGAAATTAAGCAAATAATTTAGTTTACAATAGCATCAAAAAGAATAAAATACATAGGAATCAAGGTTAAAAAGTGGTATAAGGGCACCTGGGTGGCTCAGTTGGTTGAGTACATGACTCTTGGTTTTGGTTCAGGTCATCATCTCACAGTCGTGAGATCGAGCCCCACATCAGTCTCCATGCCCAGCATGGCATGGAGCCTGCTTAAGATTCTCTGTCTTCTTCTGCCCCTCTCCCCTTCTCATGTGCACTCTCTCTCTCTCTCTCTCTTTCTAAAACAAGCCAAATAATAATAATAATAATAATAATAATAATAATAATAAAAAGTGGTATAAAATGTGCACACTGAAAACTATAAGATTTCAAAAGAAAATTTAAAAGATCTAAACAAATGGAAAGGCATCCCATGTTCAGATATTGGAAGATTTAATATTGTTAAAGTGTCAATACTCCCCAAATTGATCTACACAAACCTTAACAAAACCCAGTCTGGACTTATTGCAGAAAGTAGCCAGTTCATTCCAAAATTTATACGGCGATACAAAAGATATAGAAGTGCTAAAACATTCTTAAAAAATAAGAACAAAGTTGGAATAATCATAATTCTTTAGTTTAAAACCTACTACAAACACAGTGTTCAAGACAGTACGGTCCTGGCATAAGGACAGACACATAGATCAATAGGATAGTACTTAGAATCTAGAAATAAACTTTTACAGTTATGAACAATTGATTTTTGACAAGGATGCTGAGATAGTTTGATAGAAGAAAGAGTAGGTGTTCATGGTAGAGTGAGTTTGAGACAACTGATTCAAAAGAATGAAGCTTGATCCCAACATCACTCATGTACAAAAATAAAAATGGATTCTATGTGTAGCATTACCTCTTAGTCCACCATGACCACACAGTTGTTAAATGACCTTCTCTGGGAGGTACTCTCCTAGAATTATAAAACCCATAGTCTGGCAGATTGAACTGCACCAAGCCAAAGGACTCCAAAGTGTCTGAATTTCCATTCTATCCAGGCAAGCTGGCACTCCACCAGGAGCACAAATGTATCTAAAAAATTACAGAGTTTTGGGGGGGGGGGGAGTGTCTCAAACTTAAAAAGAAGCTGGATAGAACTTTGCTATGTGATTATAATTAGCAGAAACTTTTGTAAAGTATTAAAAATTAAAAAAAATGTTTGATCAGCATTCCAATACCCTTTAATGACATGATTCCCCTTCCAAGAAGTCATATTTTACTTATCCAGCTGATCTGTAGTTTGTAAGAAATCTAATAATATTATCATTTAGATATATAGAAATGGAAGGACTTAACCAACCTTATGAATTATAATCTGGTTTATACTTAATCTAGTTTCTTCTGATGTTAGTATCTTACATTACTATAGTATTTATCTCTTTGTTTTATTTTGATAGGAAAATGTTAGTGGAAAACTTAGGGCTTCTAAAATAAGCATCCTTTTTTTTTCATTCTATCACTATTCAATGCTTTGAAAATCCCATTTACTAGATTAAAATAGAGAGTAGCCCAAAATGATATCAGTCAGAGAAAGACAAATACCATATGATTTCACTAAATGTGAAATGAAGAAACAAAACAGATGAACCCAGGGAAAAGGAAGGAAAAATAAAATAAAACCAAAGGGGAAGGCAAACCATAAGAGACTCTTAAAAATAGAGAACAAATAGGGTTGATAGAGGGATGTGCATGGGAGTTGGGCTAGATGGGTGATGGGTATCAAGGAGGGCATTTGTTGTGATGAGCACTGGGTGTTACAAGTAAGTGATGAAGCACTGAATTCTACTCCTGAAACCGATATTACACTACCTATTAACTGACTAGAATTTAATAAAATCTTGGGAGAAAATAAAATAAATAGAACAAAGAAAAAAAGAGACAAATCAAAAACAGACTTTTAACTATAGAGAACAAATTGGTGGTTCCCAGAGGGGAGGCTTGTGGGGGATGAGTAAAATAGATGAAGGGAATTAAAAGTATACTTATCGTGATAGCCCTAAGTAATATATAAAATTGTTGAATCACTGTATTGTACACCTAAAACTAATATAACACTCTATGGTAACTATACTGGAATTAAAATTAAAAAAAAATAAATAAATGCAAATGAAAAAAAAAGTTAAAATATAGGGTAGCCCAAAAAGATAGTGCCTTGTACCATTCTAAGTCCTCAGGATAGCACAATAAACAAAATAGACAAAATCCCTGCCCTCATGGAAATGAACCTTTAGACTGAGAGATGGACAATAGATAAGACAAATAAATTATACAGTAAAATGGATTATGCCAAGTAGAATTGTCAACACTGAAGCAGAGAAGGGAGGTGGACTGTGCCAAGGGAGGGGAGTTGCAGTTTTAAATAATGTGGTCAGGGGAAGGTCTCTTTGACGTCAAACTAGAGCAAAGATGTGAAAGATTTTCATATTTGGCCTTGCAAATACTGTAAAGGCACATTCAAGGAAGAAGCAACAACAGAAATGAAGACCTTGGTTCAACAGCATGGGTATAAGACTCAAGTTTCAAGGAGCAGCATTACTGGAGCAAAATGATTAGGGTACAGCAGGCAGGCTTCTACCTTTTGCCTTCTGTGCCTACTGTTCTCTCTGCCTAGAACACTCTTCCTCAAGATGTACACTGAGGTTCTTATCTCCCTCAAATCTGCACTCAAATCTCACCTTCTCAATGAGCCTTACTCTAACCACATACTTTAGTATTGCACCCTGCTTGGGTTTCTCTCCATCATCAACAACCTGGCATTCTAGATCCCCCTTACCCTGATCTACTTTTACTACTAATAAAAAAATGTAATTTCTGTTTTAAGTCATATTTCTTGTTTATTGTGTGTTTCTTCCTTGCTTGGATGTAAGCTTATGAAGGCCATAAGTGATATGGCTTTTTGCTTGTTTAGTGATCGATACCAAGGATCTAAAGAGAGCCCACCATATGAAAACGTGTGATGAATAAATCAATGAATGAATGGAGAATCAATAAACATTTGTTGAAGAAATAAGTAAAAGAATGGAGAGCTTTAAGTAAAGGAATGATATAATAACTTTGATGTACTGTGTAGAAAAATCCTGTGGGAAAGTAGTTGGAGAAGCAGGGAAACAAGATATTAATGCAGGGAAGAGATATTTGTAGCTTGGACCAAGGTGGGAGCTTTAGAGATAGTGATGGGGTGCTCGGCATCTGTGTATATTTTTCCTAATAGATTGGATGTGTTTATAAAATAAAGAGAAAAGTTGAATATCATGCCAAAGATTTGGGTTGAAACATTTGGAAAGACGGTATTCCATCCGACTAACAAGAATGGGTGGAATAGATTTGGGGTGGCAGGAGGAATCAGGAGCTTCATACTAAATGTGAGCACCAAGAGAATGAGACGTCTAAGGATTGAGCCCTGGGCACTCCAATCTCTAGAAATGAGGGGGTTGAGGAGAGACCAAAGGAGAATAAATGGAAATAACCATTTGGGTGAGAGCAAAATCAGATATGTGTGAAGTCTGGAAAACTAATGGTGGGAATGGTGATTTTGTGAATTGTTATTGATGAGTCAAATAACATGATGTATTTAATGAGTATTAAATATTAAGACAGTAATATAAAGGTATTGGTAAGCTTGACAAAGCATGTGATCCCCCCACTCCCACACCACATACACATCACTTTCAACATACATCATCCAATGTCTTCCTTTGTGGAATATAATCACTGGTGATATTGCTCTCATGAATATTTCTTGCTTTCCCTTAAAGTGGCATTGGACTTAACATCTTATACTTTCATTCATTTGATCTTTAGCCAGTGAATTTTCAGAATATAGTTACAGATTGGTTGCTTTTGATTTGAAACAGTAACAACACCAATTACACAGGCAACATGAAACAGCAAATCCCATTTCTCTGCCTGTTTCTGAAACACCTTAGCAATATATCAATGATCAGGGCCTCTCTGGGATTCAGGGTCTTTTTACACAAAGTAAGGAAAATAGATCAGTTTATTTAGGGATTACCACTCCCTATAAGCCTGAAAGGAGATCCCTGGACATCAAGAGCCCTGTGGTTCAAGTACTGATGTGATCATTGATTGCACAGAAAGGAGCAGAGAATCCAAAGGGCCCATGAAACTGTATGGGATAAATTTTGCCTTAAATCAGCCATGGGCACCAGTCTCCATTTACTTGAGCTGTCTCAGGAAGTTTACAACTCCACATAAGCTTTGGAGCTTAATTTCACCATAAGAGCTCACAAATTTTATGATAGCGCATATTGTTACTACTAAAACCTCATTAAGATCTGCAGTTACCTAATTGAAGTGTAAAATGACGTGCAATGTTAATGAAATGACAACGACACTCAAATGTCATTGTGAAGATTTAGGATAGTAACAAGTTTTAAAGAGGCTAAAATTTTATGCCACTCTGTATGATAGGCCACTCTTTTCATCAATAAATGTTTATTATCTCAATAAAATCAACTTAAATTATTTGGGGGAACAGAACTATACTATAATATAGGTAATAGATGATACTTTACCCATATGTATTATCTTGCTATAAATGGTTATATCAATTAAACTGATATTTTATATTTATGTATAGTTCAATTTTGTTGAAAACATTGATTTAAAGTTAATTAAATAACTTCACCAAATTTCATGTATTTTAGATCAATTAAAAAGAATATTTCTGGGCATTTAATTGAAAGGAAAGGAAAAGTGATACAAAAAGTTTTCACATCGACCAAATTAAGGATCAATCTAATAATTTTACTATATATTTTATGTTTTCCCTGAATTTGTGATCTCATTCTAACATTAATTATATGGCCCTAAATGTACACAAACCAGAAAAAGTAATGAATCACTCATCCTGTTGTATAGCCCAGAATGTAATAACTTTATCCAGAAGAAGTCTCAAGTATCTACTGATGGATTGTAGCACCATTCCATCCTCAGGCTAAAAAATTCTGGGCATTTAAATTTCTCTTGTCAAAATGCATTTTAACTGATGACATAGGAAGTCATCATGGGAAGAGGTGACCTAGGAGGCTATCGGGAAAATCTTGCCATTACACGGAGCAATAATGGTGGAGATCTGGGTGCTTGTAGACCAAAATGATGGGATTCCATTTTGATTTGTAAGCTACGTAAATGAAAATCAGCACACAGTGTATACTTTACGTTTTAGGAACAGTCCACGTATTTTAGCCTAATATATATTATTGATATATTATATCACTGTTACTTATTTAAGTTTTTATTGCAAACTGATTGACAAAAACTACATGACAATCTTCGTGAAAACCACTCTATTTCCCTAAAATCGTGCCAGTGATGGTATGACTATCCTGTGCTGCACTGCCTCACAGTCTGCTGTAGGTGAACATTCATTTTGCTCAAAGAACCGGCAGGAAATAAGATTCCTCTCCTATGACATTCCAGCTGGATGGACATTAACAGGTCCTCAAACTTTCAGGTTCCTATTTTTTCCGCCTATAAAATTCTAATTATTAATTTATTCAAATACTAATTTTGTGACTATTACATAATGGCCATTATTCAGACTGTGAAACAGTTGTAAGGTGACATTTTTAAACAAGACGAATGAGGTACCTGATTTTATAAAATTTCATTCTTATGTAGGTGAAACATGAGAAACATACATAAGAAAGTATCACCTACTGATAAGTCCCACGTAAAAAGAACTTAAGATGAATTGATAATTAAAGTCTTATTTGAAGGAATACGAATGAAAGGAAGGCATAAGGATTTATGTTAAAAACATTACCAGTGGGATAGCAATTGTAGGAGTCCTGAATCGGAAAGCTTTATTATATATGATTAACACAATGAAGGATAATTGGGACAAGTAAAATGTGACGGAAGATGAAGTGACAAAGAGATAAGAAGCAGAGTATGTGGGACCTTAAAAGAAAGTGTACAGAGGTTAAATTTAATTCTAAAGCAGTAAAAAGCCAACAGAAAATTTTTTCAAAACAGGTAATAGACTTTAGAATGAATAGTTTGGGGATTTACAGAAAAATTTAGTGGAAAGTACAGAATTTTCCTATAACCCCTCAACTCCCCTGCCACCTACACGGTTTGACTTATTATTAACATCTTTTTAATTTTTTTTTTATTTTAGAGAGAGACATAGAGTGTCAGCAGGGTAGAGGTGCGGAGGAAGAGACAGGGGGAGAGAGAGAGAGAGAGAGGGAGGGAGAGAGAGAATCTTAAGTAGGTTTCACACTCAGTGTGGAGTCCAAGGCGGAGCTTGATCCCACAACCCTGGGATTATCATCAAAGCCAAAATCAAGAGTTGGAGGATCAACTGACTGAGTCAGTCAGGAGTCCCATTATTAACATCTTCAATTGGTGTGCTATGTTTATTTACAATTGATGAGCTGAAATTGTTACATTATTATTAACTAAATTCTGTAGTTTAATTTTCACTCTCTGTGTTGAGTACTCTATCGGTTTTAGTAAATGTATAATGGCATGTATGCACTATTACAGTATCATACAGAACAATTTCATGTGCCTAACCATCCTGTGCATTACCTATTCATCCCTTCCTCCTGCCAAGAGCTCCTAGCAATTACTGATCATTTTACCATCTCCATAGATTTGTCTTTTCAGGAAAGTCATATAGTTAATATCATACGTTACACAGCGTCTTCACGTTGGTTTCTTTCACTTAGCAATATGCATTTAAGTTTCCTCCATGTCTTTTCGTGGAATGATAGCTCATTTCTTTTTATTGCTGAATATTCCATTGTCTTGATGTACCACAGTTTATCCATTTATTTATTGAAGAGCATCTTGGTTACCTCTGAGTTTTGGCAATTATAAATAAAACCACTTTAAATATTCTTGTGCAGGTTTATGCATGAACAGAAGTTCTTAATAGATTTAATGAAATACCAAGGAATGAAATCGCTAGATTGTATGTTAAGAGAATTTTAGAGTCATAAGAAATTGTCATACTACCTTGCAAAGAGGCTGAGCCACTTTGCATCGTCACCATCAACAAATGAGAATTGCTGTTGCTCCACATCTTTGCCAGCATTTGGTGTTGTCAGTGTTTTGGATTTTAGCCTCTCTGATAAATGTGTAGTGGTATCTGATTATTGTTTTAATTTGTAATTTTCTGATGACATACGATATTGATAATCTTTTCATATGCATATGCCATCTGTATTTTGTTTGTTTGTTTGTTTGTTTGTTTGGTGAGATATCTGCTCAAATATTGTGTTCACTTTTTAATTTGGTTATTTACTTACTTCTTACTCTTATTCTTAAGAGTTTAGTACTTACACTTAAGAGTTCTTAATATATTTTGGACACTAGTCTTTTATCAGATATGTGTTTGCAAAGATTTTCTTCCAGTCAGCCAGATTCTTCTCATTCCCTCATTTCTATGTCTTTTGCGGAAAAAAAAAATTCAATTTTAATGGAGTCCAATGTATAAATTTTCTCTTTCATGGATTAAGCTTTTGTTGTTATAGCTAGAAAAATCATCATCAAATTCAAAGTCAGCTAGAATTTCTCCTATATGATCTTCTAGTAGTTTTATACTTTTGCATTTTACAATTAGGCCTACGGTTCATTTTGAGTTAATTTTTGTGAAAGGTATAAGATCCATACCAAGATTTTTTATTTTTATTTTTGCATGTGAATGTGTGGTTGTTCCAGTATTATTTACTGAAAAAAATTTCTCCATTGAATTATCTTGGCTTCTTTGTCAAAGATCAGTTCAACATCAGGAACTTATAAAAAGGGGCAATATATTCTATGAATTCTTGTTTTTCATATGTTAATCCTTGTATATCAAGAATGAATTATAATGGCAGTGGGAAGAAGATGGGAAGAAGATTGGAAGATACTCTCAACTCAAAAGAACTTGCTAGTATTTTTGGACGTGAGGGTGAGAAAGAAGCAAGAAATCAAGACATAATAATATTTTAACAATGTGATTATAGGGAATGAAGACACACAACCTCTTAAATTCACATTTGGCTCAATGCTCTATGACCTTAATGTTATGGTGAAATTATTGAGTTGTTAAAATTTGGGTGGCCTTGTTTATTTCTGTCTCTATTTTTATTTTTGTTTTAAAGCCACTGACTTTAATATTTAAATTTTTATTTTATTTCACATTTTATATCATTTAAATTATTATAAAGTTAGTTATTCTACCAACATACCATGACCTGGGATGGTTAGGAGACATGAAAAAAGACCCAGCAAAATGTGCTCTCAAGAGGTCAGCACATTAAATACCTTTTACCCTCTTTTTCAAAGTGACAGTGGCAAGAATGACAGGTAATATGTTGCCTTTGACATTAACATTCATTAGTTTCGTACAATGTACATCACAGTCTACAGTTAACATTTCTTGTTAAAGTTTAATTAAATTTATTTCTGGTAATTTTCCAAATGTAAAAAAAAATGTTATTCATGAACAGTCTTGTCACAGTGTTGATTAACACCTTTAAAAGAATTGAAGAATTAAAAAAAACAACAAAAGATTTTACTGGTAAATTCTTCACAAACTGAAACTTGGAAATGTTTGTTAAATTAGTGATAAAAATCTTAGACAAAACATAGCCTACTTATATAATTAGGTAAAATCACATAGAAGAACATAGCAATTGCTACAATTGCAAAATGAAATGCCTATCCTCCAGAGAGGGACAGTGTAATGATTAAAGCAAGGTTTCTAGAAATATTACTTTTAATTCTTTCTATTTTGGATACATGAATACCATAACCTTTGGAAGCCTCTTAGTCAAAGCCACTTTAGGTGAGATTAGGGGTTCCTATATAAGGTCAGGAGAATAATTCTTCCAGGATTGTGACACAGTTTTTCTATATCCTTGCCCTCCAACCGTTTACGTGCTTCCAGATCTCTTTTAGGCGCTCCTTCTCATGACGTAACCAAGGATATGTGATTGCCACATTGTGCAGCCATGAAAGTTACTAAGTCCTACCAATATATTTCATTTGCTGTAAAAGCTATAATCCCTTAATGGATCCATAAAGAATAGCACGTTTGTATAGATGATTATATACATCAGGAGGCTGAGAAAGAAAATGTTTATTTTGTGTAAATCATGTCTTTATCACACAAAGGCAATTAAAACTTTATGCCCTGAGTTATTTTCATTATTTATTTATTTAGAGTGGTGTAAAGAATGGATAAGTACTTATTATACAGATTCCCACAGACGATTTGTAATCTCAATTTTAAATGTTGGGTGAAATCATAAAGGTCACAGCTATGAATCCAATCCATGAATTCCCCTCTCCCAATTCTGTGGTTCTCAAATCTGACTCCAGATAGGATCATCCAGGAATTATTTTGAAAATCCAGAATACTTTAATTAGAATATCTTAAGGGTAAAACCTGTTCACCAATAGTTTTATTTTTTTAATTTTTTAATGTTTGTTTATTCTTTTTTTTTTTTTAATTTTTTTTCAACGTTTTTATTTTATTTTTGGGACAGAGAGAGACAGAGGATGACCGGGCGAGGGGCAGAGAGAGAGGGAGACACAGAATCGGAAACAGGCTCCAGGCTCTGAGCCATCAGCCCAGAGCCCGACGCGGGGCTCGAACTCACAGACCGCGAGATCGTGACCTGGCTGAAGTCGGACGCTTAACCCACTGCGCCACCCAGGCGCCCCAATGTTTGTTTATTCTTGAGAGACAGAGAGAGAGAGAGAGAGAGAGAGACAGACAGACAGACAGACAACAAGCAGGGGAGGGGCAGAGAGGGAGGGATACAAAGAATCTGAAGCAGTCTCCAGGCTCTCAGCTCTCAGCACAGAGCCCGACACGGGGCTCAAGCCATGAACTGAGAGATCATGACCTGAGTTGAAGTTGGACTACTAACCAATTGAGCCACCCAGGTGCCCCTCATCAGCGTGTTTTAAAAAGCACCCCCTGTAGCAATCATGTTCCACCAGAGTTGAGAAGTACTATCCCAGTTTATATGTGTAGCAACTATTTAGAATCATTCCCCCAACCGTTCACTAATACTATATGAACAAAACTAATTATGAAAGTCTCTGAAGGTCAAGAAAAATTTGCCCTAGACTTCTGGAATGGCAGTGTGAGGAGCTCAGTAAACCCTTCCTCTAGCACAACAACTTTTTTTTTTTTGGTGAAAATTGCTTTTAAAAATAATAATAGCCATATAAAATCTCTGGAAATTGTCCTATGTGCATACAAAAGTTTGAAAAAACAGTTTGATTTATTCAAGAAAATCTATGATATCTGGGTAAGAACAGCAAATCTGTGACATCTGAGCGACAGCCTTGTCCTACTCCTCACCCCATCCCCCCATGCTCCAGCTCCCTGTTACTACAACTACGCCCAGTTGTTCTACATTAAGTAAGTATGGCCAAGAAGACAGGGAGTGCCACTTTCCTCCCCACCCCCGCTCCAGTGCTACAATTCACCCATTAGAGGCAGGCCCCACTAGCTCTGTGTTATAAAAGCACTCTTCTGTTCAGGCACCAGAGAGTGGATTAGGACTTTCCATTGTAAACATTCATGTAAACAAAGGCTCTCTACCTGAAACAGAGTTTCATAGCAATAGGACTCTGAGGTAGCCCTATGTTAAATGCAATCCAAGGGACCAGAAAACTAATGTAGCTTCCTAAACTGGTAATCCCAGGGAAGAGTATAGAATTTGGAAAACTCTGGGGTTGTTGACAGTTATTCTCCTGTTTTAAAAGGTATCTAGAAATAGGGGCGCCTGGTGGCTCAGTGGGTTAGGCATGCAACTCTTGATTTCGGCTCAGGTCATGATCTCATGTTTGTGAATCCGAGCCCTGCATCAGGCTCTGCACTGTTGGATTGGGATTGTCTCATTTTCTCTCTCTCTCTCTGTTCCTCCCCCACTTGCTCTGTCTCTCTCTCAAAAATAAAGAAAATTTAAATATATATATCTAGAAATAATATTCAAAACTATTGTAAAAGAGTTTGAAGAAGTGCATTAATACATACATTTATATATGTGACAAATGAAAACATTCTTATTTTTATTTTTTTACAAATGTAGACAGTGTACCACCACTGCCAAGACATTTAATATTCCCATGACTCCAAAGAGTTCCCTTGGGCCTCTGTGTTGTCAATCTCCTTCCTAACCTCAGCCCCTGGGAAACACAGATCTAATTTATGTCTCTATAATTTTGAATTTTCTAGAATGTCATATAAGTGGAACCACATAGTTATTTATTTTCTGTATCTGACTTCTTTCACTTAACATAATACTTCTGAGATTCATCCATATCATTATGTATCAGTAACTTATTCCTTTTAATAACTGAGTTGTATTCTAATATGTGAATTTATCCATTCATCATTTGTTGGACGTTTAGATTGTTTTTAGCTTGAGGCCATTATTCATAAAAGTGCTACAAACATTTATAAATATGTTTGTATGTGATAATGGGTTTCATTTTCTTTTCTTTTTCTTTTTTTTTTTTTTTAGTTAAAAACCTAGAAGAGATACTACTGCTGGGTCTTGGTGAATATATATTAAAAAAAATTAACACTTATTCATTTTTTGAGAGACAGAGAGAGACAGAGCTTGAGTAGGGAGGGGCAGAGAGAAAGGAAGACATAGAATCCGAAACAGGCTCCAGGCTCTGAGCTGTCAGTATGGAGCATGATGTGAGGCTTAAACTCATGAAGTGTGAGGTCATGATGTGAGCTGAAGTCAGATGCTTAACTGATGGAGTCACCCAGGCGCCCCTAGTGAGTGAATGTTTAACTTTATACAATATGTCATAAAGTATTTTCGTAAGTGGCTGTATTATAAACTAAAAATACTCATTTTTAATCTCTATGAATTAAATGTACGTATTATAGAACTGCTTACCCAGTGAAAATATCAAGGGAAGAATACTTCAGGTTTCTAGCAGAAGAGAATGTCTTAAAGAAAGTATCTCCCATTGCCATGGTCACCTTTCTGCACAGAAGTGATTGTATTTTAGAATCAGTTATTCCATTTATTCATAAGGCTTCCCTGTAAAGTAAGCAAAGTGGCCACACCAACTTCAAGCTCATTTTTTCTTCACCTTTTTACCCTTGGGTTTTTTCTATTTTTTTCTATTTTACCCAAATTCTGTTTTATCTTCCCTCTCCTTCTCCTTCTCTCCCTCTCTTTCTCTAGCGCTCTCTCTCTCTCTCTCTCTCTCTCTCTCTCACACACACACACACACACACACACACACACACACACACACACGTATTTCTAGCTTCTCACCTCCCCTCCCCAGAAGGTAGACCCTCTCTAACAGCCTAATGCTAAGTTTTCCAGTTCAGAATTTGCAAACAAAAGAGAAAGTAAAGACCACAGGGATGGAAGGGGGTTCACAAGGAAATGCCCAGTGGAATTTTGTTAATCTGTACAGTGAAGGAGAACAAGGGTGAGACACTCTGAGAAGTGTCTGAGAGAATTTGGGAAGAGGAGAAAAGAGAATATTGGAAGAACTTATCAGTGTTATGACTTCAGAGTTGCAACATTTTTGACAGATGTGAGTAAAGATTGAAATTCCTTTTAAATTACTTTATGGCTTCTGCACTATGTTTCTCTGAAGGTGATGCCACTTAAAACTGAATTGCTGATCACTGGGTGGTGGCTTCAATTAGATGACAGATGTGAAAAACAGGTCTTTGTGAATATGTATGTGTGCAGGGGAGAGAACTTGGTGTGATGCTGTTAAATTTATTTTTTACTTTTTAATTCTCTTTAAAGGTAGCACACAGCTATTACTTTGGAGGCAATAGAGCATCTGTCTTTGAAATCAGACAAGACTCAGTTAATATCTGAAGTTTATTAACTATGTGGTGTTGGACTGGTTGTTTAACTCATTTTCTTCACCTTAAAATGCATTAATAAGAGAATTATCTCTCAGCTCTCTTTGGGTTTTAAATAAAGTAATGCTATGAAATACTTACTAAATTTCTGGGATATAATAAAAACAAAGTAATAAGAGCTACTTATTGTTGGCTGTAGATTATTTTTTATGAAAGAAAATAGGAACACCAAAAAAGTAAGAATGATTCAATAGGAGAAGCAGAAAGGGGTTGATGAGGGAAAACTTCCTGAAAAATGTGCTTAATGGATGCTTGAAAAATGCAAGTTTGGTCTAGGTGAATGGTTGAATATAGTCACAGAAACTTTTTATAACACTACTTAAATAGTAAGCGTTTAATGTCTATGATGCTAAAAATATTTCAAAGGGAGAACTACTTTCATTAAGTTTTTTTCTTCCATATGCCAGCTCTTTTCCATTTAAACATGTTTCATTCTCTGGAAATACTAATGATATCACAATTTAATGAATGATTAATATAGCTAAAATATTCTTTATAATTTACAGTTAGGAGAAATTTCTAAATAAAAAGTCAGTATTTTTATTTTAGCTTCGTTGCCAACTCTGTATATAAATTTTACCAATCTTCCTTAAAATATTCTTTCAATATGTTTAATGTAAATTATTTATTATAAAATTATATACATAATTAAAACATATGAGCTAGCAACTGCCTTGTTATGTTTGGTGTCTTTTATGACTTTATTTTTTATTTTTTTAAGTTTATTTGTTTATTTTGAGAGCGAGAGTGCGAGTAGGGAGGGGGCAGAGAGAGAGGGGGAGAGGGAGAATCCCAAGCAGGCTCCTCACTATCCATACGGAGCCCAATGTGGGGCTCAATCTCACAAACTGTGAGATCATGACCCAAGCCGAAATCAAGAGTCAGTCGCTTAAGCAACTGAGCCACCCAAGCACCCCTTGTGTGACTATTTAAAAGCAAATGATTAAATATGGTTCATGTAGATACCTATCTATGGTTTGGTACCTATGCATTTACTTCTTTGTGTCAGATAAACTTGTTCGTTATCTAATAAAAACTAAAATAAATAAGAATCATATGTTTAATAATAAGACTGGAAGAGTATTTGGACTAATCCTGAAAACAAGTAAAATGCTAGATTACACATATTTTAACAGCTTCTTAAAGAGTCACATTATACATTAGATAGCAGGAAATAGTTGTGCCAGTATCTAAGGTAAAGCAAGGGTCTAGGAAGTCAGGAGAGTATTAAACTCCTTTAACCTGAAAGCATTTTCAGAACCTAGGAATCACTAGTTTGAGTGCCGAGATTAAAAAAGACAAGCCGAAAGTGCTTACATAGGAAGTACAAAAGAGTGCACACTCTCTCTGATCAAGGGTGATCTGACAGTAAACATGCCATACAGCTATACCCTTAGCAGTGACCGCAAGGAAAGTTGTCTTGGTGCTAAGAAAATCAGAAGAAAAATGCTATGAAATTATAACCCCTTCTCACCCCTCAAAAGGACTTGCCACCCTTATTACCGTTACTTGGGCATTTAAAAACCTTAAGCCACAAATGTAATCTAAAGTTTTCTAGACAGGTGATTGTGTTGTTCTGCACTGAAGGTATGCATGTATATGCTAAATGAATTTTCTATTTTGTACCTAAATGAATTTTCACAACTACTGTTACGAGAGAAGCAAAAAGTTAAAACAACAACAATAAAAACAAAGTTCTTAACGGAGGAATATGGTAAGAGTCAGGCAAACGATAGATATGACTAATAAACTGGTAAGATTTTTTAGGTATTTTAGAAATAAGTATCATCAGGTAACTATAACATAATCATGGTCACTATATTTAAAGAAATAAAATGCATGCTTTTGTACAGTTAAAGGAAATTGGAAACACTGGAAATCATCAGATTTTAAAGAGAAACTAATACAACTTCTAGAAATGAAAATATAATCAAAAGTATAAAGTTATGAGCTGAATTTAAATTTTAAAACTTCTTTTTAAAAATACAAAGATAAGAAAATGCCAGAGAGAATTAAGGAACTGGAGGATTGGTCAAAATAAATTATGTAGAATGCAATAGCACATGGGGCAAAGAAATAGGAACAATTTTGTGAACTAAGGAATATGGGAGAAGGGGTTTGAACATCTAATATACTATCTAACAGGAATTCTGGAAAAGAAGAACAAAACAGAATCTGTGAAGGCACCTAATCATATATTCTTCAAAATCAGTGAATCTCAGGCAAGGATAAGAAAAATTCATATAGTGAACCTGAAAAAAAGATAAGATACCAAAAAAAAAAAAAAAAGGAAAGAAAGAAAAGAAAAATCTCTAAAAGTATCCGGAAGGCAAAACAAAAAGACCTTCAGAAGAGTAACAATTTGGCTGTCAGAATGGAAGGGAGAAGCCAGAGGTCAGTGGAACTATATCTAAACCATAGCAATGGTGCATTTCAAGTAGCTGAGGAATTTGGTTTAACCAATATTTCAAAACACATTCCAAAAAAATAATCTGGTAGCTGTTATGGGTTGAAATATGCCGCCCAAAAAGGATACAATGACATCTTAACATATGGTTGTTGCAGATGTAATTAGTTAAGATGAGGTCATATTGGAGTAGAGTGGACATCAATGTGACTGGTGTCCTTTTAAGATGACCATGTGAAGACACAGACACACAAGGAAAATACCACATGGAAGCAAAGGCAGAGAATAGAGCCATCACAGCTGCAAACCAAGACATGTCGAAGTTTGCCAGCAAATCACCAGAAGCAAGGAAGAGGCAAGGAAGGATTCTCCTACACATTTCAGAGAGAACATGCTCCTGCCTACTCCATGATATTGTACTGTAAGCCTCCAGAACCGAGAAACAAATTCCTGTTGTTTTAAGCCATCTAGTTGAGGACACTTTGTAGAGTTGCCCTAGGAAATGAATATAGTAACTTAGTCAGTTACTGAGATGAGATATTGAATTTCTCTCTTACAGATCTGTTATAAGAGATTTTGTTATTATTAAATGGTTGTTATTCAATGGAATTGCCATTATTTCACTAGTCATGTTAGGAAAAATTCCTACTGTGGAGGTTACAAATGATATAATGAATATCACTTTAATGAGGCTCATGAAGAGACATCATTTAGTTAGTAAGAGCCATATTAAAAGATGACACTAATATTTCTTAAAATCAACAAATGAATTGGATTATGTTAGAATAATTTGATCAATAATAATGTATGACTGGGTAAGTAGTTCCATATATAAAATTATGTTGCTAATTTATTAATTTCTGTTACTAAAACTATTTCAGTGTCATTTATTTATAAATATATTTACATTGTTTTTGTAGTCTTGAAATATTTTGCCTATCATTCTTATGTATTATGAAAGTATATATGCCACAACTTTTAAATTTAGAACAAATATTGCTTATGAAAATAACTATAAGAAATAGAAAACATGAATAATATAACTAGTAAAGAAATTGAATAGCCAATAGTCAGTTGAAGGGTTTTTTTCTTTTTTTTGCTTCTGAATACTTTTACAGATTTTTCTTTGTATCTTATTTATTATTATTATTATTAATTATTACTTTGCAATTTCACTATATGCTTCTAAGAGGTAGAATTTTTCTCAGTCTTGCCAAGATTCACCGCGTTCCATGAATATGTGAGTAGGCCATCAACTGACGATTGGATTATAGTATATATTCAAGAAATTAAATAGTCAATTGAATAGTCAATTGAATAGTCATAAACAGAACTAAAATAAGTTTAACAAAACTAAAATAAGAAATAATTCTAAACTTACAGAGACTTTTCAGATATAGAAAATGGGGGTGGAGATGCTCTCAGATAAATGTAAACCTGACACCAAAACTCAACAAGGTCAGCATGGGAATGGAAAATTACAGGCTGATCTCAATTTTAGAGAAGCACTGAGTATTGATGTAAAATCATAGACACATTATTATCAAGCCAAATTCAGCAATGTATAAAAATGATAATGTATCATGGCCAAGTTTGTTTTTCTTCTCCCAAAATTCAAGTTTGCTTTAACATTAAAAAGTTAATAAGTAATTTAACACAGGGGCACCTGGGTGTCTGAGTCGGTTAAACATCTAAGTCTTGATTTCTGCTCAGGTCATGAGCTCACCGTCATGAGATTGAGCCCTGTATAGGGTTCCTCACTGAGCATGGAGCATGCTTCAGATTCTCTCTCTCACTCTCTCTCTGTCTTTCCCACTCTCCATCTGCCCTTCTCTCCCTCTCATTCTCTCTCTTTCACAAAAAAAAATTTTTTAAGTAATTCAACACATATGTAGAATAAAGGAAGAAAATCACATCATTTCTCTAGATAGTAAAAAAGCATTTGATAAAATTTAGCATTTATTATAAAAACTCTTAGTGAGATAGTAATAGAAAGTGAGTTAACTTGATAAACTAAAATCCTAAAACTATGATACACATAATGATATGAAGAAATAATTCTCTCTCCATGCGGATAGAAGGTAGAGATGCACACCTGTTCATCTGCTTTTGGATGGTTGCCACTCTGTAAAATACATTTCTCGTTTAGTAGGTGAATCTCTATTAGATTTTATTCTACATTCTTACAGATGTCCCTTACTCGTATTTCTAGTAGTGGTTTTCTAAGTTTCATTAAGATTTTCTTTTCTTTTCTTTTCTTTTCTTTTCTTTTCTTTTCTTTTCTTTTCTCTTTTCTTTTCTTTTTTCTTTTCTTTCTTTCTCCTTCCTTCCTTCCTTCCTTCCTTCCTTCCTTCCTTCCTTCCTTCCTTCCTTTTTTTGTGTCTTTAAGGTTTTCAATGCAAAAAATAATTTCTTCTGTGACAAACACAGCTTCAATTCTTCTATTCTAATTACTATGTTTCTATCCTCACCTTATAGCACTAGCTAATGCCTCTCAAAACAATACTTAATAGAAATAGTATTAGGCATTAGGCACCTTGCCTTTTTCTCAATCACAAAGGGGAAGTATTCAGTATTTCACCATTACATACAATGTTAGCTGCTTTATGTTTGTTTTTAAAGATGTTCTCTTTTAGATTGTGAAATTTTTTAAACTCCTACTTTGCTAAATATTTTTTATTATAAAGTTTGAATTTTACCAGATGATTTTTGTCGAATCTTTGTGATGATCGTTTTTTCTCCTTTATTTTATTAATGTAGAAAATTACACTGATTGATTTTTTGATGTAAAAACCATCTTGATTTCTTGGATTAATTTACAATGATTATCATATATTTTTCATTCTATACGTTGCTAGATTCTACTTGCCAATATTTTGCAGGCATTTTTGAGACTATATTTCTGAGGAAGATTGGTGTATAAGTTTCTTGTCTTGTAATGTCTTAGTCAGGCTTTAATATCAAATATATTTGATTCATAAATATAATTGAGAAGCAACTCTTTCCCTGCAGAGCAGGCCTTATAGGCCACATGTTGCAGATTTCAACAACTGTATGGAAATGCTCAGCTTGATGCAAAAATGAGTGAGGCTTGAGGAAACCATAGGACATGGTAGAAAGGAACAAGCACAGTATTTATCATTAGATAATTCTAAAAATCATGGTTCTAGCACCCAGCAACTTGGTTGATGATCCTGAAACATTCTTCAGTAGATTTCCTGCATGCAAGCACCCTCCTCAGTGTCTGCTTTCTGGAGAACATAATCTGTGACAGCAGTGAGCATTAGTCTCTTTATGTATCTTAGAGGATGTGGAAGAGAAAGGTAGGCTAGTGGTTTCCATTGTTTAGTGAAGGAACAACGGTTATTGAATCTCTTCTTCTAACAAAGAAGTTAGAGACACTTGTAAATCAGTGGGATAACCAATCCAGGAAAGAAATTGGGGCTACAGGCAGAGTCCCAACAGTTGTCAGTGATGGAGCTGAAACTGAACACCTCTCTGAGAAAGGCCCACCCACCATCTTTGTGGAAACAATTACTTCAGCAGAGGCTACCAACCAAGCAGACAGAACTATGTGAGTCCTGGAATACTTTCCCACCACTGACTGACCAATCATTAAGTGCAACTTCTGCCTCTTGTATCCCCCTTCAGTGCCCCAAGAGGGGAGATCCCAGCTCTTAGTTGGGAGTGATGGGCATTTCTCTGCCAGTTCACACCACCTATTTACCAACTTACTACAAGCAGAGATAACCTGTGTGGCAGGAGAGAATAAGATATAATCTCTGAATAAAGCTCAAGATTGGAAATTTTTAATAGAAAAGACTGAGTTCTAAATACCAAAACTATACCACTGTTGTAACCAAGAGTAACTGAAATCTTATGGAATCTGTCAAACATAGTGTGATGAAGGCTTCCAGCATGTAAGGGTTCAACACTGACATTACTGAGGGACAGTTGTTACAAAACAATTTTCATACTAATTTTTAAAAAATCAGTGAGAAGAGGTTTGTCCTTCATTTTCTAAGAATGTTTACTGGAACTTGGCATCATGGGTTCCATAAACATTTCACAGTAAAGGCATCTGTATCTGGAAATCTGTTTAAGAATTTTTTAATTTACTAACTCAATCTTTTGTTAGATATGAAACTATTAGGGCTATTCAACTTTTCCATTTATTTTTGTGTTTTTGTTCATCTTTTTCTAAGAGATTTTTCTATTTCACTTAATTATTACTGTAAAGTACTTGGTATTTTCTTAATATCCTTTATATATATAGTAACATAGTAATATAGCCAATTTAATTCTTGATATTGTCATTTATTTTCTATCTTTTTTTCTCCTTCACTTTTTTGTGGCGTTTCCCAATCCGATTACTTTTTCAAATAACTAACTTTCAACTTTGTTGGTTTTCTCTATGGCTGCTGTTATACAGCCAATTATTTTATATCTCCCTTGTGTCAAATAACACTTTCATAAAATTTTCCTATAACCGGTGACATTTTAATTAGATAATCACAGCCCATGCAAAAATTAAAGATTTACTAAAGCAGATACTGCAAAATTTTAATTGAAATTCTGTCTTCTATAACAGGTGTCAGCAACTATAGCCTGAGGGACAAGTATGGCTTGCCCCCTATTTTTTAAATAAACTTTCACTGAAACAGGGCCATGTTCATTTTGCTTACATATTGCCATGGTTGCTTTTGCATTACAGCAGCAGGCAGAGTTGAGTAGTTGAGACAAAGACCTTGCAAACCCTAAAATATCTACTACTGACCTTTACAGAAAAAGTTTGCCAACCCTTGTTCTGCTCTATGCGATATATGCCATGATCATATTGACCAAATAAAACTAATAAAAGAGATGTGGGAAAGTTTCTTTGGGATTAATGTCCTTTTCCCTCTACACAATTTATCTTCATCCATGACATTCATATTGAGTCCCTGAACAAACTTTAGTCTGACACCCTATTATTCTATGCCTAGCTCTGTGCTAGGACAGGAATAATTAATTCACCACATTTCTTCACATTTTACTCATATTTGAGTGATAGCATTAGGAGACTTTACTGGTGTACAAGGTTCCCCAAAGGCACAGAGACTGAAGGAACTGACATTTGCTGAGAAGGTAAGTTGAAGCTCTGGGGAGAAGTTGATATGCATTGGGTAGGGTTTTGCCAGCTGGATAGGGAAGCTGAGGTAGTGAAGGCATGGCCTGAAGCATCGGCAACAGCATGTGTGAACATGCCAAAGCTTGGCCTACTGTATGCTTCATTTCACCTCCCACATTCACACAGACTACTGTATGCAATATTCTGTACACCCCCACTTCATCCGGGTTCATTTATAGCTTTACTACTTTATTTTTGCCTCTTCCACCCTCTATTTAATAAGTATAGGGTCTTTCTTTTGAAAGAGAAAAATGCCATATTTTATTTTAATTGATTCTGTGATTTATCCCCCCCCCCCCCCATAAAGGAGAGGTAAAGCTGCCCTGTTATCAAAAAAATTCAAGTTCCATTTCTTGGGTGGATTCCATCACTCTTCTATAGCATGTCTCCCATGTCCTGGGAACCACTTCCGGACCTTGAAGCCCTTTTTGGGTCAAAGGATTCCCTGCCTCCAGGAACTCCAAGCGCTTCTGCCTTCTTCAGAGGATTTCCGGAATAGATCATAGATCTTCCGCGGCTCTGAACCCCCGTAGAGGTAGTCAGTGGTTTCTGTCATTTCCGAGAAACTGGTCTCATAAAGGCCAGATTCACCTAGACTTTTAATCTTTTGCATCAGGGGCCAGAGGCAGCATCAGCCCTGCCTCTCACCACAAGGTAGGGGATGCTCACAGAACGCCACTCCACACTGTGGTGCAGCCACTCCTGAGCCTGGCTCAGCTCTCTTGGCTTCCAAAGTAGCTCAGTGAATCTCAGCAGGTCAGCCAGGGCCAAATGAGGCCCGTGTTGGTGGCAGTGGTGGACAGCATGGCCACAGTGTGCCTTTCAGATAGCTGCAACTTCGGCACAGATCTGTCGGGTTTCCAGATGTTGTTTCGTTGGGATTATTTTTTTTTCCCCTGAGTTGAGTTTCAGAATCACATTTTAAACTAAGCGTTGCCCAGACACACTGAATATAATAAATGATAATTTAAACTATTTCTTTAAATAAGCGTTGAGTCTTAAAAAAAGAATAGCTAAACATCACTTGAGACAAATCACAAGCTGGTTATGTTAAATAAAATTTATTGCTGTATTTGAGCTCTCGATTTTGTTCAAGAAAGACATGGGCATCACCCATGGCTACATGGTTTGATTGCAAAGATTAATTAATGTCTGTTACCTGTGGTAATCCTTACTTTTCACAGAAGTCCTTTTCAAATTGTGATTCCAGTAAAAATTGTTAATAATAAAGATACTAATTGGCATTCTGTTTAATGAATGAATTAATGGGTAATATTATGTAGCTAAATAAGGATAAAGACTTCTCATGCTTTATCATCTATTTTTTATCATAAATACTGCTAATTTGTTTATTAAAGACTCTGAAAAGTCCTCAAGAAGATTAACTTTGTTCAACTCAACAGCTGCTAAGCTCATGTGATCATGGAAATCTTTTTGACTTTCCAAAGTCCTTTTTTTTTTTTAAGTTTATTTCTTTATTTTGAGGAGGGGGAGGGGCAGAAAGAGAGAGAGGGAGAGAGAGAATCCCAAGCAGGCTCCACACCCAGTGCAGCCCCACACAGGGCTCGATCCCATGAACCGTGAGATCATGACCTGAGATGAAATCAAGAGCCAGACACTCAACAGACTGAGTTACCCAGGCATTCTCCAAAGTCCCTTTTGACTTCAAAAAACAAGATTACAAAACACAACTCTACTACTGTTTGCTATCCATATTCCACAGAGTCTGTGGCTTTTAAGAAAAAAATATTTATTTGTATGTTTGGTTTTGAGGTTTTTTTGCTGGTGTCTTTTTTTTTTTTTTTCAATTCCAGTGTAATTAACATGCAATTTTTTTTCAAAATTTTATTTAAATTTTAGTTACTTGACATACGGTAAAGCATTAGTTTCAGGAATAGAATTCAGTGATTCATCACTTACATACAACACCCAGTGCTCATTTCAACAAGTGCGCTGCTTAATACCCATCATCCATCTAGCCCATCTCCCACCCACATCCCTCCATCAACCCTCAGTTTGCTCTCTGACTTTGAGTCTCTCATGGTTTGTTTCCCTCTCTCTTTTTCCCTCCTCCTATATGTTTATCTGTTTTGTTTAAGAAAAGCTTCTATTTTCTTACCTATTAAATTTATTTTTCTGTTTCTATAATTCTTAAGTTTTGATATTATTTCTTTTCATGCACTATTATTTTGTAAAACACCTTTTTGTTACAAATTTATCAAAAGTACCTATAATTTTTTTAATTATATAGAATAAGATAGAGTTGTTTTCAATTTTTGTGCTTAAAAATTATTATTTACCTAATATGTATATTATTATATATATCTATATATGTATATATATAGAATAAGAATAAGATATAGTTGTTTTCAATTTTTGCGCTTAACAATTATTATCTATTATATATATATATATATATATAGAGAGAGAGAGAGAGAGAGAGAGAGAGAGGAGAATGAGAGAGTGAAAGCAGGGGAGAAGGGCAAAGAGAGAGAGAGAAAGAATCTTAATTAAGCAGGCTCCACGCTTAGTGTGGAGCTGAATGTGGGACTTGATCCCAGATCCCTGGGATCATGACCTGAGCCAAAATCAAGAGTCAGATGCTCAAAAACCTGAGCCATCCAGGTTCCCCTGTGTTTAACAATTTTTAATGTATTATTTCATTGTTCCCTAGTCAGTTGCAGATATAGTATATAAATAATTACATTTGGGTGAGGCACATAGGAGTATATTGGCTTAACTTAAATCTTATTTAGGTAATAAGATTTTTTACAAAAAATAAGTTGCAATATTATGTTAACTGTGAAATCTAGAAATATCTGAACACAGTATTTGACCAATAACAGTTAGGCAAATGAGAAACTAGTCCATATCTACAGATTTTTTTCTCAATTTAAAAATAATGGGTTCTTTTCTGTTTAGCCTTATGTGGCACTCTTAAAGCAAGTTAGACAGATTAAAATTATCAACTCTTTATATTTTTAACCTGGGAAATGTTAATATCAATCCATGAACTCAATGAAATGCCTCAGTGAGCTCCCTGCTTCTCTATTTCTCATAATTCTCTAACAGACAATGGAGGCTGGAAGCTGATGAAAAGCAGCAAGTCTGGGACCAACTCCAAACTCCTGCCAACTCCTTTAGTTGTGTCTTTTCTCAGAGCATGGCCTTCTCTCTCAAGAGCTGTTTTCCTTTCAGAGCCAGTTTTGTTTTCTCTTAATCCATTACTTCTACCCTCTCAGAGGCCTACCTACGCTATTTTCTCTGATGAATATCCAGTTCCAAAGACTATTTTTTTGGTGTACAAGTTTTTCATCTCCTTGGTGAAAATACTTGTAAACCATATATATGTTAAGGGGTTATATCCAAAATATGTAAGGAACTGCTATTACTCAATAGCAAAAAAAAAAAGTTAATTAATTAAATAACCCAATTTAAAAATGGATAAAGAAACTGAATAGACATTTCTCCAAAGAAGACATACAGATGACCAACAGGTATATGAAAAGATGCTCAATATCACTAATTATCAGGGAAATATGAATCAAAACCATAATAAGATGTCATTCTATACCTGTTAGGATGACTATCCAAAAAAAAAAAGCTATATATAACAAGTTTTGGCAAGGATGTAGGGAATTGGAACTCCTTTATACTCTTGATAGGAATGTAAAATGGTGCAGTAACTATAAAAAACAGTATGGAATACCCTCAAAAATTAAACATATAACTACTCTATGATTCAGCAATCCAGCTTCAGGACACACATACAAAAGAACTGAAACCAAATATCAAAGAGATACCTGCATACCCATGTTCGTTGCAGCATTATTCACAATGGTCATGATATGAAACAATGTATATTTCCATCAAAAGATGAATTGATAAAGAAAATGTGGTATATACCTATAATGGAATATTATTTGGGCTTTGAAAAGGAAGGAAATTCTGTCAAGGAAATTCTGTGACAATAGGGGTGAACTTGGAAGACATTAAGCTAAGGGAAATGAGCCAATCACAGAAGAACAAATACCTCATGACTCCATTTGTATGAAGTACAGAAAATAGTCAAACTCACAGAAGCAGAAAATACAGTAATGGTTGCCAAGGACTGGGGGGGTGGGGTGGGTAAAGTGAGATATTTTATTCAATGGTGTAAAGTTTTGCATAATAAATAAGTTCTAGAGATCTTCTGTACAATAGAGTGCCTATAATTAATAATATGGCATTGTACACTTCAAAATTTGTTAAGAAGGTAAGTCTCACATTAACTATTTACCACAAAAAGGTGGTCGTGGGTGACACAGGAAAGTTTGGGAGGTATTGGACATGTCAATTCTCTTGATTGTAGTGACAGTATCATAGGTGTTCACATATGTCCACACCCATCACATTGTATATAGTAAATATGTACAGTTCTATATATCTAAATTATACTTCAATAAGATGTTTAAAAAATAAGAAAAAGCAAAGATACCCACACTCGCTTATCTCACTTATATTTGAGCTTACGGTAAGTCAGATAAAAGAAATAATAAGCATCAAGCTTGTTTTTTTTTCTTTTTTTGCAACTGATAATGATTGTTTACATAGAAAATCCTAAGGAATCTATAAAACAACCATGTGTATGTATTAATATCATTTTTAAAGACTGATGGATGCAAAAATAAATTGTAATTTTACATACTAGCAATAAAAATTGGAAATTGAAAGTTAAAACAATTCTATTACATGGGCATCTGGGTGACTCAGTGGGTTAAGTGTCTGACTTCTGCTCAAGTCATGACCTCACAGTTCATGAGTTTGAGCCCCACATTGGGCTCTGTGCTGACAGCTCAGAGCCGGGAGCCTACTTCAGATTCTGTGTCTCCTTCTCTCTCTGCCCCTCTTCCTCTTGTGCTGTCTCTCTCTCTCTCTCTCTCTCTCTCTCTCTCTCTCTCTCTCTCTCTCAAAAATAAATAAACATTAAAAAATTCAATTACCACAGTATTGAAATCCAAAACATTTAGAAAATAATTAAAAATTCTGTACACTGAAACAACAAAATATTACCGATAAAATTTAAAGACTCAAAGAAATTGTGAGATAGATAATTTTTATCAATCAGAAAATTCAATATTACTATTATTTCAATTCACCTTAAATGATCTCTGTATTCAGTGCAATTGCAATCCCAGTGCCAGCAGGCATATTTGAAGAAATTGTCAAACCGAATCTAAAATTTATATGGAAATTCAAAGGATTTACAATACCCAGAATGATCCTGAAAAAGTAGAGGACTTCTCTTACCTAACTTCAAGACCTAATATAATCACACGGAGTATCCAGAACTTTTCAGAGATCGATGGTGGGGGGATAAAATGGTAAAACCACTGTGGAAAAATGTTTCATAATTTTATATAAAACTATTCAGCTACTTTCAAGCACAGAAATTCTGCATCAGGATGTTTACTCAAAATAAATAAAAACTCATCTACTAAAAGACTTACATAAAAAATGTTTTTAGGAGCTAAATCATAATATTGAAAAACTGAAATTGCCCACATGGACATAAATAGGTGAATGGATACACATATTATGATACATTCAAACAGTGGAATTTTATTCAACAACAAAAAATGGGATATTATTGATTTATGCACTATGGAATACATTTCAAAAGTAGTATGCTGAGTGAAGAAAGCTGGACACAAAAGACCCCATACTGTATGATTCCAGAGCAGACAAAACTAATGTATGGTAGAAAAAAATCAGAATGGCGATTGTTTCTTGGCGTTGGGAATGGAGATTGAAAAGGAAGAGGCAAGAAAGAATTATCTTGGGTATTGTCAATACTGTATATCTTTAAAGTGTTTTTTATTACATAGGTATATATATTCGTCAAATCTCACCAAATTATTTAATATACTAATATACTTTTAACATAGTAAGTTCATTGGAAGTCAATTTTAACTCAAAGGAAAAAAACCTGTAAATAAATATTAAATTCTGGCTAATAGAAGTTTCATGATGAAGCTATTTGGAAAACTGTGTATGGATACCTGAAACATTTGAAATGTATTAAAAAACAAGGTGGTTTGATGAACAAACGAAGGAACAATTAACTCATAGATAAGTGATAAAAGATAAAATAATAATGATGATGGTGTTTAGGTGGTAAATATATGCTGTAAATGGATGTTAACTATAAGATTTTTTTCAATTTTTCTTAATGTTATAAATTTTCATAATGAAATGTTGCAAAAAGTATAACCTGGTTTGAGCAATCAATCATATGCTTACCATGTTTATAATGAAATAAAACCTACAGTTAAGTTTAAAATTCTTAGGAAAAAAATACAAGATATATCATTTATAATAATGTGATTTTCTAAACAATCCATACAAGTGGAAATCATAGAAGAAAATATTAATACACTTAATTTAAAAATGCTTTGCTGAGAAACTATTGATAAAGTAAAGCCTCAAGCCACAAAGAAGAAAATAAGTAATATAAAAATATTCTGAATTTATAAGTAAATCAAATGTCAAGATGAAGAAAATACCCCAAAAGACAAATAGACAAAATAGGATCAATTTTTTAACAGAAGAAGGAATAGAAATAGATATTTAATCTATGAAAATATTTTCAACCTCATTTATAATGCAGATTAAAATCAAAGAAAAACACTATCTGAAATAAATTAGTAGGAAGAAGGAAGTCATCTGAAGATACAAACTTTTGTAAAAAGAATGTACAAGTGGTATTTTTAGACACTGCTAGTTGGAATGTAAATTTATGCAACTACTATGGAAATCAATTTGGTAGCATCTTGTAAAACTGTGCTCATTCCTTCAACCTATAGTTCACTTCTAGGAATTTCAAGACATTCTTCATTATGGGAACCCGAAAATATATTTCAAGCCATATTATATAATAGCAAAACCTGAGAACATCTCAAATATCCAATGATGGGAAAATGGATACATCACCCATGGTTTATTCTAACAATAAAATAATTTTAAATGGTAAAAAATAATAAATAAAGCTATATGTAACAACTTTGATGAACTCTAAAATAGTTCAATTTAAAAAATTGAACTATTGAAGTTGCTGTAGAATCCATGCTTTTTTGTAACATTTAAAAACTTTTCCATCAAAGAACTAAGCAATGTATTTATATATAAGTGGTGACATTTTAAAAGTTATGAGAAAGATATAGAGGAGGAGGTGAGGGAGAAGCACATGGGTAGCTTCAGCTGTTATTACTTTTTTACTTCTTAATTAAGTTTATTTTGTCATTGGCTTTATTATGATGCTTCATAATATACCCAGATATCACACTTAAACTTTTGTATAAATCAGATATAACACAGATATGGTACAAACGCTCCAAGGCTTATCTATCTTAGGTTCTCTTTTTCTAAAATGGGGATGTTGGTTATTTTAGACCTTAACTAATTCAGAGGAATACTGATTTCAACCAGAAGTAGGTATGTCATTAAATCTGTTACCTAGAAATTCAGGTTTTATAGTTAAACATTAGGTTTGAATATTTAAATTTAGACTTCCTAACTGTGGGACCCGTGCAGATTACTTAGATATCTGATCCTCATCTTTCTGATTTCCGCATCTACCTCACAGAGATGTGAGAGTTAAGTGAATAGCTTTACATAAAGCACTGAGCTTTGTGATCGGCACATGGTAGATAGTAAGTAAATAAAATTCTATATGATCAGTATTGCAAGCGGTGCAATTGCTACCTTGAATGACCACTAGATTGGGACTTTATAGTACTAGCACAAACTAGAAGAGTGAGTTAAATTTAATGACTTTGAAAGACATATCACAGTTTGTGATATTTTGCAGCTGTGTAAAGTATAAAAACAAAGTACTTTAACAATTTAATTTATGAACACAGGTAGCAAACACATCCTCAACTGTTATTCAAGTCAATGTGTTACCATTATGAATTTGGAGTTTGGTGCTTCTTGACATTTCCTTTCTTGTGTAGTATTATTGACCTAACTTCTTACAACTGAAGCATACATAAGAGCTAGGAGATAAACAACATTAAGTGGAACAAAAAAAATCTGTGTTTGTCTACCAATTTTCAAGAAACAGTATTAAATCTTATAAATGAAATGCAATATACAGCATTTGATGTTCAGATAAATATTTAATCAATTATCATCAAATCCTGTGGCCATGAGAATTTTTCTTTTGCTATTTGCATTATCTGTATCTTATACCAGTCATATACTTCATTGTAATTGTTTTCTATGGGTCTTTATACCTGAAAATATTTAATACACTATACTAATTGCATTATGTAATTAAAAAGTAGGCTTTTCATTCCTACTTCCCTTTTTAAACAGCTTTATTAAAGAATAAGGTGTAGCCTACATATTATAAAATTCACCCATTTTAAGCATGAAAGTGAGTAACTTTTTAGTAAATTTAAAGACTTACACTACCATTATTACAATACAGTTTTAAAATCTTTCTATCAATCCAAAATATCCCTCATGACCTTTTGCAACCAATGCCAATTCACATCCTCAGGACTGACAACCACTAATCTACTTTTATTTATAGATTTTCTTATAGATTTACATCTTTTGGACATTTCCAATAAATGGAATCATATAATCTGAAGTCTTTTGTGCCTGGGTTCTTTCACTTAGCATAATGCCTTGAGGTTCATCCTTGTTATAGCAATTGTCAGTAGTTTCTTCCTTTCTGTTGTTGAATAGTATATCATTGTGTGGATATTTTATATTTTATTTTTAATGCTCCAGGTGATGGGCATTTGGATTATTTCCAGTTTGGCAGTATTAAAAATAATACAGCTACAAACATTCACTACAAGTTTCTGTTGCGATATAAGTTTCATTCTCTAGGGTAGATGCCCAGGAGTAGAATTGCCGGGTCATGTTAGATTGATAATCAATTATATAAGAAAGTGCCAAGTGGTTTTCTAACATAGCTGTGCCATTTTACTTTCCTACCATCAGTGTAATAAACATTGAAAGAGGCAGATTGACTTTTTGTTTTTAATTCAGTTGTTTCTCCATCTCTTCATTCTTGTGTATAACAAAAAATGCTAACAATAACATTACTCCATTATTCCATTATCTTGTGTTACATTTGGAAACCACAAGGGTTTAATTTTTACTTCAAACACTAATTTTAGGGGCTATATTTTTGTTTGTTTATTTGTTCTTGTTTTTTTTATGTAAGTGTTAACCCACTAGAACGTGCATTCCATGAAGACATGTCATGTGTCTGATCACTGTTGCACACTCAGGTCAAAGGCTGGCACATGAGGCATTCAAGAGATAGTTACCGAACATATTGGGCATACTCTTTACATACAGAGTACAACTCTGTTATTTAAGCATATTATTCCTCTCTTTATGTTACTTCAGCATGAGAGTTTACCTATAGTGTGTATTTCCTACGCATTTTTCAGTTAAGTGCACAGTTTTGTGCAGTGAGAGATGAATTTAATTATGGGCCACCAATGTTCACCGTTTACCATCATTTGACAATAAATGTAAAATAGTATGGGTTGCCTCCTGCCGATCAGTGTTCATCCTGATTATCATCTTCCAGAAGAGTGTTGGTAAACTGTGTTTTATTTTTACCTATATAATATGCTTTTGAATGCATGCTTTTTTATATGATAGTACATTTTTCCCTATTTTACTGGGCCATTATATCATGCGTTACCTAAATATACGCCTCCATGTTTGTGTATCTCTAGGTGTCTAAAAAGTTCCTTGGCTATAGCAGTCACTTTATTTTATAGGAGAAAATAAAAGGAAGCATTCATTCTAACTTTACCTTCAATAAAACGTTTTTATGTACTAAACATAGAAAAAACTAATTAAGGCATTAATAAATAGAAATTTCTATATGCACAGACTAACAATTTATTAAGAGCATATATAGATTGCTAGGTTACAGAATTAGATTTCTGTTTCTTAGTGATTGTTTTTACTGTACCTACACTCCTCCTCAATATTATGGCAGCTGTACTGTAGAAAAATTCAGAGACTTTTTCATGCCTCAGTGCTCAATAACTACTAGGATAGGTTATAAAATGGCCCTTTGAAACTTTGAAGCATTACATTTTAAAACTCACCATGTTGTATAATACATTCAAAGGAATAAAATTGTCCATGAAGGGGAAATGTTGAATTAGGGAGAAATATCACAAATTATTCATAATTTGGATATCCTTTAGTCAGGATAAAGCATACCTCTTGATGTTTTTCACATTCTACAATATACAAGACACGATTAAGAGTGATAGATGTGTTCCCACCACATTCTGATTCTAGCTGAACTAACACGTATTTTGATGTCTTTTGCTATATTACCACGGTTATAATTTAGGACTAAATAAATATATTTTAAACAACACCAAGATACTGATAAAGTTAAAGCAGAAACTTTTTTAATTAGCTAAATAAATTACAAGCAAATGGAAGTTTTATATGTATTTATGGTAAACACATAGCGTGCAATATATACTATGCACATAAACATAAGCAATAAGTCTAAATCAAACTGTGAAGTCATTTAATAAATCAATCACTGTGTTTTACTTATTAGAAACCAAGTATATTGTCAGGGACGGGGGCTAAAGTGTCTGTATTATACACTTGCTGCCTTCAAGGCGCAACCATTTTATTTGAGACAGTAAGGAAGCAACAGAGAAAAGAACCCAATTCGGCCTCCATATCTGCAAGCCTACCCCAGAGGATAATTATTCATCTCTACTGTGTTTAACTGACGTGTGAAAAAATAATGTGCTTTAATGAAATATGAGCAGAAGTGATGTTTGTCACTTCTTGTTAGAAATTTGAAAGAACCAAAATCTAATTTGCTACGTTTTTCCTCTGCTTAGAAAGCTGTATATTCTGCGGTCCCAAACTATTCGATCATTGTGGACTGTTGTACTAGACACGTAGCATGGGAAAGGGACATATTTTAGTTTTGAAGACCACTGAGATTTTAGAATTCCTACTACAGAATAACCAATAAGATCGGGACAAATATGATTAATGTGGAATACATAAATAATCATTATGAGTTCTTTATAATATTTTATATCTTTTTTTTAAATGTCAAAAGAAATATGTTTATGGCAATAGATTTAAGCAACAAGAGAGGCCTATGTTTTACCCTAAGGTAAATGTGATTATTTCTTTTTTTTATCCCAAGTTTACTCAAAAGCAAAAAATAACGGGGCTCCTGGTTGGCTCAGGCGGTTAAGCGTCCAACTCGAGCTTAGGTCATATTTCAGAATTCATGACTTTGAGCCTCATGTTGGGCTCTGTGCTGACAGCAACTAAGAGCCTGGAGCCTGCTTTGAATTCTGTGTCTCCCTCTCTCTGCCCCTCCCCTGCTCATGCTCATGCTCATGTTCTGTCTCTCTCTCTCTCTCAAATAAATAAACATTAAAAAAAATTTTAATAAATAAATAAAGCAAAAAATAGTGACTCAGAATTCATCTTTCCAAATAGATATTATATACAACTATGTACATATGCATAGGGTACTTATTCACCCAACATGATATCATATTCTTTATATTGACCTGCACCTTTTCTCTATTCCTGTGTTTTAAGGGATGTATATGAGTCTCCACATGAGGTATTCATTGTTACAGATCTTAGCCTTGGGTCTTCCTATCAAGTACATAAACCACTTTCTATAAAATGTGGGTGTGAATTCATATTTCTCAGTGCAATCATGTATACCTAGCTTCATATTCAAATATATAGCAATAGAGGCCGACTTTCCAATAAAATTGTACATATTTTACAATCTCCAAAGATCAGAACGCCATCATATATTTAATAAAATGAGAGAATAGTTTTCTTATAATCTTTGGGCAGCATTTTCTTCTTTAATTGTAATTTGATTCTTTCTATAAAATTATGAGTGAGACCTAAAGAGAATATGAAGCGTGTACTCTTTACTACCATTGTTTAGCAATAGGTATTCAAAAGTATTGCAATTTGAAATAAGCTGCATTTTAAGAGAAGAATAAAGGGCGGAATGGAAAGCGAAAGGTAATTTTCATACTGACTATAAATTATACCCTTTTATAGCAAATATTCGTTTGAAACTTTCATATAGAGAAAAATTCACCAGCAATGAAAAGTAGAAAGATCTGATTTAAATATAACTTCTATTCACTTATCATAGAGTAAGAGTGTTGAAAGAATGGGCTGAGTTATTGATTGGACTGATTATGAAGATTGAGTCCAAGTCCAGAAACTGCATTACAGAGTGATTCAGCCTAGAAGACAGAGGAAGGCCTTTAAAAACGAACAAGAACCATGAAAATAAAGATGAAATTCTAAAATGACATGAATCAAACACTTTAAAAACATGATATATCAAGGAATGTTACAGATTGCTTACCGTTGAAATGTCCAGATGCCCATTAATAAAACAATGAAACCTATTTATAAGTCATTCTTTAAGTCACTCCAGAAAAAAAAAACTCACAGCAAAAGAGGAAGCCTTATTAGAAGATGAATACTCATATATTATTTACTTAATTCCTATTAATTTTGTTTTGAAGCAAATCATTTATTCATTTTATCAGTAAAATGATTACTGCAGGGACAGAAACATATTTATTCTTATATCTGAGGGATACCATTATTCATTTGTAAAAGTTCAAAAATAATGTCCATAGGGGAGATAACAAATAAACTACATGTTTATTCTCCTCTCAGCAAATACTGAGATTCATTTTGTGGAATCTTCTAGAATTACTCTGAATAATAACAATTCTGGTTTAGAAATTTCAAATCACAGCAGCAAACATATGTAAATTAGTTGATAAACTACTTACCACAGAAGTATCACATAGACACTAAATGAGTGGTAATTTTTTTACAACTACCTAAATTACCAAATATTTTAGAGCCATGCACAGATATAGATAAAAAAGAACACCGAAAAAGAAAGAACAAGTAACTCTTCATGGGGTTTGCAGTTCAAAAGTTTGCTTTCACTACCTCTGTAATAATCTCACTAGTTCAAAACACTTCCCCATCAAGCATTCTAAGTGTCAGTCTTTGGCTGTGAACTAGTATGGTTTCAAGTACAATTGAGAAACAAACACTATAGATGCTGGCATCTTCCTAGGATGGCCAAGATACCACCACAGTATCGTAAAAATTGGTGGCTCCTAAAAAATGAATATAGTGGAGTATGGCAGGAAGAAAATACTGAAGTTGAAGACAGTAATGATCAGGCAGGCTTCAACCATAGGGGGGGATCTCAAAGCCTCTACTGGATCCAAGAAATCAAGAAAGTATCTCAGATGCAGAAGCTTCTAGAATCTAATTAGTTCATTCTACAGCAGTGGAAAAGATATGTAATCTACTTTATATTTTCACTGTCAGGTCCTCAATTCTTTTCTATGTATGCTGCTTGATAGACTTTACACAGAACACAGTCCTTTGGGTCTGCATTGAGGTGTTCCAGTTAACCCTTCTTGGCCAGTGGTGTGGCTTTCATAGCACCATCAAGTTGTCATGAGAAATACTCCTCAGTCCAGTACAAACTCTGAGATTGAATCTGAAGACAGATTGAATTCCAAATGAGCTATGTATAGAAATAAAACTTCTAAACAAATATACTGTCTCACATACTTAAAATCTGAGAAGAGTTTCTCAAATTTGTCAAATATGCCCTACGCTTTTTTCTCTGGTGTGCTTTTTCATTCCTTTCTTTGGATAGTCCTTTTCCAAAATAACCATTATTAGATGCCCATTTATCCTTCAAGGTTAGGTTTATCCTGATTTCACCAATTAATTGCTCTTTTTTTTTACTTTTTTTAAACATTTATTTTTGAGAGGGAGAGAGAGACAGAGCGTAAGCATGGGAGGAGCAGAGAGAGGGAGACAGAATCTGAAGTAGGGACCAGACTCCGAGCTGTCACCACAGAGCCCGACACGTGGCTAGAACTCACAAACTAGGAGATCATGACCCAAGCCGAAGCCGGATGCTTAACTGACTGAGGCACCAAGGCACCCAACAATTAATTGCTCTTTTAAAAAATGTTGCTTTGTCTCTAATTCTCATATTGCTTCATTCTCTCAAGTTTCATTTTGATTATTTTGGATTCTGCATATATAAATTAATTGAAATTTTTAATCGAAAGGCTATTTCATAACATTTACATTTTTTCCATGTAATTCCTTCATGCTAGAAAATCACGTGGCAGCTGAGTAGCTATTCAGTAAATATCTTTCTGGGAGGTGGGAGGGTGGGTATGACGACCTTACTTGTCATAACATAAATTTTCTGATTAATTCAGTGTACATTTTCTCCCAGGTAGTTAGCTCTATAACTCTGTGCCGGGCTTGTACACTGCTCTAGCTACCTTGAAATTTGAACTCTGGCCTTTGTGGCATAATAGGAGCCATCCTCTCAGACTCCAGCCTGACCTTGACTCACACCTCAACCAGCTGTCTACACAGCTTGTATCTGGCCTGCCTTTGATCGACTCCCAGCTACTTACATGCCACGCCTTACAACATCTCCTTCCTACACCTGTCATCCTCCCTGGCTGTGCCCAGAATTTGCAGCATGATTTTTCAACCAGTTTCCAAAATGTGCAATAAGTTATGACCTGAGATATTAATCCACTTTTCTTTTGATTAAATTGCCTCAGCTCATTTAATGTTCTCCATAGTTCACAATTTCTAATTGTAAACAGAATTTCCAATCATTTCTCTTGGTCTGTTCATAAAAGATCTGGTATAGTGATGGCTTTGTATGATCCAACTTGTCAACTTGAATTAAATGAGATCAGAGATCATATGGTGTTCAGCAACTAGAATGCTTCATTTAACATTCTTATATTTTATATTTTCCAAATCATTAATCTGGTCTAAAATTAGGTCTCTGATTCATCCCACCTGCCTCACACAGCTTTCAGTAACCAATCACACTCTGTCAAATATATACAGCAGTTGCTCCATTAGGGTTTATTGAGTTGACTGAATTGACGTATTTATCTTTTTGTAGAACTATACACAGCAATGATAGCGTTCATGCTTTGCATGTAAACTATGTGGTTTGACTACTTACTAGCTACTGATTTTATTTATTTATTTTTTATTTGAGTATAGCTGACACACAGTGTAACATTAGTTTTGGGTATATAACATACAACATAGTGATTGAACGTCACTATACGTTACGTGTGCTCACCACAAGTGTGGCTTCCATCTGTCACCATACAACATGTTTACAGTGTTATTCACTATATTCCCTATGCTGTACCTTTTATCCCTGTGACTTGCTCATTCCGTAACTGGAAGCCTATGTCTCTCACTCCCCTTCACCTATTTTGCCCCTCCTCCCGACTTCCTCTTCCCTCTGGCAACCATCAGTTTGTTCTCTGTATTTATAAGTCTAATTCTGCTTTTTGTTTGTTTGTTCACACATTGGCTTTGTTTTTTAAATTCCACGTATGGGTGAAATCCTATAGCATTTGTCTTTCTCAGTCTGACTTACTTAAACTCTGTATTTTAGTTTATCACTGGTAAACCGGGCATAACACTAATAATAGCATCTGCCACAAGGGGTTGTTATACATGTTAGAATGAATTTTTATTCACATCCACTGGGGGTGGGGGGAGAAGGTCAAAGTTATATGTAGGGAGATTAGTTAGAGTAGATTACTATAATCTAAATAGGTGTTGATTATATGTGTGAAAATTAATGGTAGATGTGAGAAGCAGGTGAACACAGGACGGACTTAGAAGGTAGAGCCAAAAGGATTTTCTGAGGGGTCAGATGAGGGGATGTGAGAAAAGGATAAGGATGACACCAAGGTTTTGATCTGAGCATTTGGAGTATATAATTTTCATTTACCGAGGTAAAGAAGACTGTGACAGTTTAGGTAAAGGAGGGAATAGGGGTGTGCTGGTGAATAATAGGAGTTTAGTGTTAACATGTTAAGTTTGAGATATATTTTGGCCAATAATCTAGTTACCTAGCAGTATGGTAAACATCTCCAGGACCACAAAAATTTCAGAAAAAACTAAAGAATGGCATTGTTAAATTCATACTTTCTAGGATTTATTGTTTACATATGAGCTTCAGAGAGATATTCTAAGAAGAATGATGTATAGGATCAAATCCAGAATTTCAATAAAGTCTAGAAACACTAACTTTTTGGCCTCTTCTCTGACTATAATCTTGATGTTTAATAATTGTGGGAATCATCACATGGTCCTACCCAATCTTCATGAAACATTTTTTGTTAATTCCATGTATTTGCAATTCTTACCAAACTGATCCCATGTTTATTATATAGCAAGTATATAATTTTCATCATTTCCTTTTTTTTTTAATTTTTTGTATGTTTACTTATTTTTGAGAGAGAGAGGGACAAACAGAGCATAAGCAGGGGAGGGGCAGAGAGAGAGGGAGACACAGAATCCAAAGCAGGCTCCAGGCTCTGAGCTGTCAGCACAGAGCCCGATGCGGGGCTCAAACTCACAAACCGCAAGATCATGACCTGAGCTGAAGTCGGAAGCTCAGCTGACTGAGCCACCCAGGCGCCCCTAATTTTCATCATTTCTATTTTCCATTTTTTAGACTTCAAGTGCTTAAAATATATTTTATAACTCCCTAGAGTTTTAAGTGATGACTTTGCATTAACATCTATTAATTTCTCAGGTACCCAAAGATTCATTTGCCAAGGTTTTGCTGATTTGAATACATTAAGCTTTACAAAGATCCTGAAATGAGTGGGGTAGGATAGAACTGGACTTTTAATTTTCTATTCCAGGTAATGTACTTTGACTACACACACTTTTAACTCCAGAATATACACAGTGTGACATAAATAGGAGGCTTGTTTCCTACATTTGTCTTTTTGAGTAATAACTCATTCTTACAGGGAAAAAATAGATAATAAGATCAAATTAATATACTACCTTTCAAGATGTTATATAATAACAAATTCAATGGTGAGCAACTAAATTTAAAAGATAACATTTCTTACTGGCATCTCTGAGTGAAAAATTTAGGAACCACCAGGATGGTGAATCTTGGGAGTTTGGATCAATCTCATATTGCCTTCTACACTTTCTGAAAAAGATTTGGACAGTCTATCTAAGGCAGAATTTCTTTAGAACCCTAGAAAGCCCTTTTCTTTCTATAGTATTTACAAAGTTCTACAAAATGTCTACTTTGTTTTAATGTCTAGTTTGTCTGATAAAACTATTGCTACTCCAACTTTTTTTCAAATCCATTTGCATGATCAATGTTTCTCTAGCTCCTTACTTTTAATCTGTTTGGTATTTTTAGGTCTAAAATGAGGCTCTTGTAGGCAGCATGTAGATGGGTCTTGGTTTTTTTATCCATTCTGACACCCTATGTCTTTTGACTGATGCATTTAGTCTATTTACATTCAAAGTAATCACTGATAGATATGTATTTAGTGCCATTTTAATACTCATTTTGTCATTGTTTCTGGAGATTTCTCTGGTTTCTCCTCGTCTTTACCCCTTTTGGCTTGTCCTTTGCACTCAAAGGTCCCCTAAAATATTTCTTGCAGGCCTGGTTTAGTTATCATGAACTCCTTTAGTTTTTGTTTGTCTAGGAAACTCTTTATCTCTTCTATTTTGAATGATATCCTTGCCAGATAAAGAATTCTTGGCTATAGATTTTTCCATTTAGCACTTTGAACGTACCATGCCACTCCCTTCTGGCTTGCTTTAGGCCCTACTTTAAGATCTTATCGTGTTAATATCAATTTCCACTTTTCAATAGGTAGTTGAATTTTTTAAGTCATCTTTATTTCTCTCATATATTTTGGTTTTAATTCTTTTTTTAAGTTTATATATTAATTTTTGAGAAAGAGCAAGAGAAGGTCAGGGACAGAGGGGGAGAGAGAGAATCCCAAGCAGTCTCCACACTGTCACACCGAGGCCAACACAGGACGCAGACTCACGAACTGAGACATCATGACCCCAGCCGAAACCAAGAGTCAGATGTTTAACAGACTGAACCACCCAGGCACCCCTATTTTGTGTTGAATCCTTAAAAAGAGAAAACAAAAACTTGAGATGTTTCCTGATGAAGTTAATTCTATATAGCCTATAAATTGCATGGTTAATTTTAAATTAATTTAAAGTAAGCAGAACATAATCCATTTCTATGGATTAAAAACCTAATTAGACCATGAGTAATAAAAATCATAAAAGGGAGAATTTCTTTGTACTGGAAGAAAATTTTGGGCAACAGTTTTACTAATTGTGATGGACTTTTAAAATTGACTTATCTTGTGAGGAAGTAAAGTTCATGATATATAGACAGAAGTGATAAGAAGATCTGATCGTTATTGAGGTTTCACAGACTCTAAATCTAAGAGGGAGAGAAATGCTAATGAAGTCACAATTTTAGTAATGAGAAAGCATCAGTATCAAGTTTATAGTGACAATTTCCATCAAAATATTTATTTTGTGTTGCCTCTGACTCGATTTAGGAGCTCACTCTCCCAGAAATAAACAAGCATATGTACAATTCTACAGCCAACCTCAGACACCTCAGGCAAAATAATGCAGAGATATTGGATCCCATCCAGTGAAGAGCAATTTGAATGATTAAAGAGTCAGATGTGCACTCATGTAGAAAGTTCGGTTTGTTTGTTTGTTTTGTTTTTTTAAGTGTATGGCCTGGCCAAAAGTGAGAAGAAAACAGAATCCCTGGATTCTAGTACTGGAAGAGCTTTTTATCCAGTTCCATTATTTGTCAGACAAGCACATATTCTCACCAAACTTATATACTTTTCTTAAAGTCAATTATCCAGTGAAGGGTACAAGTGGATACTTACCTATTATGTTAAGATCTATAACTAGGACCTTGGGCTGAGATAAACTATGCTAAGATACAGAACAAAAACTAAGGAAGAAGAGGCAGGCTATTGTGGAAAATGTCCTCTAAAAATATATTAAAGCATTAAATTTTAGCAGAATAATAGGCCCAAATCTCTAAAAAAAAATAAGCATTTTTAGATTATAAAAATTAACCCCTAAAATTGAGAAGCAGAGAAGAAGCCCACGGTAACAGCTCTAACAGTTCACACAGTACTTATATACCACAACAAACCTCTAGCCAGAACTCAGGGTTTTTTTTAAATCAAGGTGTATTTATTATTATGTAGGGTGTCAAGAAATTTACCTTGATAACAGTATACTTAAGAAAATAAGAATGGCGATTAACTCCATTTTCTACCCATCCCAGTCTCTATTTTCCAGTAGGGATGGGTCCCCCACTTCCCGACCTGTGTTCTGCTCCAGCAGGATTTAAGAATCTTGGCACTATTCACTTACCTCTATATTCACAATCGATTGTGTAGTATATATTATTGAGTACAGTTCAATAAATATTTTGTGATGGGAAAATATGAGTCTAATGTTCAGGTTAGACAGTTTTATTTTTATCCACATTTGCAGGAAACAAAGGACTATGTGCACAAAGACCTATAACTCCAGAGATGGGGGTGTACATCCTGGGCAGAGCTAGGCCGTAGAGATGGGAAATAGACCCAGTATATATCAATCTGCTGAAGAATGGTTGAAAATTTGCAGAAAGGAGTGGATCACTACTTCTGGAAGCTGCAGCTCAATCACTGGATACATTTTGTTACTTTATTAAAAGTAAATGATGAATAAAGGTCATAAAGGAATATATTAGTTATAACCACATGATCACTTTAAAATCTGAGAGTGGTGTTAATAATAGAAAAACAGGATTTTTACTTGCTCCCATTAAAAAAAAAATAGAGAGAGACTTTAAGTAGATAGTATAATTTGGTTCTAACCATATATGAAAAGATGGTAGGCAGGGAGGTTTCTACACGAATACGTATATATGTCAAATGTGTGATCTACAACACATTCTGTTTTTATTTTAAATAGTTTACATCCTTCTCTTGTTTTTCTCCTTCCAATTACTATAGGAATGTAAGATTTCTTTTCAAAATATTTCTATTCAAAATACATATATTATGCAGTGTTTATGGAAACGATTTCCAAAATTCCATAAGATCAATGAGGTGATGCCAGATTCTAAACTTTTGAAAATAAAATGCAGATAATTTTAGCATATTTCTATTTCTAATATCAATAAGGTTAATTTCAATCATTTTATATTTCATAATCATTTCATTTTCAATACAAACTCCTTGCAAAGCTTTCGTTTGGTAAAAAAAATGAAAGGTATGCTGCATCCTAATTTACCTAATTATATTTTCGTATGTTTCTTGGGGCTTTATTTGAAAACATGAAGTTTTGATGACTAGGTGTGATTCAAGATAGATTTAAATATTGTAAGTTGTTCCTATGGTAACTATTTTCTGCATTCTTATCTTTGATAAACTTAAAATATAAAATGCACCTATGTGGAGGCAACTTATTAATGTGGAATTTGATAGCTGAGGGTACTTTCTAATTTAATATTTTTTCAATTACTTCTTTAGGAATTATTGTTGGTAAAATGAATTTATTTTTTCAAGAATCATTCTTGGCTAAAAATATATCTCCTTTTAGGTCTTTCATCACACATAAGAATTGTAATTTAAATTTGCAAATCAGCTTTCCATCATTAGTTTTGTCTCATTGGGTGTTGACTATCACATGAAGTAGATGGAAAATTCCTTCTCTCTGTATACGTTTATATGTCTATGTATGCATGTATAAATGTGTATACTCACATAAGTAGATGATAGATTAGATAGATGGATAGATAGATAGGACTTGCTAATTATGTACACTTAAGTAAATGTATTTCTGTGATGGTCTATCTGAACAAATATGTGCATGTGTTCTAATGAATGAATCCTTTCTTTACATATTGCATGCTGACTTTTGCTGTAAGATGCTATGCTATCCGTCTAAGCCATGAAGCTTACCTCTATATCTATGCTGACATATTTTTCAGAGTTATTTCAGGTGGATCTAATTTAGTTCTATCTGGGTAGCACGTGATCCTTTCTTGAGGTTTTCTGGGATATCCACTAAAATCTAGTATAGTTACCAAACTTCTAGTTGGGTCAGAACTCTACTGTTTCCCCAACACTGCAATGTCTGAAACCTCCATTTCATTCTTAGCGTTCCAGCAGCGTCCTTGCCCTGTACATGTACATCTTGGGAATTATTCAAGGATCTAAGGAATATTTAAATGAAATTTCTGCTCTCCTCTGCAATATTCTCTAATACCTGTTCCCCAAATTGCAGTTGTTTTAGTAGTCCTGAATTCTTTTTCAAAAATGTTTTAAATGTTTATTTATTCTTGAGAGACAGACAGACAGACAGACAGACAGATAGACAGAATCTGAAGCAGACTCCAGGCTCTGAGCTGTCGTCACAGAGCCCAATGCAGGGCTTGAACCACAAACAGCGAGATCATGACCTGAGCCGAAGTCTAACACTTAACTGACTGAGTCACCCAGGCACCCCAGTAGTCTGAATTCTAATCTATTTCCATTTCCCAGCAAAATTGTCATTCTCTCCCTGGGCTTTATTTTCCTGAACGGATATGTTTGAAAAATGTCCTAAGTGAGAAACCCAGGGTGAATCCAGTGTCCATGCCCCAAAATAATTGTTTTATATATTTTGTTCAAGTTTTATGGTTAATGCAGAAAACTGTGTATAATATCAGCAATTTTATCATAGCCAAAACTTCTAAAAAAAGAATAAAATAGTAATTATTTTACATATTATTTTAAAAGGCATATTTTAAAAATTATCTTATTAATTAAAAAAAAAGACAAAACTGGGTGTCTTTATGGACAACTTACATTAGTTAATTGATTCTCAATTTTATCTAGACATTAGAATCATCTTGTCTTGTCCATTAAAAATGCTACAACAGGGCCCCATAGTTTACAAATGGGTTAGCTCACAAACAACAGAAACTTTTTTTCACAGTTTTGAAGTTTCCAAGATCAAGGCAATAGCAGATTTTTGCTGTGTTTTCACATGATATAAAGGGCAAAGGAGCTTTCTGGCCACTTTTATAAAGGTATGAGTCCCATTTATGAAGGCTCTACCCTCATGGTCTAATAAAGTACTTCCCAAATGTGCCCACCTTCAAATACCATCACACTTGAGACTGGGATTCAACAAATAAATTTGTGTTGGGGAGTGATGGGGGTAGATGGGGTACAGTTGTCTGTAAGACAACTGATTGGTTTTTTTTTTAACTGAATGCTTATATAACACCTTAGAGTAATTAAAATCTATGTATGCAGTAGGTCCTAAACATAATTCATTTTCAAATCTCTACAGATAATTTTAATGTTTACCCAGTGTTGAAAACCACTCTTATAAATTAAGTGCATGGATCAGTCTAGCAAATTCAAAAAATAACCTTCGATATATTACCTTAGAATGTGTGAGAGAAAGGGGGGAAAAGGACGTGTATGTGTGAATAATAAGAGTACTGATGAAAATCAAATACACACATCTTTCTGAGGAGATACCCATTTTGGAAAACACTCTAAGAACCTTGGTACTGATGGAGCAACGTGAGAGCATTATCAACAGGTGTCATTTTCTGAAAAGACATGAAAGGGGAGTAAAGGAGGGAGTAATGATAAAACAGTAGCTAAGAAAAGGAGACAAAGTGTAAAAGGAGACAGACATATGACATGTCAAACAGAAACTGGGTTTGGGGATAACTGAATGCAAGGTGGGTGTATATGCGTGAAAGAATATGCTTCCTTATTGGTGGTGATTTTATAAAAATTAAAAGAATGGTACCTTATGTGATATCAAATCTAATAGTATATCATCTATACAGGTAGACTTTTTAAACTTACACGTGATTTATAAGTGAATTTAAACCATCTATATAAGCAGCATTTTAAAGGGGCATCCTTTACAGCAATGACAATGAGGTTCCTGTTGCACTGCTGGAGTCATTCCAACACAATAGCTAAACTATTCCTAGACTAGTATCCAAAACATCTCATATAAGTATATAAGGAACTTTTCTTCCACATATAATTTATTCCAGATCTTACTAGAATAAATGGTTTATAAGAGCATATGTTGATACCTAGTCAATGGAAAGTAATCGTGTTCCATTTGATTCAACACCTCCTCTAGCTGACTCAGTCATTCAAATGCAAAACATTGAGGAAAGGCTTGTATATTCACTATGTTCTCTGAAGGATCCAGTGTCCAGACCATCAAGGAAAAAAAACATGGATTGCAGGAATCTATGCACAGTCATTTGCTCTCCTTTGAGACAAAAAAATTTGAGTTATCTTTCCATAACAAATAGTCCTAATATACATACTGAAAATTGTTAAGAAAAATTTACCTCTTAAACCACTTTAATCAATGTGGAGAAATGGGAAACTGCTAAAAAGGCTAAAGTATTGAGGAAAAATACTGAGAAACATAAGTATTTTTGAGTTTTAAGACTTTTTTGCAAGGCATGCTGAATGATGATATGAAAAAAATAAAAATCTTCATTAACTTCAATGTGTCAAGATTGAAATCTTAGATTTTTGCTTTTTTTTTTAAATTTTTTTTTCCAACGTTTTCATTTATTTTTGGGACAGAGAGAGACAGAGCATGAACGGGGGAGGGGCAGAGAGAGAGGGAGACACAGAATCCGAAAATCGAGACGCAGGGCTCGAACTCAGGGACCGCGAGATCGTGACCTGGCTGAAGTCGGACGCTTAACCGACTGCGCCACCCAGGTGCCCCTGATTTTTGCTTATTAATACAGATTGAAACAAGCCTTACCCATCAGAATCAGCAAGGTATACTTTTATATATATCAATACATATTTTGAGTAAAGGAGTAACTATATACTTTACACTCTTATACACTTTGGAATAAAACCCCAAATCCCTGCTCTTTGCTTACTAATCCTCTCCAATTCCATAACAAATTTAATGTGGTATGTTGTCATTTGGGTCACTCAAAAATATATCCTTAGTACATTAGTTATAATTCAGATACTGCTCTGGTACAGAGATTAAAAGTTAAGATTTCCTCTTCTCAAGATTCTTACTCTCTGACATGAAGAATGGAAAGAATAATCAATTACAGTAGGAAAATGAATGCTGTCATGCAAATATTCACAAAATGCTCTGGGAGCAAATAATAGAGAACAAACATGAGGATCAAGGAAGTCTAGAAGCTCTGAAATATATATATTGTTGGAGTTAAAAGATGCATAAAAAGTAGGCAAGTGAAAGGTTGTGGAAGTGTGGAAGATGAAAGAATAGTATATAATCCAATTATGTAGGCATGAGATAGTATGGACCATTCATGGAATTATAAATTGTACATTGATTTAGGGTTTAAGTGCTCCTTAATGGGTGAAAAACATTATTTGGAGAGGAAACAAGCCCCAAATCTTAACTAGGCATATAATATACTAAGGACTTATATATGTACACTATATATAATGGAGAGTCTTTGAAGAATTTTAAATGGATGAGTTAAAGTTATGGAATTTGCATTTAGGCATGTACACCACAACCAATTCTGTTTTCAACTCTGACATGTCAACACCTTGAAAGTCTTCATTGCCATCCTTCAAACAAACAAACAATGTGGACATACTATAAATCAATGAATTTCTTGTCCTTATCAGAGATTTGAGATTGTAATACAAAGTGGTACCTTAAAAACCAAAGAGAGACAATACAGAAATGCAACTGAAATATGCTTACCAGGGGCAAAAGACATTAGGCCATTAACTGTCCAAAAACTTACATGGTAATTTTGAGAATTTCTTGAGGCTTAATTTGTGTTATGCAAGTGTGAGATACTCTTTGGTGCCAAATCTTAGGGGATCCCAAAACTTACTTGGGTTTCACCTCCTGAAACTCCACCAGTATTTCACAGAGATGAGACAAGAAAAATTCTCCTTTGGTTCTGGGAAAAGGGAAAGCAAAAAGAATAATTTTGAAAGAGACAAGAGACTTCTTAATGATAAAGCCTTTACCAGAGCTGTATTTCTCCTATGTGGGAGGGAAACTCCTCAATCCCTTCCTGTCTCACCAAAGAGGATGAGGTGAGCCTTGAGATACTTGAAAGTCACAGCCCAGGGGCATATGACCACTAACAGACTATGGTTTAATCAGAAGATTAGAGAATGCTCCCCTACCTCCAATCACCACACATTACCACCACATCATCAGGAATCCAGTATAGTAATTGGATTACAAGGGAAAAACCTGTAAGACCCAGACTCCATTTAAAAAGAGTTCTTGGGGTGGGGGAGAGAAGACCAGAGAGACAAAGAGAAGAATACTAGAGGAAACTATAATTTCTGATACCCACAGCTACTGCAAACATTAACCACAGCTAATTTTCAGTCAATTTTTAATACAAAAACCTCATGCTAAAGGCCTTTTACTTCAGTTTCTGTTGCCCAATACATTATATCTGTGTTCCAATAAAAAAGTACAAACCACACTACAAAGAAAGAAAAAAAAAAAAACACACCTAGTCTGAAGAGACAAAGCAAGCACCAGAATCAGATTCAGATGTCAGATGTTTTAGAATGATCAAAGAATTGAAAATAACTATGATTAATATGCTAAAGGCTCTAATAGAAATGTAGACAGCATTAAAAAACAGAAAAGTGATGTAAAAAGAGTGATAGAAACTGAGAAATAATCAAAAGGAAATGCTAGAAATAATTAAAAAAAAACACTATAAAAGAAAAGAATCCTTCAACGGGCATATCATTAGACATAGTGGAGGAAAGAACAAAGACATATCAATAGAAACTTGTCAATAGAACTTCCTAAACTGAAGTGCAAAGGCGGGGGGGGGGGGGGAGATGGGAAAAAAAAAGAACAAAAATATCCAAGAACTGTTGGACAATTTCAAAGAGTGTACTATATGCATAATTGGAATTCCAGAAGGAAAAGAAAGAACAAATGGCTCGAAAAAAATATTTGAAATAATAATAGTGAGAATATTCCAAAATTAGTTGCAAACACCAGACCCTAGTTCCAGTAAGCTTAGAGAACACCAAGCATGATAAATACCCAGAAATCTACACCTTGACATATCACATTGAAATTGCACTAAGCAAAACACAAAAAGAAAACCTTGAGTTGTCATAAAACAAAACAAAAAACAGAAACATCTTACCTATAGAAGAAAAAGGATAACAATTACAGTGAACTTCTTGTCAGAACTACAAAAGCAACAAGAGAGTAGTGAAATATTTAGTGCTGAAAAACAAAATAAATTCCTGCCAAACTAGAATTCTATATGTAGTGAAATTATTGTTAAAAATAGAAAGATAAAAAAAACTTTCTCAAGCAAAAACTGAGAATTTGTTGCCAGCAAATATGCTATGAAAAAAATTAAAAACTTACTTAGGACAAAATAAAATAATATGGTTCATAAACTTGAATCTACAAAAAGAAAGGAAGATCATCAGAGAAGGAATAAATAAAATTAAAGTAAAATACTTTATTTTTCTTATTCTTACTTGATCTGATAACCTTTCAAAGCAATCATAACAATGTATTGGGTAATTGTAGGATGCAGATATGTTAATGAATGACATCAGTGTCATAAGGGACAAAAAGGAGAATTAATTTTCTGTTAAAAGGTATCAAAATCACATTTAGAGTGGTATAGTGTTAACTGAAAATGCATTTAGATTAATTATATACATATTACACACATACAAAATCTAAATTGAAGTATATGTAAAAAGGCATAGATACATCATAGATATGTCAAAATCCATGGCAGTTACTAAAACATTTTAAAAAGCATAATTGATATGCTGAGAGGAGAGAAAATTTAACTATATAAAATATTCAATTAAAACCAAAGATTGTAAAAAAGAGAGAGAGAGAGAGGAAACAGTAATTGCAAAGACTAGAAAAGCTTTATGAACATAGTAGATATTTATCCAACTATATCAAAAATTATCTTAAGTGTTGTGATCTATGTGTACCAATTAAAAGATGTATATTGTTAGAAAAGATAAAACACAATTGTATTTTATCAACAAGAAGCACTCTTTAAGTATAAAGACACAAATAAGTTAAAAGTAAGGGGTGGAGGGGCATCTGGGTGGTTCAGGTGGTTAAGCGTCCAAGTCTTGATTTTAGCTCAGGTCATGATCTTGCAGTTCTTAAGTTCAAGCCCCACATCAGGCTCCATGCTGACAGTGTGGAGCCTGGTTGAGATTCTCTTTCCCTCTCTCTCTGCCCCTTTCCCCACTTGTGTGCACTTCCCCCCTAAAAAAATAATAATAATAATAATAAATTTTAAACAGGTAAAGAGATGGAATAAATACAGAGAACAAACTGATGGTTGCCACAGGGAAGGGTAAGAGGATAGGCAAAATAGGTGAAGGGGAGTGGGACATATAGGCTTCCAGTTATGGAATAAATAAGTCATGGGGTTAAAAGGTACAGCATGGGGAATATATTTAATGGTATTGCAATAGTATTGTTTGGTGATGGATGGTAGCTATACTTGTGGGGATCACAGCATAATATATAGGCTTGTTGAATCACTATGTTGTACACCTGAAACTAATATAACATTGTGTGTCAACTATAATTTAAAAAATGAAAACTAAACAAGCAAAGTAAAAGCATAGAGAATGTTGTACCAGTAAAACACAACTCTAAACTACAAAAGAGAATGGTAGTAATTATATTAATCTCAGACTATACAGATATCAGAACAAGACGAGTTATCAATAATAAAGAGGAGCATTGCATTATGATAAAGGGGTCAGTTCTCCAAGGATACCTAACAATCCTTAAATTGTATGCACTTAAAACAGTGTGTCAAAATATGCAAGGATAAAACTAACAGAATTAAGCCAGAAATAGCCAAATTTATAATTATAGTTGGAAACTTGAATACCCAACTTTAAGTAACTGATACAGGTCAAGCAGGCAGAAAATTAAGATATCATTGACATAAGCAGTACCATAACTCAATCTAATTCACACATACAGAATATTTCATCAAATGACAGCAGAATGCACTTTTTTCTCACTCATTTGGAACATTCACCATTTTGAATAAAACGTATAGCTTGTTTTTTCTTTTGTTTTTGGATTGCTTACATAATGTGAATTGGGACTGAAAATCCACTTGAGGCCAATTTTCCTATGGTTCATATTGGTTATTTTTTTAAAAACTTTTTAATGTTTATTTATATTTGAAAGAGAGAGTGCGAATGGGAGAGAGGCAGAGAGAGGCAGAGAGAGAGAGAGAGAGAGAGAGAGAGAGAGAGAGAGGATCCGAAGCAGGCTCCAGGCTTAGAGATGTCAGCACAGAGCCTGATGCGGGGCTCAAACCCATGAACCATGAGATCATGACCTGAGCTGAAACCAGGAGTCAACCACTCAACCGAGTGAGCCACCCAAGAGACCTAGCGAAACTTTTAATAACACTCATTAACTCTTGATACCCATTGTCATTTATACAGTCAACATTTTTTCCTTTAATATCCATCAAAAATTATTGCTGGTATCCCTGAGAGATTCCATTTCTATCAAGAGGCATCTGTGTATTGCTTTCATTGCTTTGCTAATTCTACCTGCAAGTGAGAATATACTACAAACCTTTGTTGTGCTGTATATCTTAGACTATTATAAGTACACTGATCTCTCATGTTTTTTACTGATCTGTAAATAAGTAGCATATTGAAAATTATATATCTCATCTATATCATTGCTTATTTTTCTACAAGCAAAAATTAAGAGAAGCTGGTCAATAGTCTTACAATTAATTCTAGTAAGTTTTATCTCCAGTTAATAAAAATACAGGATAAAAATGAAGGCTTTCTTCCATAAAATTATGTTCAACTCAAAACCAGGTATTAGCATTTTTTAAAAGATGCATTTATTAAATTAAAAATACTTAATTCAATACTAATTTCAAGTTGATATTGAAATCCTTTAGAGGTAATTAATTTCACAAAGGAAAGTTTTAAGTAGGAAATACAATTATACTGTCATTTATAAAATATGATTTGAAAAAAAACTGAGATGAAGTGGCCTACTAAATTTTAATTTAGTACTAATTATTCTACTTGTACTGATATTTTCCTTACACATTCCATCCCACTCCCTCCTCAACATAAAAAGGATCAGAATATAAATGTTTTTCTATACGATATCTTTTTAGATTATGATCTCTGGGTAAATGGAAAATTATTATAAAATTGATGAGAGCAGATAAAAGGAATTTAAGAAAGATATTGAACAATTGGTCTGCTCTTCATGAATATTTTGAGGACTCTTAAAAAAATAAATTCTTACTTTTATACTAAGAGTATTTCTGAGGATTCCCTCCAGCTGATAATGCACAAATAAAAGTATTCAAAAGATTTTTCCCATTTTCCCAATTTTATGCTAATGGGAAAAATACAATTTAATATAATGGCAAATGCTATAAATGGCAAATAGACCTTCTATTCTTTTAAAGTGACATGCTTCATCATTGTTTTATAAAATAAAAATCTGTTTTTGTCATACAACATGGCTGGATTTGGGGACATACACATTTATTCACATAATAATATTTTAATATTAATATTTTGGCAGACAAAGTAATCTAGTTATCTTGTTTTTATGTGTATACTTTCGTACTAAACATTTAGGGAAAATTCTGTTAGGGTTTTTATAGTTCTAGATTAATGGATTTTTAACCCCTTATATCAAGAATAGATTTGTTGAGGTCTAATTCAAAATATTTTTTTGGCTATGTGTTTATCATATTCCATTTCAAGCAGCTTTACATATAAATTTGTGCACCTAGTGATGCTTTCATCCACGACAGTAATCCTTTGGCAATTCAAGATTTCATGTGTATAATCTGATTCATTCTGAAGAAGTATAACTTGCTTCTTCATAGCAGCCTTGCACTTTACAATTCAACAACATTCTCATATTCTAGTGTTGGTTAATATCATCAAATAGATGATATTTGTGTCACCATGGTATTCACAAATGTGGGGATTATCATTTTGTGGTATATTGCTCTCAAATGTCAAAACGCACTATTTATCCAAATGCCTGCTGGGTGGTTTGCTGTCACCTTAAAATGAAAAAATGCCTACATCTCATTCCAAATCTGTTATCTTTTATGATCTTGTTTATTGTTAATGGCAACATAAATTTCCTAAATTGCAATTTTATTCATTCTTCTCCTTCACACTATATTAAATCAGTCACCAAGTCCTATAGAATCCTGCTCCAAAGTATCATAACAATTGTCTCTTCCTGGGATTTTCTGTGACTCGATTTTCTTATCCCAAGTCTTGTATGTATTGTTAACTAAAAATCTCTTTCTGGATGTACTATCACTCCAACCACAGTGGAATTTACTGTATCCTGAATTATATATCCTGAAAAAAAAAAAAGGGGGGGCCATGTGCCAAGGGAAATGGTGAAGTCTAGAAGATGAAAAGGACAAGGACACCGATTTCCCCTTAGAACCTCCAGAAAGAGAAAACAGAACCTCGAATCTTGCTCCATGAGACTCTGTCAGATTCCTAACCTACAGAATTGCAAGACAACAAATTTGTATCATTCAAGTATCCAATCTCATAAAATGTTCTTTGAACATGTTAAGGGTATGACACACAACTCTCCTCAATAAAAACAGAAACTTAAAATCATTGTCCTTTAGTTATCTCAGCAAAAGGCAAACATAGTAATGAACTTATCTAGGAAAGTTTTGTGAAGGAGCTTCTTGTCTAATTAGCGAACACTATGACATATACAGGAGATCCAGAAGACTTGAGAATTTATACCAGCAGAGACATTGCCCAGCTTGGATCAAAAGGGAAGAATAAATTTCAAAATAAATTTGAGAGACCGTGAAAATTTTACAGGCAGCAGATAGGCTAATAAAATTACTCAGAGACAAACATGTGCTATCTTTCAGGAAAGAGAAAAGATAACTCTTAGGACAAAGTCCAGAAAATAGAGCAGAGCTGCTAGCTGAAACGGTGGAATGAGGAACCAAACAGTATGATTCTCAAGCCTCGAAAACTAACGGTGCTTGCCTGTCAGGATTCCAAAATTGCTTAGGACTAATGACTAATGACTTTTTCCTTCTAATGTTCTCCCTTTTTGAAGCATACTATCTGCACCTGTTATATTATGCCTGCCCCATCATTGTATATTTGGAACACAGAACTTGTTTTTTAGTTTCATGTGCTCACAAATGGAAAGGATTGTGTACCAATGTAGACTACACCCGGGGTCTCACCAATATGTAATCCAAATGATTTAGATAATAAGAACTGGTACTTTTGTATCAGAAATATTTAGATGTAATTTTGGACTTCGAGTTGATCTTCTTCTAATGGATTGAGATTTTTAGAGACTTAGCAATACAGTGGATATATTTTGCATTTGGGTTGAACTCTCATCTTTGGGGACCAAAGGGAGAGCTATGTAGGAAGGATAATGCTCCCCAAAGATGTCTACACACTAATCTGTGGAACCTATAAACATGTTACTTTACATGGAAAAAATGAACATTGAAAATGTGATTAAGGAACCTTGAGATGTGGAGATGATCCTAGATTATTCAAATGGGCCTAATCTAATAACACAATTCTTTAAAAATAGAGACATTTTCCTGAGTGAAAGAGATAAGACGAAAGAAGAAGGAGATAATCTAAGGGTGAAAGGAACTCAACATGCTATGGTTGGCTTTGAAGTTGAAGTTAAGAGGCCATAATTAAGGAATGCAGGTGGATTCTGGAAGCTGAATTGGACCCCAAATGATAGGCAGTAAGGAAATGGGGTTTTAGTTCTACAATTGTAAAAACTGAATTCTGCCAGCAACCCGAATGAGCAAAGAAATGGGACTCCCTTAGAGCCTCTTGAAAAAAAAAAAAACAAAACTTCAGCCTTGTCAGTACCTTGGTTTTAACCTGGTAAAACCCATACCAAACTTCTGATCTACAGAAGTGTGAGCTAATATATTTTTGTTGTTGCTTTAAGGCACAAAATTGGTGGTAAAATGTTACAGTAGCAATAGAAAAACTATTACATTGACAATATCAGATAATTCCAATACAAGCTGGTACAAATTTTTTATGACTATTTCAATAGCACATCATGAAGATCCTTCATAATTTTCAAGGATGATAGATATTATTATATATTGAATTTTTATTGATGCCTAACAAGTTACTACACATTTAGTGGTTTAAAGCAACATCCATTTATTAGGTCACATTCTGTAGGTCAGAAGTTTGAGACAGATGTGGTTGGGTTCCCTGCTCAGGATTTTTAGGACTGAAGTCAAGATGTTGGCTAGGCAGTGTTAACAATTGGAGGCTTGATTAAAGAAGAATCTTCTTCCAAGCCTGTTCAGATTGTTAGCAGAGTCCAGTTCCTTGCAGCTGCAGGGCTGAGGTCCTTCTCTTTTTGCACGGACCCAGTCAGGTGTTGCTCTCAGCTCCCAGAGTTCAGCCATCCTTCCCTGCCATATGGCCCCGTCCATCTTCAAACCCAGAAATGGAGTTCTTTTTCACTGAGTCTCTCTCTCTCTCTCAATCTCTTCCACTAGAAAGAGCTCTCGCTCCTCTTAAGGTCTCAGCTAGTTAGTTTAGACCCACTGAGAAAATCTCCCTAAAGTCACCTAAATTGGAACTTATTTTTATCTCAAATTCCTTCATAGAAACACCTCAATTAGTGTTTCATTGAATAGTTGAGAGGAGGTAGATGTACAGGGGACAAGAATCTTGGGATCATTTTAGAATTCTGTGTATACTCTGAAAAGTCTAGAAAGGTAAACTTTTTTAAATGTCTCCGTTCTTGCAATGGCAATTACTCTTCTATTTGTGTTTCAGATTTCAGAGATAAGCCTACAGCAAGGATTCTTCATATTTGGGGCAAGGGTCCCAAGTATCATCCATCTAAAATTATGTAAAAATTTGATATTTATGATAAAAGTGAATATGCATTCACTATACTGCATGGAAAATTATGAGTATATGCTGACAAGTTATAAGTCCTAAATGTCATTTGCACTCAACAAATAAGAAACACTTAGGTTGTGCTGATTTAAATGGCAGAAGAATCAGGTAAAAATAGCTCTGTGATGGATACAAATGATAGACACAGATGCACAATTATTGGTCTCTCACACCTCATTTCTCCTGAAGACAAGTGACTCTGAACAATTTAATAAAAATTTAGGCTGAGAACATTTTTGTTCTTTGTGTGCCCTCCATGCAGATAAAGGTATGTAACCATGAAAATAAACAACCAGAGAGTCAGCACGTTTATCAGAGCCTCTTTGGTTCTCTAACAGATAATGCAGTCAGCAATAATGATGTCAGCATTTTGACCTGGCACAGGAGACAATTTTCATGCACATGCGTTAGCTTGACACAACCTGGTTATCTGGAAGAATATTTTCCTCATGAAAGCCGTCTTAAAATGGCTCCACATAATACGCAGCCCCTGAAAAAAAAATTCCTCTGGGCTAAATAGTGTTTTAATCTGTTGACAGCATTTTAATTTTCTCTTTCTGAAGAACCTCTGAAGGAGGCCCTGTGGAGAGAGAAAGCGGGTCAAGAGGAAATTAAAAGTGAAGATCTTGCTTTCTCACAACTAGGATAAATCTGTTAATTAAGCCAACCCAGTAAAATGTAGGCAATTTTTAATTTACAAACTGCTGAAAGCCTGCTATCAAATAAATTGATTAGCAGTACTCATAATCAAAAGCTCTGGATTAGTAGTTAATTTGTGGAATCAATTAATAGAAGCATTTATCAAATAATATTGCCTCCAGAGAATAACAAATTCATTGCCCTGTGTTCCTGGAGATAAGAAACCCTGGACTCTGGGATGTGCAATGATTCCAGAAGATATGATTCTTATGTGAGTTTGGTTTTCTCCTGATTTCTTTTTTCAAGAAATGGATTCTTCAATATTCAGATTTAATTTTTCCTTTTTATCAGTGTAATACTAATAGATGATGTGCAAAATTATTTATAGCTAGAATATTTTTCATATTAATTTATAAGTGTTCTGTTGGACTGTTTGTACTAGATGTTTATAATTAATTCGCTGAAGGTTGAATAAATATTTTTCCAAAATAATAACATTTCAAGTGGCCCAAGGCTCAATTATCTCTGGTTAACCCTCAAACGAAATGGATTCTTCTATTTTAGAATTTGGCCTTTCCTGAGGTTTATTTTTTTTTTCTGAATATAAAAGTTTTATCCAAATGGTTAAACTATGTAATATACTACCCTAATTCATAGGACGTTAAAAATCAATATTGGGTATGTTAATGAAGGACTGCTTTTCGATATATTTATTAAAGGAAGTGCCTTAAGGCAAACTATTTTGTATCAGATTCCATTTAGGACATAAACTTAAAAAGTATTTTATGAACGTATATTGTTAATCATTTCCTTAAATCCATATTGTCACGCAAACTAATCTCACATTGTGGCATTTGATTACACATTAAAAGAGAAGATAGAACCCTATTATTAGATCTATGAGAAAAATAAAATTCAATAATTATTCAACCCTTATTTAAAAACTTCAGAATGAATTTATTTAATTTATATTCTTTTCTAAAATGAAAATCTATCACCTCAGTATATTTTTTTATTATTCAGTTCTTTTCTGCAAGGATAATTTCAAGCAGTGCCTAGTAGAAGCATCAGTTATACTTTATTATTATTTTTGGGCTAACATTTAAAAAAACATTTTAATGCATTATGAAGCAACTTAAGCAATATGATATTTCTGTTTAAAGCCAACCTTTCCTTTCATTAGGAATATGATTTTAGGTATCATATCAGAAAATTCTCATCACGGTTTTAGTTTACTTTATTGCATCAATAAGTATCTCACCGTATTGCAAAATTGCGTTTGATAAGCCAGAAGAGAAGCGTTTTCCACAAAATTGACTGTTCAGTCATGTTAGAAGTTGGAGGAGGGACAGTAAAGTATCTTCCCAACTGAGAAGCCACCTTGAGACCAAAAAATGAGGCGAGCACCGTATACCATCTATGCAGACTTTTACTCAGAGTAATTTACTGATGGGGGAACTGAGCAGACAGCAATCCAAGTGCTACACAGCTATTTTTCACCTACTCATGACTTTAGACCTTAATCCACAGCTTTATAGAGCGAGCGGCAGTGTGGTGAGGGAAAGGGTGGTTATCCAAGATGGCGCCATCTGTGCACCAGTGGATCTCTACTCGTTATCTAAAGTGCTGTCATCTGTGTGCCACTGTAGGGAAGATCAGAATAAGCCTTTCTGCATTTTGGTCAGAGTGTATATTAACCTCTGTGAGGCTTGGAATATGTAGCCCCAAGGGAATTCATTGCAAGGGCATGAACAAGATGGAGGGCCAAAGATGGAGTCAGTGTTGTCAGTAGTCCTACAAGTCATCAAGTCATCAATTCATTCTGCCTATACAGTCTTTGGTCTCCTATTCAAACATCATGATGGTTCAAAATAGCCAATAAGAAAGTTACAACAGAAAGGGAACAGAGAGACTTGATTACCTAAAGTCAGGTTCTGCTAATTTTTAGGGAAATCTATACTAACAGAGACCTCTTTATTGTATTTCCACATGTTTTATACATCATACTAACTTCCCCAATTTAAATGAACATGTTTATTAAAAATTGAGCATTGATTTTTACTCCCAGCCAATCTACAGTAACAGGGACTGACTTCTACCCATCTATCTGAAACAACTAACACACGCGAGCGTGCGTGCGCGCACACACACACACACACACACACACACACAATGTATATATAAAAGAAGAGTATAGTTTTGAAGCCTATGTACATTGCAGAATTAAAAACAGTGAGCCCTATGCAGTTGCGTACTACCTAAAGAAAATTTCCTCCTGGGGCAAAGATAGGGGAACGTCAGAAGATATATGAGTTGAGGAGCTAAAGTTGAGGGTTCCAAGAAGCCAAAAAGGCTGGAGTTCATAGGGCAGAGTATAAAGAGTGAGCTACACGGATTGAAGACTCTGGGAATCTGCAGAGCAGCCCCCTGGAGTCTTTGGCTAGGACTAATGCATCTGTGGAGTTGAGGAAAGAACCAAGGAAAGAACCACTGACAATCATTAAAGGGAAGAATCTGATGAACTTACACAGAGCCGCCAACAATACCACCTCCCACAAGTCAAATTGTAGAGACTTACAGAGACTTACTAGAGTACTAGTACCTCAGTAATAAGAAAAATTAGTACTCAACCACATGCTTGCTCCTATTTCACCTCACAATGCTTCAAAAGAAGGCCTGAAAGAATCAAACTGTTTCCATGTAACTTCACTGCACGCTAGAATGAAGTTACGGAGTATTTATTAGAGTAAAAATAAAAAACCAGCATCAACAAGTTTCCTTTTGCCCAGAATTCAGTCAAAAATTATCCAGTGAAACCAGCATTGCACTGTATTGTTAACTAACTAGAATGTAAATAAAGATTTCAAGAAAAGCAAAACAAAGGAAAAAGAAAAAAAAATTATCCAGAATGCAAGTAAGCAAGAAAATGCACACCATAGTTAGGCGAAGAATCAGTCAATTAGAACAGACTCAGATATGACACAGATGATAGGATTATACAAAGACATGTAAAGAGTTATTTTAAATGCATACTATATGTTGAAGAAACTAGAGGAAAAATTGATAAACTGTAGAGAGAAAAAGAAGATATTTTAAAAAGGACCCAAATCCAATTTCCAGTGATGAAAACTACAACATCTGAGAGAGAAAACAAATTTCTTAGATATACTGATAGCAGATAAGCTGTTGCAGAAAAAAACAAAAAAAGTTTGGTGAACTTGAATGCATATGAAAAGACACTCTCCAAAACAAAACATGGAGGAAAAACAGGAAAAAAAAAAAGTGAATAGGACATCAGTGAGTTCTATGGCAATCTCAAGCAGTCTAGTGTATATATAATAGGACTCCCTTAAAAGGGGGGATGAGAAACAAACAAAAAAGTGGGATGATAAAAAAAATACATGAAAAATTTATGGCAGGTGTTTTTCCCTAAATTTGACAAAAATTGTAAAGCCAAGATAGAGAGGCTCAACAAAACCCAAGTACAAGAAACATGAAGGAAACTACATACGGTGTATCAGAAGTGAAATGCTTAAAATCAGAGAAAAGATGTTATCATAATAGAAATTGAAGAGAAAGTATATATTACATTTAGAGAACACAGATAAGGGTGACAGCAGTGTTTTGTCCGGAAAACAAAATGGTAGATAGAAGATATTAGAGCAATATCTTTAAAGAACGGAAAGAAATCTGTCAATTCATAATTTTGTAACATGAAATACTTTTCAAAAATGAAAAAATAAATACTTGTCAGATATAAAAATGCTAAATAAATTTAACACTAGCAAAACGGCATCATTAGAAAAAAGTGTAATTTTTTAAATGTTTATCTATATTTGAGAGAGAGAGAGAGAGTGGGGGAGGGGGACAGAGGGAGATGGAGTTAGAATCCAAAGCAGGCTCCAGGTCCCATCTGTCAGCACAGAGACTGACTCCCTCAAACTCGTGAACCACGAGATCATGCCCTGAGCTGAAGTTGGAGGCTTAACTGACTGAGCCATCCAGGTGCCCCAAAGAAAAGTTTAAAGTTTATCAAAGAGCTTTAGGCTGCAAAAAAAAAAAAAAGGTATCATGTTGGTGGTGTAAACAGTATCAGATTAGATGAAAAAGCAAGACCCAACTATATGCTGCATGTAAGAATGCCACATTAAATAGAGAGAAACAAATAGGTTAATGTTAAATCAGAAGCTGTGAAAGGACTGAGATGTTACTATACTTGCAGGATTATGTGCCAGGTAGAGGAAAGATTATATAGATAGGTAGATAGATAGATCGATCGATCGATCCATCAATAGACAGACAGACAGTAGATGATAGACACTAGATAGTTAGATACAGACAGATAGATACTCGCAGAAACTGTAAGTATCTGAATTAGAGAACAGAGCTTTATCAGACTCATCCCCCATGCCTAGTACAATGAAGGTGACATTATGAGGGCCGGAGAGGAATAATCCTACCTGTACAGAGGAATCCAACTACAGGAAGCAGATAATGCAAATATGAATCTGGGATAGAAGGGCAGCTGTTCACACACACACACACACACCCATAAAACAAAAGAAGGCTTTGCTCCCCTAATATAAACAAATTCTTTTTTGAAAGAGAAAGGAGAGGATACTGGGTTCTTACCCTTTGTAATTTAAATGAATATCTCCCAGGGGAAGATAAGACAATCATCTTCTAAATTTACAACAGAGTTTTATCCCTCTTTGAAATATAAACACATAGTGATATTCGTCCCTACATCCCTATGGAAGTTATTTTCAAAGTTTGCCCCTTAAGGGCCCAGTAACCTAGAATGCAAACATTTGAAGAGATAAGGGAATGTGTGTGTGTGTGTGTGTGTGTGTGTGTGTGTGTTTTAGGGTGGGTGGGGTTCTTAATTTTTTAACTCTCTGAATGGGAGCAAATGTCTCCATCACGAAGAAAGCAAATGGCTACATGTTTCATACAAATTCTCTACAAAGAGCAAATATTTCTGAGGAAATGAAAGAAAACATGCTCTATTATACCATATGAATTCCCATGGCTCAGGAAGCCAGAATTTTCTAGGAACACTGAAAAATGCAAGGAAAATTTGAATTCTCAGAACTGAAAGTAAAATAATGGATAAAATATATATATTATGTTAACAGTAATCAGGGATCAAAGGATAGCTAGAGTGACTATTTTAGTATTATGCAAAATCATTTCAGAGCAAAAATTATTATTAAGAATATAGTCATTTCATAATGATAGAGGGATAATTTCATCTAGAGGACATCACAATTCTAAATACTTAAACATGTAACAGAGTATCTTCAGAATGCACAAAGCAAAAACTGACAGAACTGCAGGGAGAAGAGATGAAACTATAATTATAGTCAGAGATTTCAATACCATCTCAATAACTGATAGAAAAAAACCCATAAAATTAAGAATATAGAAGATATGAACCACACTTTCAATGAACCTAATCTAATTGGTCTTTATATATACTTCTCCCTACAACTGAATATGCATTCTTTTTAAGTGCACACAGGACATTTATCAAGACAGACAAGGGGCACCTGGGTGGCTCAGTCAGTTAAGTGTCCAACTTCATTCAGCTCAGGTCATGATCTCACAGCTTGTGAGTTTGAGCCCCATGTCAGGCTCTGTGCCGATGGCTCAGAGCTTGGAGCTGCTTTGGATTCTGTCTCTCTCTCTCTGTCTCTCTCTCTCTCTCTGTCTCTCTCTCTCTCTCTCTCTGCCCCTCCCTCACTCACACTCTGTCTCTCTCTTTCAAAAATAAATAACAAAACATTACAAAAAAAAATTAAAAAAAGAATACAGGCCATATGTTAGGCCACTATACAAAATAATTCTCTAAGCATAACTAGAACTAACAATAAAATTGATAATGGGAAGATCTCTGAAACTACTCAAATATTTGGAACCAGCATATTTCTAAACAGACATGGGTCAAAAAGAAGTTAAAATTAAAAGTATTTTCTACTGAATGAAAATGAAAACAACAAAGCAAAATTTGCAAGATTCAGCTGCAGCTGAATAGCACTACGTGTCCATATTGGTGGAAAATTCCTTGAAGGAAGACAAACCAGCAAAGCTCACTCAAGAAGAGATAGGTAGCTTGAGTAGCCTTAAATTTATTAAAATTGATTTTGTAGTTAAAAATCTTCCCAAAATGAAAAGTCAAGGCCCAGATAACTTGACTGGAGAATTGCCTCCTGTTGTTAAGGGTGAATTGTCTGTGCACTCAGCTAAGACAAAATCTCTGCTCATGCACCAGATACCCGCTTTTTAATACATTAAGGGAATCTTTTCACTAAGACTTCTCCATTTTATGCATCATAAGTGCTCCTATTTTGCTAGGTCATTCTTCAAAGCACACAGACATACTCTTGTTTATCTTTGCTTTAAATAAAAAATCTTCACATCCTTTCTCCTCACTGCCCACTTTCTTTCGCTTCACAGAAAACCTCCTTGAAAATGTCTGTACCAGTGCTGCCCAACAGAACTTTGTGTGATGATGGAAATCAAGGAATTAGATTTCATCTCATTTCTACAGATGGAACACAGAAAAAAGTTTGGTAATATAAAATGTTGGTGACAATAGGGCATGACTGGAATATTTTTAACATGTTGGTAGCTATGTAAATCCATACAGTGTCTTAGAGAAAGTAAAAATTAACATTTAACTTCCCTGTGCTAGCTTCCTTGGCTTCGCCATTATGGTACAGGTAAGCTGGGCTCTCAGCTGCCAGCATCTCCATGTTTTTATTTGAGAGTCTTTTCTCTGCTCACACCTACCCCAGGCAAGCACAGTGTGTATGTGGGGCAGGCTGGAAGTGCTAGAGAATTAATGGCTCTAGAAGCAGCCCTTGGCCAATGACAGAGGAGTTAATTATAAGTACTCCAGCTCCCTCACACTTAACGCTGGTTATCTCTGAGGTCCAACCACATGCTACACAAGTTGTCATAGTTTCTGGTCAGAATGAAGCACCAGTTGCTCACAATGCTAACTTGCTTAAAAATTCATCCTTTTCTGGCTGCCTTCTTTTTCTTATCTCAGTTCTTTCTAGGATCACTTCCTTGATTCCTTGCCTCAGGGTGGACTCCTCAAGGTCACAAATTCTGATAGGCTTTTTCAAGTTAATATGAAGATGTGCATATCTATGAATCAGCAACTCCACCCCTAGGAATTTACCTTAGCACGTATATACGACAGGAGACATCTACCAAAATGTTCCTAGTACCCCTCTTTGTCTTAGCAAATGACTGAAAACAGAATAAAGGATAATAAATTAGTACCTTCATACAATGGAATACTACCTAGCAGTAAAAGATTATAGATGTAACTACCACCAAGTAAAAAATCTCAAAATGTTAAGAAAATAATAGTATTTTATTTTATTTTATTTTAAATGTTTTATTTATTTTTAATTTTTTTTTTTAACATCCATTCATTTTTGAGACAGAGAGAGACAGAGCATGAACGGGGGGAGGGCCAGAGAGAGAGGGAGACACAGAATCCGAAGCAGGCTCCAGGCTCCGAGCTGCAGCACAGAGCCTGATGCGACTCGAACTCACAGACCGTGAGATCGTGACCTGAGCGAAGTCGGACGCTCAACCGACTGAGCCACCCAGGCGCCCCAAAAATAATAGTATTTTAAAGAATAAATGCATTGACTCCCTTTTTATGAGGTTAAAATATGCAAATAAAAGTATAGGAATGTGATAATACCATAAGGAAAAACAAAAGAAGGAAAAGATACAAAGATACAAAATTTAGGATAATGGCTACTTCTGAGGAAGAAGTCAAGTGAATTGGAATATGGTGATAATAGCCTTTTCAATTGAACAGGGTGGTAAGTGTAATGCTGTTTTCTATTCTTGCCAAATAATTAATATAAATTTTATAAATAATATTTTGCATCTAAATACTGAGATTAGAAAACTTCTAAAAATAAAACTTTATAACCAGAAAGTTAAAAGTTATGTATGTAGTCAGAATCAACGAATAATGAGTTTTCTATGAACATTGGCCAATGTTTCGATACTAGTCCTACATTACAGGAAGAGAATTTTCTTGTTTACTAACTAGTGAAAGGTAAATAATTCCCTCTGAGTTTGAGCTTGACATCCAGGTCTACAGCTGACTCTTGAACATGAGTTTGAACTGCATGTGTCCACTTATATGCAGATTTTTTTCATAAATATAGTACAGTACTTTAAATGTATTTTCTCTTCCTTATGATCGTCTTAATAACTTTTCTTTTTGCTAGCTTATTTTATTATAAAAACAGCAAATGATACAGATACTATACAAAATATATTAATTGACTATGTTATCAAGTAAGACCTCTAGTCAACAGTAGGCTATTAGTAGCTAAGTTTTAGGGGGTCAAATGTTATATGTGAATTTTCAACTGTGCAGGGGTTAAAACCCCTAACCGCCAAATTGTTCAAGGGTCAACTGGATTTTTACATTTTCATGACAGCATGATGAGTATTGACTCAGGTGTTTACAACATGGAAAATAGTTTCCAGGAACATACTTTGACTGAATAATATACAAAATATAAGGGTGCTGAAGGACTACAGAATCTATCAAGCTCACAAGAAGTCAGTTAAATGAACCCTGACCTAGAACTTCATGAACTAATAAAAGGATCACAGTGCCATGTATGTAGGTGATTTCATAGATAAATATATAGCATTTTCTTTATTTAAAGTCCTGATTTTGGGAGCACATGGGTAGCTCAGTCAGTTAAGTGTCCGACTCTTGGTTTTGGCTCAGGTCATGATCTCATGGTTTGTGGGATTGAGCCCCACCTGGGGCTCTTCATTGACAGCTGTAGAGCCTGCTTGGGATTCTCTCTCTAACGTCTCTCTCTGCCCCTCCCCTCCTTGCTCTCTCTTTCTCTCTCTCTCAAAATAAATAAATAAACATTTAAAAATATATAAATAAAGTCCTGATGTTTTGCTAAACCACCCTAAAAGTTTCTATTCAGCTGTGATTTGCCTTTGCATCAACAGTTCAGTACATGCAAACACACAGTATGTCAGCTGCTCATAGAGTGCCCAGTGATGCAGCCCCAGTTGCTATGCTACTTTTCCCTAGTGCTGTGCAAAGGATTTGGTATTTTTTTCTACCTATTAGTTTGCCCTTTCTACACCTAATGTGTTTTGCTGATTTCCAAGTCATTTCCATCTGTAAAATGAGAAAAACAATGCCTTTACTCTTAAGTTTATGGTTGCATTGATATTTAAATAAAATGATAGATGTTAAATGTTTTGTAAATCGTAAAACACTCTACATACAACCAAAGCATTCTGGAGAGTATTTTGCTGATTCTTGTTGAGGGTAATGTGAAAGAGTGTCTTCTCTATGCTTAATTCTCTACCAATAGAGAAATGAACATAAAAAGATTTCTCACCCTTACAAACAAAAGGGTTGTTGTTTTTTTTTTAAGTATATTAATCTGACATTTGTAAGCTCAACACCACAAAACAGAATATTGGGAATATTTGTTGATGGATGCTGCTATTAATAATTAGGTCATACAGCATTCACTCCAGATTCCTTACATTACACTTTGTTTCTAATTTCCTTTTGTAGAGCTATTGTAACTCCGCATTTTAGATGCCTTTCCATACAAGCCTGGGATTAGGCATATGACATAAACTAGTGAAACAGACCATTTTCCCTAGTATTCCTTTTATTCATACAAAAATTCAAGAATTGGAAAAAACAGTTGGAAAATTAACAATTGCCTAAATTCCTCAAGATACTTGTGTTCTTAAGTGTCAAATCTTCCCAGTTGGTCCAACAGCCTTTTTATCCATCCTCTGACGTTTCACCCTGATAACTTAAGTTTAAAAAGAATAGGTTTTTTTTAATTGTTTAATGTTTATTTATTTTTGAGACAGACAGAGCGTGAGTGGGGGAGGGGTAGAGACAGAGGGAGACACAGAATCTGAAGTAGCTCCAGGCTCTGAGCTGTCAGTACAGAGCTGACACAGGGCTCAAACTCATGAACCGTGAGATCATGACCTGAACCAAAGTTGGACACTTAACTGACTGAGCCACTTAGGTGCCCCAGTTGTTTTTTTTTTTTAAGTGAACATATCAAAGATTACTTTAGCTGGTTATTTCATTTTTTATTTAATTTTTTTCTTTTAGCTATATTGAGATAAAATTGACATATAATATGTGTGAAGGTCTGCAACTTGACAATTTGATATATGTATCTACTGTGAAATTATTCCAGAATAGGATTAGTTAAAAACTCCATCACATCAAATAATTTCAATTGTGTGTGTGTGTATATATATATATTTAAAATCTACTCTTTTAGCAACTTTCAAGCATTTAATATAGTATTGTTAACTACAGTCATCAGGCTGTACATTGGATCCCCAGAATTTGTTCATCTCTATAAGTGGAAATGTGTACATTTTGACCAACATCGCCCTATCTACCGTCCCCTCTCCCCCAGCCTCTGGCAACCACTATTCTCCTCTGTTTCTTTGAGTTTGGCTTTTTTTTTCCTTCTTTTTCTTTTTTTTTTAATCCACATATAAGTGAGATGATACAGTATTTCTCTTTTTTCTATCTGACTTAATTCACTTAGCAAAATGACTTTAATTTCCATTCATAGTTTTGCAAATGGCAGGATTCCCTTTTTATGGCTGAATAATATTCCTTTGTGTATGTATGTATGTATACCACATCTTTATCCATCCATTCATAGAAGACATGTAGGTTGTTTCTATGTCTTGACTATTGTGAATTATGCTGCAATCAACATGGGGGAGCAAACATCTCTTCAAGATTCTGATGTTATTTCCTTTGGATATACACTGAGAAGTGGGATTGGTGGATCAGGTAATAGTTCTATTTTTAATTTTTTGTGGAACCTCTATATTGTTTTCCATAGTGGCTGAACAACTTACATTCCAACCAACAGTGCACAAGGGTTCCCTTTTCCTCACATCCTCATCAAACTTATCTCTTGTCTTTTTGAAAACAGCCATTCTAACAGGTATGAGGTGATAGCTCATTATGGCTTTGATTTGCATTTCCCTGATGATTAGTAATATTGAGTATCTTTTCATGAACCTGTTGACCATTTGTAGGTCTTCTCTGAAAAAAAAAATGTCTATTCATCTGCCCATTTTTTAATTGGATTGCTTGGTTTTCTGCTATTGAGTTCTATGAGTTTCTTATATATTTTGAATTTTACCCCCTACCAGATACATGGTTTGAGAACATTTTCTGCCATTACTTAAGTTGACATTTCATTTTGTTGATGGTTTCTTTTGCTGTGTAGATTTTTATTAGATGTATTTCTTTAATTTTCCTTTTGTGATTTGTGCATTTGGTGCCACATCTAAAAAGTCATTGCCAAGACCAATGTCAAAAAGCTTTTTCTCTATAATTCTTCTAAGAGTTTTAAAATATCAAGTCTTATATTTAAATCTTTAATCCATTTCAAGTTAAATTTTGTGAGTATAGTGAGATAGCAGTCTAATTTCATTCTTTTGCATGTGTATATCCAGTCTTTCCAGAAACATTTATTGAAGAGACTATCCTTTCCCCATTGTGTGTTCTTGGTTCCCTTGTCAAATATTAATTGAACATGTATGGAGGGTTTATTTATGGGCTCTTGATTCTGTTCTATCGGTCTATGTGTTTGTTTCTATGCCAGTGCCATACTGTTGTGATTACTATAGCTTTGTAGTACATTTTGAAATCAAGAAGTTTTATACATCCAGCTTAGTTCTTTCTCAAAATTGTTTGGTTGTCCAAGGTCTTTTGTTTGATACAAACTTTAGGATTGTTTTTCCTATTTCTGTGAAAAATGCCATTGGAATTTTGATAAGGATTACATTGAATCTGTATATGGCTTTGGGTAGTAAATGCATTTTAACAATATTAATTCTTCCAATCCATTAACATGGGCTACCTTTTCCATTTGTATCTTCTTCAATTTCTTTCAGCAAAACCTTGCAGTTTTCATTGTATACATCTTTCACGTCTTTAATTAAGTTTATTCTGAAGTATTTTGTTGTTTTGATGCTACTGTGATGCAAAAGTTTTCTTTATTTCTTTTCAAGATGTTTCATTGTTAATGTATAGTAACACTGTTGATTTTATATCTTGCAACTTCATGGAATTTTAATTAGTTCCAACAGTTTTTGGTTGAGCCTTCAGGATTTTTCATATATAATATCATATCAGCTGCAAATAATGACAGTTTTACTTCTTCCTTTCTGATTTGGGCGGTTTTTATTTCTTTCTCACCTGATTGCTTTAGCTAATACCTCAGTACTATGTTGAATAAGAGTGGTGAGAGTGGGCACCCTTTTCTTGTTCCTGATCCAAAGGAAATGATTTTTACTTTTCACTGTTGAGTATGTTAGCTGTGGGTTTGTTGTGTATGTCCTTCACTGTGTTGATGTACGTTCCTTTCTATATCCAATTTGATTTTTTTTTTTTTGGCATGAAAAGATGTTGTGTTTTGTCAAATGCTTTTCCTGAATCTTTTGAGATAACTATATGATTCTTATCTTCCATTCTATTAATGTGGTATATCATATTTGTATATGTTGCACCATCTTGGTTTTCAGTTTGCTAATATTTTACTGAGAATATTTGCACCTATATTCATTAAGACTATTGTTCTGCACTTTACTTTTCTTGTAGTGTCCTTATTTGACTTTAGTAGTACAATAATGCTGGCTTCATAAAATGAGTTTCGAAGTGTTTTGTCATCTTCAACTTTTTATAAGGATTTATAAAAAACTGTGTTCTTTTTTACATTTTTGGTAGAATTCACCAGTGAAAAATTATCTGGTCCTAGGCTTTACTTTGAAAGTTTTTTTTACTCTAATTTAATCTCCTTATTCATTTTTTGGTCTGTTCACATTTCCTATTTCTTCATAAGTCAGTCTTGGTATGTTATATGTTTCTAGAAATTTGTCTATTTCTTGTCGGTTATCCAACTTATTGGCATATATTTATTCAGAGTAGTCTCAAGATCCTTGTAATTTTTGCTAGTTGTAATATCTCTTCTTTTTTTTTCTTTCTGATTTTTGTTCTGAGTCTTCCTTCTCTTTTTCTTTGTTAGCTTGGCTAATAAAGATTGGTTAGTTTTGTTCATATTTTCAAAGAACCAGCTCTAAGTTTTATTGATCTTTTCTGTTGTTTTTTTCTGGTTTCTATTTTAATTATTTCTCTTCTGAACTTTGTTATTTCCTTCCATCTGCTAAATTTCAAATTAGTTTGTATTTTTTTCTAGTTCCTCCAGGAATTAATTCTTAACTTTTCTAGTTCCTTGAGTTTTTTTTCCTTAATGTAGACATTTATTGCTATAAATTTCCCTATTAGAATGCTTTTGTGCATTCTGTAAGTTTTGGTATGTTGTGTTTCCACTCACATTCATTTCAAGATATGTTCTGATTTCCCTTTTGATTTCTTCCTTGACTCTTTGGTTGTTTAGGAGTGTATTTAATTTCCACATATTTATGAATTTTTTATGTTTATTCCTGTTATCTGATTTCTAGTTTTATATCATTTGTGGTCAGAAAAGATACTTGGCATGATTTCAATCTTCTTAAATTTGCTAAGACAGGTTTTGTGATCTAACATATGATATATCCTGGAGAAGTTCCATGTGTGCTTGAGAAAACTATGTAGTTTGTTGCTTTGGGATGTAATATTTTATATGCATCTGTTAGGTCCAGTTGGCCTAAAGTATAGTTCATAAGGGTGCCTGGCTGGCTCAGTCAGTAGAGCATGCGACTCTTGATCTCGGGTCTGTGAGTTCAAGCCTCACGTTGGGCATAGTTCTTGCTAAAATAATAATAATAATAATAATAATAATAATAATAATAATAATAAAAAGTATAGTTCAAGTCCTGTATTTCCTTACTGGTTTTCTGCCTGGATGATTTATCCACTGTTTAAAGCGAAGTATTGAAACCCCCTACTATTATTATATTTTCTATTTTTCCCTTCAGAAGTCTGAGTATTTGCTTAACATATTTAGCTGCTCCAATGTTGGGTACAAATATATGTTTATGATTGTACGTCCTCTTCATGAATTAACCTCTTTATTATTATATAATTGTCTTCTTTATCTCTTATTACATTTTTTTCAGTTAAAGGCCATTTTGTCTGATATAAGTATAGCTATCCCTGCTCTCTTTTGGTTTTCACTTGAATGGAATGTCTTTTTCCATCCCTTCACATTGAGCCTACATGTGTCCTTGAAATTGAAATGAGTATTCTGTAGGCACTGTATAGTTGGATGTTGTTTTTGTTTTGCTTTTTTAAATCAATGCAGCCATACTATGTCTTTTGATTGGATAATTTAACCATTCACATTTGAAGCAATTATTAATAGGTAAGAACTAACTAGGGGCGTCTGGGTGGCTCAGTTGGTTATGCCTCCAACTTTAGCTCAGATCATGATCTCAAAGTTCGCAAGTTCAGTCTCTGAGCTGACAGCTGGGAGCCTGGAGCTTGCTTGGATTATGTCTCCCTCACTGTCTGCCCCTTCCCCACTGTCTGTCTGTCTGTCTGTCTCTCTCTCTCTCTCTATCAAAAATAAATAAACATTAAAAAAAAACTTACCAATGCCATCTGATTGTTTTCTGGCTATTTTGTAGTTCCCTTATTCCTTCCTTCCTCTCTTGCTGACTTCCTTTGTCAACTGATGATTTTTCAGAGCAGTATTTTTTTTCATCCCCTTCCCTTTCTCTTCTATGTATCTACAGTAGTTTTTTGCTTTGTGGTTACCGTGAGGTGAAAGACTAGTGTTAAGTGATTAATAACATACTAATGATCATAAATTGGAGTAATGAAAGAAAATCTTGTCTAAAAGTGATGAAAACAAATTGAAACATATTTGAAAATATGTAAAAACAAGTAAACCATTTGGACTGATTATGGTTTTGAATGCTGCGGTGTCCTTACTTCTGGTGTTTTGTTCAAAAGGTCATAGAGAGCAATGTAAGATGCTCAAGTTTGGATTTTAAATGGATGCTGTATACACACAATTTTTTAGTTTTCTACATATTTTTCCCCCTCTGGAGAAATTTATCTAAAAAATTTCTTTTCATCTGGAATACTTAAGAAACATTAAAGTGCATAATGACATAACTAATAAGCCACTTACTACTCATACAAATCTATTACTTGTACACTCAGGATATCAGATAGTATAAAATTGTTTTATGGAGGATTTATCTTACTAAAGATGAAAGTTTATTCAGCATTTCTAAAATTATTTATGGAAAATGAATTTATGTGTCACTTTGTGTCTGCCAGCATTTCTTTCCAGCTCATACAACCGAAGTGCAGTCAAAATGACCCAGAAATGCCCAGAAAATGTTCATTAAAATTGATTTTTCTGTCCAGTTACATTGCTAGTGAAAATGTATGAAATACATATATTTTATTTAGAGGGCGAATTTTCTTTTCCTATTATGGAATGTCTTTAATAATATGGTTTTTCATAAGATGATGTCTCTAAAATGGGACAAGGCAAAGAATGTCTGATTTTTCACAGAAATTGATCAAAATTTTTTGCACAGATAAAGAGAAATGCATGGAGTTTCTGCTTGCAAGATCTAATCTTTCAAGAGATGTGGAATGTCTTTCTATATCCAATAATTGCCTGTTTACCCTTATTTTAAAGATGGTAAAAAATAAAGGAAGTCAGAAATTAACAAAGAGCTGGATGGAAAACAATGAGAGAAGGAGAGAGGGAGACTGAATGATTCTCTAATTGTCATCACATAGAAGCTTAAGTACCACAGAAAAGGAAGGACAAAAGGGAAAATGGCAATGGAGATGAACTCAACCTTTGTAAATTAATAGGAATAATAAATCCATAATCTTCAAACTGTGAATTCAGAAAGAGGTAGATTTTATAATTCTCATTTTATTTGTGAAGACTTCATTCAAAAACATGGGCATATTATAAAATCACTAATTGCAAACTCAACTCAGCAATTTATTGTGTGAATTCTTACAAGTTTTCCTACTTGGAGAGATTTATGTTCTTTCTGATTTCCACTGCTGGTTACGCACCCAAACCAAACACAAACATTTCATAGTAACTGTGGTGCATAGTGATTTGCTATGTGTTAAGAAATATGCACATAAAATTGGTCCTATTACTAGATTGAACTATTTCTATATTTCGTATAAACTGGTTCTCATGGAGGAGATATGGAGAAGCTGCCTGACCAAAATGGACTAGTGGTGAGAGCTGCAATCTATTAGGAAGGGAAGCTGAGAGAGCATGTAAGAATAGGAAGTGTTCATTTAACAACATAATTTGACTTATCTGATAATAGTTTTCAAGAAAACAAACTGCTAAAGCATCTGTCCCTAGTATTATAAAAGAGTAACTTCCAACATATCTATTATGAGATTCAGTTACAGAAGACAAAAACATTATGCCAGGACCTCTGTTTTTTATTTTATTTTATTTTATTTTTAATTTTAATTTTAACTTTTACTTATAAACACTACTGTATTTGCCTAAGGACAGTCCGTTGCAAAACTGAAAATAGTGAGGCGATGCTTTAGTTCACCAGCATCTTCAGGTTCATTCCACAGGATGCTTGTTTAGAGTTTTATCCCCTGGCAGTTTGCTTTGGCAAGAAGCTTTCAGATGTGTGTGTCAGCCACAGAGCACAATAGGAAAAGCCAACATGGTGGTTTATAGAATTAACAAGAGCAGCTATCTTCCTTGACAGATTGCTCTGTTTAATTATAGCTGTTGGGGATTGAATCAGCTGCCTGAACAACAGGGAAAATCAGAGGGTCATTAGGATGGTCTATTAATTTTCTGTCATGAGTAGCAGCATACCCATGATCTGCACACGTGGCATGACAGAACGCTTTCCAAATAACAGGCTCTTAAAACCTCTATGGTAGTTTTTAAAACCCCTGTGGTGACTCAAGGGATAAGGAAAACTATGGTGATTTGGGATGCAAACTGATAGTAAAGTTCATCAGATAGACAATTTTCTGTTCCAAAATTGATCTGAAATATTTTTAGAAAAAGAAAGAAAATAAAATCAATTCAACAGGTCACATTCTTCTGCTAAAACTATTACTTGTTCCTTCATGTAGCAAATAAAGGGCACATTATGTTCATTCCTTGGCTCACGTTTTTATTGGAAGAACAGACATCTTTTATAAATATTAAAATAATTGTTTGCACAAAAAGAGAAAAAAAAACCCTCTACTCTCTGCCTTTCAGGTGGGACCAAAACAAAACAAAAACAACAAAAACAAAACTCAAAGCATCAATTGCATTTCAGGAAAGTCACTGGAATTGGAGCTGATAAGATCTTTATTTGGTGGTTATGTAGACTCTTAAAGAATGGCCTACAACAACAAAACAACAGCCAATTTAGACACTCTTTAAGAGCATCCTCCAGTACATCCTTAAGTACTGTAGCAATCTACAAGAGCATTCTTCAGTGCTATCTCAGCACCATCAGAATGCTATAAGTATTCCCAAGTCCTACACACAATATGGGAAAGGAACTGGATCTGGAGTTGACAATTTATAACTAACATTGTCCTGAAAGTTCTCAGATCTTGAAACTCTCCGAATACACAATTCTTAGTACCTTAGTAGCAGCAAAGATCACTTTTAGGCAGATTGCTTTCAGGACATATATCTCTCTTCACAGATGCCAAGATTGGATAATTAGCTTTACTAGAATCCAGCATTGAGATTGGAGGTATATATCAATGTACAGGGACTTTCTAATCTATGTGTTTGACTATAGAAAAGAAAATACGATCCCTGTAATCAATCCCTGTGTGTCTCAGGAATAGATGGGCATTTAAATAATAATCTAGTATAAGTAAAAGAAGAAATCAAGAATAATGGCACCACTGTGGTAATCTCTTTATATCTGGTGCATGAAGAGAAGGCAGAGCTAAAAAATGATCTAGGTTCATAGAATTTAATCGGTGAATTAAGCACTACAACATTTTCTAAGAAATAAAATAATATCAAATATAGTTAAGGCTTCTTAAAGTATAATACATATTTTATCAAAACTGGACTGACCATGCATAAAACAATCTCAAGGAAACCTTCCACACCTTTCTCTCCAAAATGGATTTAACTTGTTATTTATATCCCAAATATAAATGATGAATTCATCCTTATTGAAAATATATCTACAGTGAATTTTAATTACATTGCTTCTTTTAGTTTCTTTTTATAGAGTCACATTGAAAATTATTTATCTTCATAAATGGGTTAACCCTTGATGAACTGAGTGTAATAGATAAGCCAAACATGTTAATTCTAAACACAATCTGCTTGAAGAAGTGTAGATGTTGAACACAGATGTTTATACATGTGCTAATTATGCAACTCCATGCTGACAAGGTATAGGCATGTCTCATTTTATTATGCTTTGCAGATATTGAGGTTTTTTCCTACAAATTGAAGGTTTGTAGTAACCCTGCACCAAAGAAGTCTATCAGTGCCATTTTTCTAAACACCATTTGCTCACTTTGTGTCTCTTAGTCACATTTTGGTAATTCATGCAATATTTCAACTTTTTTCATTGTTATTATATTTATTATAGGGTCTGTGATAGTGATCTTTGATGTTACTATTGAAATTGCATCACAAACTGCACCCAGATAAGATAGCAAATTTAAATGATAAATGTTGTATGTGTTCTGACTGTTCCACTGACCAGCTGTTCCCCATCTCTCTCCCTCTCCTCACGCCTCCCTATTCCAAGAGACACATCAGCCTAATGTTGAAATTAGGCCAATGGATAACCCTACTACGGACTTTAAGTAAAAGGAAAGGTCACACAACTCTCACTTTAAATAAAAAAAATAGAAATGATTCAGCTTGGGGAGGAAGGCAAGTCCAAAGCTGAGATAGGCTGACACTCTTGTGCCAAACAGTCCACACGTAAATGCAAAGTAATAGTTCTTGAAGGAAATTAAAAGTGCTACTCCAGTGCACACAAGGGTGATAAAGCAAAACAACCAAACTCTTGATATGGGGAAAGTTTTAGTGATCTGAATAGAAGATCAAACCAGCCAGAACATCCCCTTAAGGCAATGCCTAATCCAGAACAAGGCCTAAAATCTCAATTCAGTGAAGGCTGAGAGAAGTGAGGAAGCTGCAGGAGAAAAGCTTGAAGCTAGCAGAGGTTTGCTCATGAGGTTGAAGGAAAGAAACTTTCTCTGTAACACAGAAGTGAAAGGTGAAGCAGCAAGCGCTGATGTCGAAGCTGCAGCAAATTTTCCAGAAGATCTAGCTAAAATAATCAGTGAAGATGGCTACACTGAGCAATATATAGTCAGTGTAGAGGAAATAGCCTTCTATTGAAGGAAGATGTCATCCAAAACTTTCATAGTTAGAGAGGAAAAGTCAATGCCTGGTTTCAAAGCCTCAGAGGTCAGGCCAACTCTCTTGTTAGGGGCTAATGCAACTGGTGACATGAAGTTGAAGCCAATGCTCAGTTACCTTTCTGAAAATCTTAGGGCTCTTAAGAATTGTGCTAAATCAGATGTGCTGGGTCAGAGAAATCAGATGTGCTCAAAAAAGACGTATCTTTCAAAATATTACTGCTCCCTGACAATGTCACCCAAGAGCTCTGATGGACACATTACAATAAGATTAATGTTGTTTTCATGACTGCTAACACAACATACATCCTGCAGCCCATGAGTCCAAGAAGTAATTTCAACTTTCAAGTCTATTATTTAAGAAATACATTTTGTAAGGTAGAACTGCCATAGATAGTAATTCTTCTGATGATCTTGGAAAAGTGAATCAAAAACCTTCTGGAAAGTCTTCATTATTCTACATGCCATTAAGAGCATTTGTGATTCGTGGGAAGATGTCAAAATATCAATACTAAAAGGAGTTTGGAAGAAGTTGATTCCAACCTTAACAGTTGCCTTTGAGGAACTCAAGACTTCAGTGAAAGAAATAACTGCAGATGTGGTAGAAATGCTACAAGACAGAAGTACAAGTGAAGCCTGAAGATGGGACTGAATTGCTGCAATCTCATGATCAAACTTGAACAGATGAAGAGTTGCTTCTTATGTATGTGTGAAGAAAAGTGGTTTCTTGCGATGGTGTCTGCTCCTGGTGAAGATACTATGAAGGTTATTGAAATGACAAGAAAGAATTTAGAATATGACATAAACTTAGTGATAAAGAAGTATGAGGATTTCAAAAGACTGTCTCCAGTTTTGAAAGAAGTTTTACTGTGACTAAAATGCTATCAGACAGCATTACATGCTACAGAAAAATTGTTCATGAAAGGAAGATTCAATGGATGCAATAAACTTCACTGTTGCCTTATTTGAAGAAATGGCGACAGCCATCCCAACCTTCAATAGCCACCACCCTGATCAGTCAGAAGCCATCAACATTAAGGAAAAACTCTCCATCAGCAAAAAGATTACAACTGGCTGAAAGCTCCAGTAACAGTTAGCATTTTTAGCAATAAAGCATTTTTAATAAATTTACATTGCTTTGTTAGACATAATTTCTATTGCACACTTAATGGATTACAGTATAGTGTAAACATAACTTCTAGAAGCATTGGGAAACAAAACAATTCTTTTGACTTGCTTTATTATGATACTTAATTTTTTTGCAGTGGTCTAGAACTGAGCTTTTAATGTCTCTGAGATATGCCTGCACTATATTTGTCTAAAACATTAATGAGGAGAGTTCTATCTGACAGATACTAACAAGGATGACATATGCCATTTAAGTCAGAAACCTGAAATCTCAAGTGGCATCTGGAACACAAAAAAAAAAAAACAATCATGAAGTATACAGCTGAAAGATCTCCATTGCTCATTGAAGCAAATAGCCACATCAGAGGAAGTAAGACCTCATATTACAGGTGATTGGAATTCACCTCTGCAATTAGCTTCTATGCCTTCTCTAAAACAGTGTGCAAGTAAGCATGATGTAATCAAGGTGCATTGATCATAGAGCAGAAAGGAAAAAAATTAAGTTATTAGATGAATATATACATTTAAAGAAGTTCCAATCTTGGATTATTTTATGGGTGTCTGAATGCCACTGTTTGTCGAATAGCATCTCTCTTATGTTTTTAATTTAATAATTGAATGCAGCACTTCCACATCAACATGTTTGCAAAGTGGAGAGTTGGAAGTGAGAAAACAAGTGTCCCAATGGTACAGCTTCTGTTCCTTTCTTCATGTCTCAGGGAGCACAGAACAGTTTTAAATACTGCCTCTCCCAATTAGATTTTTAAATAGGTAGACAAATGGATTTCTTAGGCATGTTTTTTAAAAACTATAACCCTTGAGGACACCTTCAGCTAATTCACTATGAGCCTGTTTATGAACAGCCCATTTGTTTGAGGAATGTATTATATAAAATAGCTTAAATCACTCTGTGATTTGTGTATTTGATACTATTTTTAAGCTTATTTGTTTATTTACAGAGGAAGCATGAAAAGGGGAGGGGCAGGGAGAGGGAGAGAAAGAGAGAGAGAGGATCCCAAGTAGGTTCCACACTGTCAGAGCAGAATTGGACATGGAGCTCAAACTCATGAACCATTAGATCATGACTGAGCCAAAACCAAGAGTTGGACACTTAACCGACTGAGTCACTCAGGCACCCCCATTTCACCTACTAAAGGGCATTTTGGTTGCTTCCAAGATTTGGCAATTATTAATAATTATTAATTTGTTTGGCAATTATTAATAATGTTGCTATAAACACATACAACTTTTTGTGTGAACGTAAATTTTCAAATCTTTTGTGTATATACCAGGGACAGCAATTGCTACATCGCATTGTAAGCATGCATAGCTTTGTAAGAAACCATCACACTGTCTTCTTAAGTGGCTGTACTATTTTGCATTCCTACCAGCAATGAAGGAGACCTCCTGTTGCTCCTGGCTAGCTAGCATTTAGTGTTGTTGGTGTTCTGGATTTTAGCCATTCTAATAAGTGTGTAGTAGTATTTCATTGTTGTTTTAATTTGCAACTCCCTAACGACATGATGTTGAAAATCTTTTCATATGCTTATATGCCACATCTATGTATCTTCTTTGGGTGAGGTGTCTCTTCAGTCTTTTGCCCATTTTTTTACCATGTTCTTCCTGTTCTTATTGTTGAAGTTTCTTGTTTGTTTGTTTGTTTGTTTGTTTGTTTGTTTTTGAAGTAGACTCTACACCCAATGTGAGGCTTAAACTCATGACTTCAAGGTCAAAAGTCACTGGCCTCTAAGGATTGACCCAGCCAGAGCCACTTACCCTTGAGTTGTAAGAGTTCTTTGTGTATTTTGGATAATAGCCTTTTATCAGATATGTCTTTTGCATATATTTATCTGGCAATTTGTTTCATTTCATGAAGTATATTATCTGTTTTATTTTGACCATCATGATTTTTTAATCTACACTTTCAAAGAGGTATTTTTACATGAAAAAACACATAAAAATATATACCTTTGAGAATGTATGATATATTAACTTTGTATTTGCTTTAGTTTCTGTGACATTCTCATATGAAATGTGTTTTTACAATTACAAATGTTTTACTCATTTATTTATTTGAGAGTGAGCAGGGGAGGTGCAGAGGAAGAGGGAGAGAGAGAATCACAAGTGACGCAGTGCTCAAACTTATGATGTGAGGCAAGATCATGACCTGAGCTGAAATCAGGAGTCAGATACTTAACTGATTGTGCCACCCAGGCACCCCTTACGATTACAAGTGTTTTAAACTAGTATTCTTATACATAATTTAGCAAATAGTATTGTAGGCATTATTTGACTTTCAGGACAAATTTTACATACACACCAATTAAAAGTTGTTTTCTAAAATTTGGTTTCGTTTTGAGGAAAGAACAAAACTGTCACCACTTCACTATTTCTTAAAAGCTGTATTTAGGGGTGCCTGGGTAGGCCAGTTGGTTAAGCATCCAGCTCTTGGTTTTGGCTCAGGTCATGATCTCACAGTTCATGAGTTCAAGCCATGAATTGGGCTCTGCACTAACAGTGTGGAGCCTGCTTGGGATTCTCTCTCTCTCTCTCTCTCTCTCTCTCTCTCTCTCTGCCCCTCCCCTGCTCACACTGTGTCTGCCTCTCTCAAAATAAAAAGAGATAAACTTTATAAAAAATCTGTATTTAAATATGGCAGTATAAGGGATAAAAGTGACTCTCTTGGTGACATAGTTGGGGATTAAATGTGATCAAAAGTATAAGCATAATATGCCATGCAAATCATACTCAATGTTAAATTCAATGACACCATGCTGTCCTGGATTTTTCCCTACTCAACTTTGTCTTAGTACTTTTGTGAATACTTCCTATTGTTCTCAACTGAAAATTGAAGTACTCTAGGGTTTAGTCCATGTTGCTAATCTATCCTCAAGCTCCATTCACTTTCCTGAGGAACTAATTCGTTTTCATAATGTGAAATGCCATCCATAGGCCAATGACTACACTCATTTTTTTTCCAGTTCATACTTTACTCCGAATACATCATTCCCATACTTCACTCTGTACTTCATTTGACAATATCTTCATTTTTCCAGCTTATAGTCCAAAATAAAAACTTTCATTCTTCTCTTCCTCTCACACCTCATATCTAGTCCAATAGGGAATTCTGTTGGCTGTGCCTTGAAAATACTCCATGGGAGTGTGCCTGGATAGCTCAGTCCATTGAGTGTATGATTGTCGGTTTTGGCTCAGGTCATAATCTCATGGTTCTTGGGTTCAAGCTCTGCTTTGGTCTCTGCACTGACAGTGTGGAGCCTGCTTGGGATTTCTCTCTTCCTCTCTCTCTGCCTCTCCCCCCTCTCAAGATAAATAAATAAATTTTAAAAATAAATAAAAATAAATAAAAAATATTCCATGTAAAATGCAATAATTCCTCACCCTATTTCTACTTATCCTTCTTTAGGTCATTATCCTTAATTTCCTGGATTACTGAAACAATCTTCTTACAGCTTCTCCTGGGTTTGCCCTTCTCTTCATACTTTCTACAAAACACAGCATGTTTCACATGATCAATGGATTGATCATTTTTAAGTGGAATTCAATTTATCTCGTTCTTCTGCTCAAAGTACTGTAATACTTTCATTCAGCATAAATGTCAAATTTCTAATAATGTTTGGTGATGACCCCCAATTACTCTCTAAATTCATATTTTACTACTCTCCTTCTTGATCACTCTACCTCATATAAAATGGCATCATTGTTGTCCCTCCCTTCAACACACCGGAAATACTCCAGCCTTAGAGGAATCTGTGCTGATTGTTTCCTTTGACTGGATTTTTCTTCACTCGGACTTTAGTGTCTACTTCTCTAACTTTCTTTAAGTCTTAGTTCAAATGTTATGTCTCTGATAAAGCTTCTCCTGATCATCCTTTTGGAAATTGTAGTCTACTCCCTCTCTGGTATTCCCAAATGCCCTCTACTGTACTCTACCTTTTCCTTTTTCTGCAGCATTTATTGATGTAATATGTTTACCTAGGTCACTTCTATTTTGTATTATTCTTATTTTTTATTCTCTACCTTTTCCCCATGAAATGTAAACTCTATAAAGACAGAGATATTTTTGCTCTTTGTTCACTACTCTTTCCTAGACATCTAGTTGAGTACCTGGATGTATTAGCTGCTTAGGACATATTTGCTGAATAAATGAAATATAGAAAGTTTAGAAGTAATTGTATTCCCAGCCCTGGCTCAGAATTGTAGATACAAATATAAATTTATCTAAATTATATTTTGTTAAAACACCTCTACACAAACACATTGAAATTATTTTGAGTGTGCAATGAACTAGTTACCTGTAATGAACCATTCAGTAACCACTCAACTGAGTCAAAACTGGCCCTTTGTATAGCAGAGTCTATGCTGACTGAATAAGTAGAAAATATGTATGACATGAAAAATAGTCAAATGGAACCAAGTTAACTGACAGCTAAGGCATTAATCTCTATAGCTACACAATTATTACAAATAAAATATGGTACAGTCAGGGCAAAGTAATTTCGTTGCAGAAATACAAACATACTTTTCCATTCAAATACATATATTAGTACATTTTTTAAACAACCTTCCAAGAAGGATTGTTGACACAAAGACAGAAGGAATCATATAAAGAGGGTGGTATTTTATACAAAAGAATAGTAAAGGGTGAGTGCTCATAGATCCGATCATCTTTCCAAGATATTTCTTATAATCTCTGTCTCCAGAGCAAAGCTAAAAGCATCTTATTATAAAATTGTACATGAGAGGATAAATAGCTTTTTTTTAACTTGCTATATGAAAACCCATTACAGTAATTTTTCCTTGTTAACAGAATCTTAATATTGTTTTTGTATCATCCAGCCATATTCCCCAGAGAATGGATTTTGATTAGCTCAAGCTAATCTGATAAATCCATTCCCTTGAAAGGGATAGTAACGCTCACGAAAAACCATGCTGGCCAATTATAAAGGAGGGTAATTCTATTGGAAACTTCTGATAAATTTCTCTCACTCTTAAAGTTGCTCTGGAATTTTTTGCTGCAATAATTCATTTTAATTTAAATAAAAATTAAATTAATGCAAACTACAAAATGTTCACAATTCCTAAGAGTATAATAGATTGAATTTTCATAATGAGAACAAATCCAGGTATTAACCATCCATATCAAAAATTAAAACATTACTAGTATTCTAACAGTCATTTGTCTGCTTCATTCCAGTTGCTACCAGATAAAAACTAAACTTTTGACACTATATATTGTCATAATTGTGCTCTAACTTTATATAAATACATTTATCCAATAAATTTCTTTTGTATTTGTCTTCTTTTGATTAACACTGTGAGATTTATCCATGTTGTTGAACATAACAGTAGTTTTGGATTTTGTTTTGTTTTGTATTGTTTTTCCATTCTTATGGTTGTATTTTATGCTGTTAACATATCACAATTAATTAATCCAAGACATCGTTGATGGGTTTTTGGCAATTATGAATAATGTAACTAACAATACTATTCTAACATGTGTTCTGTAAAATATGCATGAATAAGTTTTCCATTGTCTTGTTTCCTAATCTCCATATTTTGCCAAAACCTGGAATCTTCGATTTATACCAATTTTGGTCACTTCGGTAGTTGTATACAGACCTTAATCTGATTCTTTCCCCAAAAAAGTTAATAATGTTGAACACCATTTTTTTTGGCCATTGGAATATCCCCTTTTGTGTAGTGCCGAGTAGTTCTTTATATATTCCAGTTAAAATTATTTTATTGGATATACATAGCAATATATTTATAGCTGATGTATATTATAGGTAACATATATGCAAATATATATTGCACATACTTTCCTGACACTGTGGTTTAGTTTCGTTCACATTAAGAATTTCAAAGTCATGAAGTTGGCTTGTAATGCTTTTCTATCTTCTATTGTTACTGTATTGTCTTTCACATTTGAATCTATAAGCTATATGGAATTGATTTTACATATGGTGTGAAGTAGTGGCCCAAGTAAATATGCAAGTAATTCAGCAAAATTATTGAAAACTTATGTATTTCTTACTCTACTGCAGTGTTCTCTTCATTATAAGTGATATATCAAGTGACTGTGTGTATTGTTTCTGGATTGATCTATCCTTCATTCAATATGATATAATCTTAATTATTTTAGCTCTTTAATGTATTTTATTCTACAACTCAATTTTTTGTATTCAAGATTATCTTGGATAATCTAGGCCAATTTGAATTTCTGTAAAAATTTAAATTTTTAAAAATTTTGCCACCAAAAAAATATAGCCTAGATATTTTAAAACAGAAGTGCATAAGTTATATAGATTGATACAGGTAACTTGGTGGATAATTATATTTTAACATTGATTCCCCCAACACATAAAAATGACACATCATTGCAATATTCTCCAGGGAAAATGTTATAATAGTTCATTAAGTGTGATGTTTGCTACAGATGTTTGTAGATGTTTGAAATCAGGTTTAAAAAGTTCCGGGTCCTACTTTGCTAAGTTTTTATCATGAATTTGTATTCTGCATTTGTTGTGGCTATATTTTTCTTATATTCTGTGAACATAATCAACACAAATCTTATATTTCCAAAAATAATTGTAATACATTACCATTTTTATGTTATGGTGGCTTTCATTTGCTAATGTTCTGCTTGGATTTTTGCATTAAAATTTATCAGAGACTGGCATAAATTTTGCTTTCATGTAAAATCTTTGTCAGGTTTTGGTACCAAATTTATTCAAACCACATAAAATCAATAACAAGGATTTTTTTTCTTTTTCACTTTCTGCAAAAAAAAACACAAAAAACAAAAAAAACTGTTTGAAATAGGTGCTATGTTGTTTTTATATTTGTGGGATCCAGCTGTGAAGATGTGAGGACTTGGAACTACATTTATGAGAAAGTTTTTTTAGCATGGATTCAATTTATGTAAGAGATGATTTTTTCAATGAGTTTATCAACTTTACTTAAATTTTAAAATTTATTGGCATGATGTCCATGGCATCAACTTTAGGATCTACGATGTTTTTTTTGTTTGTTTGTTTGTTTGTTTGTCTAATCCTGCTACTGGAAGCTGGTACTGTTAGCCTGAGTCCTCTGACAGCAGACACGAAGATAGGATTAAAAAATTCTATGCTGATACAGAATGGTTTGTTAATCAAACTGATAATATTTAGTATACAGACTTTAACAGTAATGTACTGACAATCTCATTTTAATTTCTTTTGAAATCTAAGGCTAGAATTCTTGGAGACGTTTCATTTTCTCCAGGAACCAACAAAACATATATTTTCTCAGCCCCTCACAGTTACAGAGCCCTTGCAGATGCCAACTCCTGCAGAAGAAAATGATACCTTGCTCCATAACAAACGGCAGGACTTTTTTCTCAGAATGCAGACAATTTATCATAAACCAAACCCTCCAAGACATCATCAAGAAGAAATCTGCCACAATTCTAATGTGTCTATCATGAGTCAATGAGTAATGTAGTAACACCCTTCCCTATTTTTTTATATTCTAGTCTACTATAATCCTTAGAATGACTTGGGTTTTCTTGCTTTGTATCCGATTTTTGTAACCTCCCCATTCCAGCTAAATCTTCTCTTGTGTCTTGCAGAATTTTTGTTGCAATTTTTTTTTAAACTCCCCTTCATGCTCTACCTCTGAATTTTATTTCTTACTCTGAACCTCAAATGTCAACTAGCTTTCACTAACGCCATTTACTTTGTGTTCTCAAGCGTAAGCAGTACATTCTTTCACATCTCATATACATCAAGGTCTTGTTTCCAATGTCATTCCAATTATATTACTGTCCCTCCCCCTGCTCCATCGAGACTCATGGTTATACAATTACATTCTCCTTCTTATTTCTGTCATTTATTTCGTTCCTTGTCACTTTTCTTCATTATTTAAACTTCCATCCTGAACTCACATTTCTCTTCCTTCCTACCACAATTTTTCTGCTATCATCCTAGAAGTGTACAAATTTCACTGATGATCTATTCAATTCAAAGCTCTCATTCCTTTGACCACTTTGTCCTCAGTGAAGCTATCCTTTCTTAGAGCTTGGCTTCTTATCAGTGTTCAAAACTTGTCACCCACAAAATCATTAATCAAAACATCTCACTCTCTGGAAAGTGTCTCTTATTCTTTAAACTTTCAAGGCATTGCTTAACCCCTCAAGGCCTTTTTCTAACTCAAGAAAAGAATCTCTAGTCCTGAAGAAATCTCATTCTCTAAGAAATTACTTGGACAGCTTTTACTAAAGTCCCTTCTCTGTCATAGAAATCTTTTCTCTAAGCCTCAGGTCTCATAACAGGACATCCTAGTTTGACTTCAGGCTTGTTTCAAGGATTCAGTGATCTGTTATCAAAGAACCTGGTTCTTCCCATATCTTCCCCTGCCTCCAGTGGCATGGCATCCCCCCACCTTACCCCCACAGGCTGGTTGTAAGGTAACTACAACTTTTTCAGGCATTACATCCTGACACAACAGGGGAAAAAGAAAGACCATCTTTACCCACATTCTCTCCATGGAATCCATCATCACTTTTTATTTGGAATATTGCAGTAATCTACTGTAGATCTACTTATATGATGCTGTCTTATCCATACCAAGAATTATTCATAGAGCAACTAGATTAAATTGCCAACATGTAGATATTTCCATCACACTCACTTACTTGTAGCCCTTAAATGCCTTCTCATCACACCTTCCAAATTCTTAAAAGGTCTAAACATATTTTCAAAACATGCCTCCTGACAAGCAAGCATTCCTGTCTCATCACAAAACAATCTTCTTCTTGCTTACTATCCTCATGAGACTTTTCTGTTTGTTTATGTTATTTGCAGACAAACTCCTTTCTATTTCATTGCCTTCTTACATGCTAGACTTTATTGCTGAAATATTATTTTCTCCTACTCCATAATGTTTTCTTTTTAACAACTGGCAACGTTTTCTCTTCAGTTTTCAGGAAATCACTCCAAGTTATGTCAAGTAGCTATATTTCATGCATTCACTCTACATTCTGCCTTTACTTTGAGGCACTTATCACAACTATAAGTGAATAATTATTTGTATAATTCCTATCCTTAAAATATCTATCTCTTCTTGGGACGCCTGTGTGGTTCAGTTGGTTAAGCCACTGACTTTGGCTCAGGTCATGATCTCAAGGCTTGTGGGTTGGCTTGTGGATTCGAACCCCACATTGAGCTTGTGCTGACAACTCAGAGTGGAGCCTGCTTCGGATTCTGTCTCTGTCTCTCTCTCTCTCTGCCCCTCCCCTGCTCTCTCTCTCTCTCTCTCTCTCCCAATGTTTAAATAAACATTAAATAAATTAAAGAAAAAATATCTATCTCTTCTCATAAATTCTAAGCTTCTTGAGGGTAAATGTCATGTGTCTTTCTTTTCTACTGTGTTCTCAGAAGATAGCAGCATATGGTACATAGTAAAACACACATACACATACAAACATACACATATGTTGGAAATAGAGACAAAAATCGTCAAGCATAATTTCTATTTTCCACAATAAAAAAGACATTTTTTTTAATTTTTCCCATATCTATTTTCTGTTTATGACATTCCTCACACTTTCCACTTTTGCAGAAGATAATTTGGCTCCTATTTCACATAGAAATGAATGGGCAACTGAGAACACTAACTTGGTTTCTCATTTCCAGAGGCAAGATTATTTGTTTTTACATCTTTTCTTTATTATTTTCCCTTTTGGCATTAGAAATCATACTTTTATAACACCAAGTAAAGATAATGTGTAATTTTCTCCAGATGCATTTGGTATTTATGTGTAAAAGTAGAAGTGATAAAACCTGAGTTATTCAGGGACAAAGTTTTCCTTGGCAAAATAATGGAAGACCAGCGAGTTAGGAGAATAGGTTATTACCAAAATAGCCATTGAATTGAATTGATAGTACACTGGGGGGTTTGTAGCTATGGAAGAAAAATAGCCCATTTGTAGAGTATAGGGGATACAAGTATACAAGTAAAATTGGAATGAAGATGAGACTGATATAATGAAATGGAAAAATGGAAAGAATCGTTTTAGAAAAGGATTTTAAAGATGAAACAATTGCAGATGATGATAGAAATTATTATTCTACCAGTTGTGTAGGCTACAAGGAAGTAGAATTAAGTGGCCAAATAGCTAATATATATATATATATATATATATATATATATATATATATATATATATATATGCATATGTATATATATACACATATATATGCATATTAGGTATATATATACATATACACATAATATGTATATATAATTCATTTATAATATACACAAAATTATATTAATATAATGTATAAAATACATATGGAGTACATATAATTGAATGTGTGTGTGTACACAATATGGCACAGAGTGAGAACATGAAAAAATGCCTGTCCTTAGAATAACATTTTGGATTGACCTATTTGATTTCTTTGGGAGCATTAGAACTTTATTTAGTTGAGACAATGTTTTCTTCTATAATTGCCAAAGTTTTCATTCTATGTGGAAAGAAAAACTTTCTAGAAACTTCTGTTTTAGCATTATAAAACAAGGAAAGTATCATTGTGGGGTTTGGGGGTTCTACAATTGAGAATCCTACTTTTATGTTGCATTGCTCTTTCTCTACAGTGACATAGTTCTCTAACACTCTCCAAGAGTTGGTATGTCTGCATGGGATAGTATTACCATATTAGCTGTCATTGTATTGATCCTATTGTGTTATGATGTGAGCTATCACCATAGCAGAAGAGGAAATGAGAAGAATACTTTGTGTATAAAGACACCACTATGAAAAAGTATGAGTTATATTTTATGATTAAATTAATGCTGTGTGGTTGGAAACATCTGCCTCATAACCAAGAGATCCCATTTAATTATGATATGGTCACATTTATCAAATGTCTGAAATTCTCCTTTATGGAAGCATTTCTCAAGTACAATGCCAAAATACCAGATGATTTGTAAACAGCAACAGGGTAAATGGAGGACACATTTTCCACCACTAGGTCCTAAGGTGAATGGATGTGGGACAATGCATCCTCCACTTCAGAGGAGGTGAAGAGACTCAGCATACATCCAGGGTTCAGCTGACCCAACAGTGAAGAAAACTTTCAGAAAAGAAGTTGAGGGCACATGGTGCCTTTAGTGATGAGAGACCATGAGCTTCAGAGGTTACAGTGATGTGGGCTAATGGAAAGTGCAACAGAATTAGATTAGATAATAAATAATATGATGGTAAGTGTTCTTCTGATATGAATGATCTTGGTAACTTGGGCTTCTGGTTATAACAAAAGAGAACAGAAACAGAAGGAACCAGTCTTTTAGATCTCTAAGGTAAAAGTTTTTAATCAGTAAAAAGGAGAGGAGAGCCCAGGTTTCACAAAAGTTCAGGTTCCAGATCACCTCTTGAGAAGGATTAATGTCCTTAAAATCCTGTTCTTTAAATATTCAGGCATAACCAGTGTGCTCTAATCAAATGCATTCTTCACTTTTAAACTGATACTGGGAATGATTTTGATAAATAGACCCAAATTTTAAGTCAAGTCTTGGATCTGCCTCTCTCCCTCCCTTTTTCTCTCTCTCCCTCTTTCACACACACACACACACACACACACACACACACACACACACACACGTGCACGTGCAAACACTCTTACAACTTTACTTTTGCTCGTGAATACTCATATATGCTTCCTTAAGTGGAATAGAAAGGGTTATAACTGAGGAATAGGATGTTATTAATACTCTACTGTGCTTATAGAAAGGGGTTGAATTGTGGTGAGAGAGTCTATTGGATCTAGAGAACTAAACTACATAGGTTCAAATTCTGTCTCCACTACTTGATAGCTCCATAATCAGTAACCACACATAACGTTTCAATGACTGCGTTTCCTCTTCTGATGGTATTTCCAACATGTAGTATTGTTTCTAGGACTAAATGAGATAATTTATATAAAAGCTTCTCAAGCAGTTTCTTGCATATGTTGATAGTTCAATAAATATTATCTCTTGTTTTTGTTGTTTTTGTATACTGGAAAACGTTGAGATCTGTTCTCACTGGTATTTTTAGTTATGTCGAGGGAGGCTATACAAAAATTAGAGAGATTAAAGACTCAAGAAAGTTATCTAACCTGTTTCCTGCTTCTTTCTTCAGCCATATAAGGAACTAAGATAGATGATTCCTTTCAGTTCTCAGATTCTATTATTCCATTACTAAGATTTTATGCACTGGTAAAATAAAGCCATGATAGTAGAAATATTACTAATTTTTTATTTGGGATTTTACTATACTCATTCAAAAAAAAAAAAGAAAGAAAAATGCACACATATCCCCACGCACACGTCTTTTCTAGAATCATACGGATAACTACTTCCATTATCACTTTTATTTTTATAGGATTAATAAATACCAGAGTATTATAGCAAGTTGTAAAATGGGAAAAAATATAGAGTTTATTAATGCATTTATCAGACATAAGAACACCTTATTTTTATAACTTGCATGTTAAACAAGTCCTAAGGCATGACTTATGCTGGCCCAAATCTTTCATGATCAATTGAGGTGAAGTAGGTTAATATTTTCCCAGTATTATTTTGGATTCCTTCTCTCCAAGCTATGCACGAGCAACCATTAATAAGTTAATTTTCATTTGCTTTCTACATACAATAGTTAAGCATTCATTTTCAGTTTCTCAGTTAGTTGAGTGCTATTGCCCTTAAGCTATGCCTCTGGTTGATCTTTTAATGTTTTTTTAAAATGTAATCTTAACAATATTTTTACTTTGCTGTAAAGTATCTTATAAAAATTAGTGAGTAAATATATATATATATATATATATTCATGCACACATATACACATATAATTTTACATATAATTTCACATACACATATATACATATAATTTTAAGAGTATATCACTGCTAAATCTTATCTAATAAATACTTATCAAGGGATTTTTGATACACGTCTTGAAAGTAAATTACTGCTGTGTAACACAATGGAACAAATTAATTATGCATAAATTTATACTATCTCTTACTTGATAAACCAGGTTTTCAGTTCCCCTACAGCATTACTCCCTGAACTCTTATATATTATGGCACATGGAGAAAATGACTAAGATAATTTAACCCTGGACTGAACCATGAGAGTTATCTGCATGTGGTTTGGCATTAAAATTAATTTCACTTTGTGTACATTAAATAATGTTTTAAAAATAACATATAAAACATATTATGGGCATGGCTCAGTATGGGCCTTCAACGTAAACATAAAACTTTTACATCTAGTTTTATGCTTGAAGTGGTGATATTCAATGCCTACCCAGAGTTTTAAGTGATTGTATCTTCAGATTCTTACTAGTAACTATCATCAAGAAACTCTGCCTAAGTAGATGGTAAAAAAAATTGCAATCCAATTTTTGGCACCATCCACATATATAAGGAAAAATGATACATAAAAATACATCATTCCTTTTCATTCTTCAGTCAGAAATGTTAAATATTGGTAGTACGATTAGACTTTGAGCACAATTAAAGTCTTCTATATCAAATTTAAAAGTAATAGTGCCCTAACTTAAGGAATCACATGTATTTGTAGAGTAGTACCTCCAAATACCTGCCTGTTCTCCTTCCCCCGGGTCTCTCCTTGATCTCATCGGCAGTCATTTAGATAGTGCACACTGTTTTCCATGTTTTTAGGACGTGGAATAGCCTCCCTGGTAATAGTATAGACTCCTTGCTCAGGAGCAAGAGAGTATCTACAGCTGGTTGATAAGGTAGGTGACAATTCATGGAACCTCCTTGGCCATGCATCAAAGTGGTGAGCACTGGTTTGTTGCCCCTTGTATTTGTTGTCTACAGGCAAGTACGTGGCAAATTCCTCTTGAGCTTCCCTCTGTGAAGCTCCTGATGATACCAGTAGATATTTGCTGAGGTCTATGGTTATTCTTAAAGAGAGGCAACACTGTAACATATTTGTGGCATCCTCGTGGAGAAGCTCTGATTCACAGTATAGATATTTATCTACCTCATGTCCCTTGCAAATCAATCATGGAAGAGAAGGTGACTTCTATGAAATAAATGATGATTTTAGTTATACCTTATCAATAGACCATATATTTTCTGAACTGATTTCTTTTTGTCAATTTGAATAGAATAGTCTTAGGATACAAAGCTTTCTTATTCTACCAATTTTCAATATTAAATAAGTATTTGAGTCTTTACATACTATATGGTAGGCCCTGTGCTAGTCACTGGAATTAAAAATAGTAAACAAAAGCAATCATGATGGTAATGTATCTACAAGGTGTTTTTCTAGCTCACTTATAGTATGTGACCATTAGAATATCATAAAACTCAAGTTGTGTACAAAATTAAACTCTTAATCTCACTGAATGGCAGTAGAACAGCTAAGTTAAATAGCATGAAGATAACTTGACAAGCTGATACTTGACATTACATTAGTCACAGCACAAATATTTTCTGCATCAAGCAGGGAAAACCATTTACTTCTAAAGAGTAAGGTTTCCAATTAGACTGCTCTCACTCCAGATGTTAGATGCAAGCTATATGCACTTCAGACCAACTGGTAACAAATCCCAGAATTTCCCACAACCTCTCAGGTTCTATAATTCATTAGAACAACTCCAGAATGCAGGAAAGTGCTTACATTATGATTACAGTTTTATCATAAAGGAAACAAATCAGGACTAGCCAAATGGAGAGACACAAAAAGCAGGTCTAGGAGGGTCCTGAATATAGAGCTTCCATGTTCTTTCCCTGTGCAATCAGGGAATAGGACCCTCTTGGCACATTGTTGTGTTTACCCTCAGGAAGTTCCACCAAGCTTCAGAGTCCTGAATTAGCAGTGAGGTTCCATTATCCAGGTAAGACTGACTGAATCACTGACCTGGTGTTCAAACTCAAATTCTAGCCCACACTCTCCCTGCCCAGAGTTGGGGAGGTCAGACTGATATCACATAGCTCAAAGTCTCAACCTTCCATTCACATGGTTGGTTTTTGTGGCATGACTTGACCCCATCCTGAGTCATCTCTTTGGCATAACTATCAAAAGCCAACCAAGAGTAACCCCATAGCATAAATTCTTAGGGCCTACAATGAATAACTGAGGTACTCCTGTCACCCAGAGTAAGTCCAAAGGTTTGAGCTTCCTTCCAGGAACACAGGACAAAGACTGAAAATAGTCTATTATACCACGTAGACTCTGGCAGTATGGAATCAAAAGAAAATTTCCTCCCTCCAATCACATATCCAATCCAACATATTCACCCATTCTAGGTAAAAGAGCGTTTATTCTTATAAATTACTATATGCAAGACCTTTCCTCCTGGGGGCTAGACAAGTTCCTGGGAGGTGTTATAAAGGAATTTTGGGCTTTATGTCAGGGGTGTGGTGATTAGGAGTAGAATATGGTGGATGCTATGAAGAACTCAGCCCTGGGAAATATCTGGGGAAAATAAAGACTATTTTCATTGACCGAGTCCACTTTTTCTTTCTATCTGAGGAAGACCCAAATAAGTTGGTTGAGTCTCCTTCAGCCCAGAGGAGACTGGGAAGCAGAGAGACTTCCTTCTGGTGCCTGGGAAACTGACAACCTGAATGTGTTGGTTTGCTCCAATGAGGATAACACATGTGAAATACAGATGAAATTGGATTCACTACATGATTAAGTTTTCAACAGTCAGTATTATTTTCTAAGAAACATCTGTCTGCTTTAAGTGTAAATATGGTACTTAAATATAAATATGATAAATATCATTACACTTGCATGTTGCGATGCTTTAGTGGTTATCTCAATCTCTGATTCTCTAACAGAACATGATGTATCTTCTGAACGATTATTATGATATGAAGGAAATGATCCAGGAATTTCCACTTGAGTCTTCCTATCCTGATGGTCCTTATTCCATGGTTCAGGAAGACAGGGTGAATACTCTGCCATTTATTGTAAATATATATGCATTTTGCTAGTTACTGAGGGAAAAACTCAGTAACAGGATGAACAGGATGCATTCATAGTCTCATCTACACCACTGAAGCCAATGTGAGGAAAGGTTGGGTTAAATCTATACTTATTACTTAAATTCCATAAGCCCTCTTTCTGATGAATACATCACCATGGTATTCACAATCTCTCTAATCATTCCCTAAATTTTGTTTATTTCTCTTACATCATTGCACAGTTACTCTGATAAAGACCACAGCTCCCTTTGAAGATGAGTAAGAACATTGACGGAATGCAGATATGTTGTCATTAAGGCCATATGTCAAGGGTAACTGGCCTCCCCTTCACTCAGAGGGATCTTAAGATATTAAGAGTTGATCATTTCCTACACTGCATCTTTTGTTCAAATTGAAATCAGTAAATCGATTGTGATGGCAGCATCTCCCATCTTTACTCCCAGACGATAGAGGATGAATGCTCTTTTCATGGTGCTGAAGATCCTTTCAAGCATGTCTGTACTTTCTTCTCTAGTGTATTATCAAGGGTTTAGTAACAACATTTTTCATCTGAGTTTTCCAGTGAATAGAGCTAAGTGTGGATTTACACTCCCATGTAAATCCATTCTTTAGTTTGCACTTCATAACCTCTCTAATACATCATGGTAGTACAAATAGAAAATAATAATACCGTCACATAGAGCCTCCAGCCATCCCAAATTTCATTTTCACTCCCATTCTGTGTCCTGAGGGAATCAATAACTTTGGTACTTGGATTTTAATGGAAACATATTTGTGTTCTACACTAAAACAAAACCAAATTATTTTTTAATCTCAAATTTGTTCATCTTATACCACCATAAGTATAGGTTTGACTAATGGAGAAAGCAAATAATGAGGCCCATATTACCAGTGAGGTTAATTCAGAATCTTGGGTATTAATAAGTATCAATAAATATTTATAAATTCAGTTATTATAATTCAATTATTTATATTAATAGATTTAGTCTAAATCAGTACATTGTCCATCCTCTTTTGTCTAGTAAATAGTAAATTTTTATACATGTTCTTCAGGTTCAAAATGATTTAAATTAGCAAAACCTCAGTTTTCCTGCTTCCAAGTGAGTATACCTCGTAGTTTGTTCCTAGAGCATGCAAGCTTCTAACTCCAGTTATAGATTTGAAGGTAATGGTAGGTGTTAGCAGTGGAACATATAAAACTTTTTTAGCTTCTTGCAAGGTTACAGACTTAGGTGTGGTTTTTACATGATATTCCAGCAGGAAAGGATTAACATCCTCAGACAGGTGAGGAAGGGGCACTTCTGTCATTAATGGGGGCTCAGGGGAATCATAGAATATGAGGTATCTAGAATGTCTCAGTTTTTCCAAGTGTCATGATATCAATTCTGTGGGTTCCAATATTTCTTATTCATTTCTCTCTCTCTTTTTTTTTCACATAAGGAAATAGAAGAAGCTGTAAATTAAACTTCATGTGTGGATGAATCAAACTCTCCTTCTGATTTTAGTTCCAGTGATGAGTTTCATTCAGGGTAATTAAGAACAAAACAGAACAAAATGAAACAAAAACTCCTTGCTCTGTGACCACAGTAAGCTAAGAAATCTAAACTCTGAGCCTAGTAATTTCCGTATGTAACTTGCTCAATGCAGGTAGCAGCACAAAGACTCTTACCATGGCCAATTTCAATCTACCAACATGATAAAGCAGAGAAGAAATAGGCACATTAAGCCCTAATCAGCTGATGTGGGAGGGCTCCAGCACATCATTGATTCCCAAAATTATGCAATTCAACCAGGAAAACCAGAGAGCCATGATCAAGAACTTGAGGGACCAGGACGTCGTTGCCAAACTGCAGATTCCAAAAGATCACTGTCTCTGCCCTGAAACATGCCAGCAAGATGCTTGGTTTACATGCAACTTCTCTCCCATTTTCAGAACACTAGCTACAAAGGATTCAAGAAAATGTAGTGTTAGCTCCTTAATCTCATTATAAGAAGTCATACTTGAAATGTGTTAGCCTTATTGTGGAGCTAACCAATATAAATTACACCCATTAAAAGGGCTTAGATTGTTTTATATAAGGTATTGTGCAGTAAAGAATAGAAATGTGTTGGGGTGCCTGGGTGGATCAGTCAGTTAAGCCTCTGACTTCGGCTCAGGTCATGATCTCACAGTTCATGAGTTCTGGCCCTACGTTGGGCTCTGTGCTGACAGCTCAGAGCCTGGAGCCTGCTTCAAATTCTGTGTCTCCCTCTCTCTCTCTGCCCTTCTCCTGCTCACATTCTCTCTCTCTGTCTGTCTGTCTGTCTCTCTCTCTCTCTCTCTCAATAAGTAAATAAAAATAAATAAACATCAAAAAATTATTTTTAAAAGAACAGAAATGTGTGCTTATATCTATGTGCGTAGATATATGTTTAAATGTACCAAAGATTATATACTGAATTCTTAACTCACGTTCATTCGCTTAAAGGAGGACCAATAAGGAGAGAAGCAGGGAGCCATTTTAAAAGTTAAAAAAAAAACACAAACACATTCATCCACATATGCAATACTCTATATACCTGTCACATGCATGAGAAATTAGAAACAACACATTATACCTTTATCTACTAACCTGTAAGAATATTCATGAAAAAGTATTACAAGATATTAAAAAAGGTAGTATTCAGATAATATTTGTAGTATAATTCAATTTTGAGAAAAATCCACAAACAACATTCCCATATAAGTGTATATGGCTTGAGAAAACTTGTATGAATAAAGAGAATGGCATGAAAGGACATAAATTAAGCCCTATAATTAGCTGAATTGTATGTTTTATATTTACTACAATAATGTATTATCTTTAAAATAAAGATAATTTTAAGGATAATGTGAACTTCAAAAGTTTCATGGCATACAGTCCCCATAATTGGTTGAACCACATAAATTAAATGAATGTTTCCAAAAATTAATATTGCCTGATTATTTTGCAAACAGAGTTTCAATAGTATGTGCATTTTTACAAGAGTGGGTCTTATTTGAGCCACCATACAGTAAGAACAAATTGTAAATAGTGAGAAGCAAATAAAATAAATTGCATCAAGAGAGTTTTGATTAGATAGCGAATGAACATTCTTAGGGTCAGGGAGGTCAACAGCTTCTATTTATGCATATGAAATATGTTCAGCTGATGACACATTTGGAAAAGAACCAAAATTGTTTTGAAGAAAGAATAGTAACAAAGACAATCTCTTCCTTAACTTACTATTTATTGTATTATATTACATCTCCACTCTATTCAGTGTCATAAGTATTGATGGGAATGCTTTATTCTGGACTAGTATGATCCTGCTGAGATTTTTGAATAAAGAAATAAATAAAATGCTTATAACTAAAATATATCAGATCTTCTTTTCCATTCTTTAGAGGAGATGCAGTTAGAGCAAGGAAACCCATTATATTCTTATCTGCCTTTCCCTAGCATGGTATGGGCAAAATGTCAAATTCTTCCCATCCCATTCTTACCTCTTTATTGTGGCTGTTCTGTTTAAAACCTTAACTATGCCTAAGAAAGAGTAGATTGTACTGAATATACTATCTCAACAGAAAAACTGCTGTGCTCTTTGGATAGAGGAGCTGTCCTCACCTTTAAGGCATTCACTTAGTTATTCCTATAATTTCAGAATCCTAAAGGTCAAAAGTAAACCCATTTTATGGAATATATTTTGAATTCTTTTGACTTCTAAAATAGCAGGCCATATGACATTCTCTGGTCTGATATAAAATCATTAGTAAAACAAGGGTGCCAGGGGGGGTTCAGTGTGTTAAGCGTCCAACCCTTGGTTTCAGCTCAGGTCATGATCTCACAGTTCATGGGTTTGAGCCCCCTGTCAGGCTCCATGCTGACAGTGCAGAGCCTACTTGGGTTTCTCGCTCTCCCTCTCTTTCTGCCCCTCCCCTGCTCACTCTGTCTCTCTCAAAATAAATAAGTAAACATTAAAAAATAAAATCATTAACAAAACATATATCCTTTATTTTATTTTATTTTATTTTATTATTCTCTTTTCATACTTGTAATCTGATGGTGGTCTATTAGGACTGTTTTGTCTGTGATGCTTCAAAATTTTTGAGGTAAATATATAATAGTAACAAGAAGGATTGACAGCCATAATAATGATAAACATAAACACTGTAACAGATTGTGCTTGGGAATAATAAAGACAGGCATATGTCTTACAAATTGTGGAGAAAATACATATACACAACATAGCCTATTATTGTTCAGCAATTAAGGGAAATAGCACAACCTTAATAGAAAGCATGTCTCCAAATATTACAAGGCACAAACCAAAATGTTATTTGTTACAGCTGAGGATGCCTCAAATCTCATGTAAGAGAAAGAATTAAAAATATAAAAGGTGCTCTGGTAGTCACATTTTTCCAGGTGGCAAACAGTTGTTTAAGGATGTCAAATTTAGGTTATGAGGCGAAAGTAGTTGCTGAGGCTTTTGATTGAAATGTGGTTAAATTTTGAATTCTTTCATCCTCTCCTAATGCGCTTGGAGTCTTGTCTGCTTAAAGTGTACATTTTAAGTATTTATATGGGTTTTCAGTCTCTTCTGTGTTTCTTACCATATTTGATTGTATAAGTAGATGATAAATAGATTCCTAATTTGATATTATTTCACTGCCATATGTACCAGCAAATTAGCCATATATAACTAAAAGTTAGATCCATAACAAATATGAAAAAAAATGAGAGGAATTAAAACTAGGGAAGTAGTTTTCTCTAAGAACAGAATTTTTTCCCATTATACCTGCTGCCTACTCAGTTTGGGAGAGGGTCATGTTTTTTAAAGACTATAAATAAAAGCTTAAATTATTTCATGTTAGGTGGAGCTTCTGCATTGACAGAAAAGATGGATCAAATAATCTCTCAATCTCACTCCTATATCAAATTCTATGATTATAATTTCTATTCAGGTTAAATTACCATATCCACAAACTATTTTTTTTTAACGCTTATTTATTTTTGAGACAGAGAGAGACAGAGCATGAACAGCGGAGGGGCAGAGAGAGAGGGAGACACATAATCGGAAGCAGTCTCCAGACTCTGAGCCACCAGCCCAGAACCCGACACGGGGCTCAAACTCACAGACTGCAAGATCGTGACCTGAGTTGAAGTCGGACGCTTAACCGACTGAGCCACCCAGGCGCCCCAATCCACAATCTATTACTAGAACCCAATGGGTTAAAAGTTACGTGGGAAATGAATGCATCCAGGCACATGGCACAGAGAAATGCAGTGTTAGACCACAAAGAAGTAGACCTGATGAATACTAGCCTTAGATCCTTCGTTTTTCCTCCATCAGCATTATAGGAACTTAGACCAGTTTCTTCAGTATTGTGAAGCTGATTTTAACACACACATGGCGTTACGTGTGTGTATACATTATATATATAAACACACACACACACACACACACACATAATGTATACACACACGTATATTTCTAGGTTAGTCCAGGCCAGTTTGAGGTTTTATTATTTGGAATGCAGGCAAAGAACATCCAAAGTGAGATCATAGGCATGAATGAATTAGCCAGTATAAATGGCTGGAGTGATGAGAGGTATAGAAAATACGAAATTTGGACCCATGTAATAGCTCTAGGGCAGCCCCAGGAGAAAGTAGGCTTCACTTGAAGACAAGGAAAGAAGAAGTGTACTCCTGAGTAACAGGGGTTCCTGTGCCAAGTAGCAGGAGTACTTCCAACTCCAGAGTACATTTTGCCTTAATTAACTACATTCCAACAATTAGAAATAACCTTCTTTCTAGTGCCCAATATGTGATCAGGCATTTTGGTGTAATCTGAGACTCAAGTGGTCTAAACTAGAAAAGCCAGCAAGGGAAAAATTGAATGACTTACAATTAATCTTCTAATTAAATTATCTTGCACAACTGTTTTACATCAGGTATTTGTTTAGACATGGACATCTGTTGCAAGTAACAGTTGAGAATTATCAAATATTCTGATATCTTAAAGGAACAAGGAATGAGGATATATGTAAATTGGTTAAATTATAACTACAAGTACAGTAAATAATGTCCATGTAACTGTTGATAATTATATATATAATATGTATATGTGTAATTACTGAGCATGTATGATGTGCTGAATACTACATGTTTTACATGAATATTTTCACTTAATGCTAACCACCTATGATAAACGTAATATTATATTCCTCATTTTACAGATGAGAACAATGAGGCATTAAGAGGGAAATAAGTAAGGTTATAAATGTATAAATGGCAGAGACTGGCCCCAAAGAGCATATATCAAACCAAGTTCATGTTTTTTCATGGCTTTATGAGTTAATAGACTCATAGTAACATATGTAGTAAATTCACAAAATTAGACCAGAAAATACCTCAATGGATTGCACAAACCACACAGGAAAATCATGTTTTAATCACTGTAGGTAAAAGTAATGTAAGAAATAATTTGAGGAAGAATACTAAATATATTTTAAAATATATTACTTATTTTACCTTATGTGGATATTGCCCATGATATTGATTTCTTAGAGAGTTCACAGTCCTTTGATTAAAAATACATATTTAATAAATGTTAAAGCCTTATGATTGATAGCTCACAAGTTCTTTTCTGTCTACAATTTTTTTAAGAGTATTTTCCAGCATGTAAGATGACTGGACTGTGAGCTCTTAAGGATAGCAAATTTCTATATTTATCATGGTTATAATAAGTCAAATTACCTTTTGATGTATTTCTATTTTTATCTTTGTTTATGTATTTATTGAGAGAGAGAGAGAGAGAGAGAGAGAGAGAGAGAGAATCCCAAGTAGGTTCCGCTCAGCACGAAGCCAATGCAGGGCTCAATCTTAGGACCGTGAGATCACAACCTGAGATGATATCAAGAGTTGGACGCTTAACCAACTGAGCCACCCAGGCACCCCACCTTTTGATGTTTTTCTTAACATTAACATTTTTCCTACTACTCTTTTAAGTATAGAAATATATATAATATGAATAGTATATATATATATATATATATAGTCACTATATATATAATTTATATATAGATAGAGATATAAATTATATTAGAGAGTATGTACAGTTGACCCTTGAACAGGTCCACTTATACATGGATTTTTCTAATAAATCCAGTACAGTACTGTAAATATATTTTCTTTTATGAATCTCTTAATAACATTTTATTTTTTCTAATTTTTTAAAAATGCTTATTTATATTTGAGAGAGAGAGAGAGACAGGGTGTGAGCAGGATGGGAGAGGAGCAGAGAGACAGAGAACCTGAAGCAGACTCCAGGCTGCAAGCTGTCAGCACAGAGCCCACTGAGGGTCTAAACTCACCAGCAGTAAGATCATGAACTGAGCTAAATCGGATGCTTAACTGACTGAGCCACCCAGGCACCCCAACATTTTCTTTTCTCTAGCTTACTTTACTGTAAGAATATGGTGTATTACACATACAACATACAAAATGTGTGTTATTGATTGTTTATATTATTGGCAAGCCTTTTGGTCAACAGTAGGCTATTCGTATCTCATTCTGGGGGAAGTCAAAAGCTATTCACAGATTTTTGACTATGCAGGGCTTCAGCACCCTTAACCCCTGCATTACTTGAGGGTCAACTATACATTTATCTATCTATATACATCCATATAGAAAATTTGTAGAATAGTATAATTAACAACCGTGTAACTGTTACCTAACTTCAGTAATTGTAAACGTTTTGTGGCATTCTCTCTCTTTCTCAGTCTCTGTAAATACATGTGTACACACACGCATCATTAATACATGTACTTTTTTGCTGAATCATTTAAAGTACATCTCAAACACCACTAACTTCACCTATTGATACTGCCACATGTATTCCTTAAGAACAAAGACATCATCTTACTCTATTCCAATAAATATTCTATACAATGATAATATAAACCAGAAATTTAACATTTCACATAACATTATCTAATAGGAAATTTATATCAAATTTCTCCCAAATACAACCTTTATATATTTTTAAAAATATATTTATTATTTTTTTAATTTGAGAGAAATAGAGAAAGTGGCCATGAGTAGAGGAGGGACAGAGGGGAAGGGAGACAGAGAATCCCAAGCAGGCTCCACTCTGTCAGCGCAGAGCCTGACATGGAGCTCAATCTCAAGAACCATGAGACCATGACCTGAGTAGAAATGGAGAGCTGGGTGCCCAAATGACTGAGCCACCCAGGCACCTCAGTCCTTTATATGTTTTATTACAACAATGATTAAATCAAGATTCACGCAGGACATTCATTTTTAATGTCTAAGTTGTTTATTTGATTTAGAAGTGTCCAAAACATTTTTGTATATCTAAGACAGTGATGACATTGGCATTTTTAAAGGGTTTAATCCAGGTATTTTTATAATATCCCACAGTCAGAATTTTATTGATTCCTAATAATCTATTTCAAGTTAAATACTTCAGGAAGAATGCCATATAGGTGATGTTTTGAACTTCATATTACTTTCCACCTAGAGATACACAATGCCGGTTTGTCCCATTTTGATGATGCTAAATTGGATCATTTGGTTTAGGTAGTGTGCACCAAAAAGGTAAGGTTAATTTTTGGTTTGTTTTTGACCCATAGGTAATAGTTGAGATCATGTGAATGTACTTGGTCCTTACAGCTTTCATCTATGGCTTAAGGATCTGTTGATGGTCCTTAACCTGGTTTCTTAACAGTATCCATTATACACTGGTAAATATGAAATGGCAATTCTCTAATTTCTTCACTTACTGTATTATTCTGAAAAGATGCCTCTCTTTAAGAATCGCAATGGATTTTAATTATTTTCTTAAGTGCTAAAAATCCATTACTATCATTATTATATTGGATACTTTACTTGTATATATCTAGCCATTAGGAGCCTTTTAAACCCTGAACTTTTGACATGCCCTTGTCAGTTTTTAAGCATGTCTTGCCTTCTCCACAAGATATTACAGACTCACCTTGTCCTTTCCCTATTTAAAACCCAGTTGAAGTCATTTTTCCAAAGAGTTCTGGTTCCTTCTAGTGGGAAATTGTATTTAGGAAGACATGGGCACTAGTTATGACTATTGCTATTGTGGTAACTTTGCCTTTGAATTGTGAGGTTCTTCTGGTGAAATAACCTAGGATTTATATATATATACATATATGATGTGTGTATATATATATATACACACATCATATATGTATATATATATATATACACACATATATATATACACACACATAATATATGTATATATTATATATATATACACACACATACACACACAGTATGTATGAATATATAACATATGTATATACAATAGACATGTCTAATAAAATGGTTCAGAAAGCCTAGGATTATATATAGGGAGAGAACATACATTTAAGATTTCTACTTGTTATCTTTATATGTCTGCTTTTTATAATACTCAGTTTCTCCTTTCCTTACTTTGGCTTCTACAATTTGGGTTGCCACATTTAAATAATAGCCTTTGGCACCACCTATTTCCTAGTTATATTATTTTATATTTTTAAGAAAATATACTATTCACATACCATTTTTTGCCCTGGTTCCCATCTCAGTGCTAGTCTTAGATCTCCAACTGAATATATTTAATCCTTAGTAACAGTCCCTCTGCTGAAATTCCCCCAATTCTGTCTTGGTTGGATAAAGCTTATTCCTATATTTTATAAGCTTCAAAAAAGCTTCAAGAATATAGTATTCTCTGAGTTATCATATACTAAATTTTTTTTCTTTAGTCTCAGATAAAGCCCAATTTTATATAAATTTACATGCGTTTAATTTTAGCCACATAGATGAGGGACATGATAGCAATTCATATGCATGGAGCATACACACAATCACAGACTCACCTTGTCCTGAGAATTTGGTCCCTAAGTACAGATTGTGTATGTATTTTCATTTTATCCCCCACTCCAGACATTCCCTGGTTTATGTGTATGCCTGCAAGGCAACATACAAGTACAGACCAGAAGACAAAAGAAATAACACTTCCTCCATTTAAAGCTCAGTCAGAGGGCAATGGAAGCAGAGGAAAATATTTCAGATTCTCTTGCTTCAGACAGACATCTATCTCTGGGAGGCATGCTGAATACCCCTCAGGGAAGTGTGGTGAGCCAGGCTACCACTGCTCTTGGAATTATCTCAATAATGCACTCAGGCTTTAATTAACTCCTTAACTATTCTAACTATCCCTCCCTTTAACTTTCTGAAGTCACTTCTCAAATAATTTAAACTGCACTTAAGTGCTTATCTTGGTTCTATTTTCAGGAAAACTCAAAATACAAGAGGTGGTACAAGAAATTATTCGAGAATGTAACCTCTATGACGAGGTTCTAGAAATTTATTACTCATCAGTCATGTGAAAATAAGTACTGCCTTGTTTGTGGTGAAAACGCCTAGTGTGTTATTAAAGGTGAAAAGAGGTAAAAGATCTATACTCTGAAAACTGTAATACATTGATGAAAAAACTAAAGATAATACAAACAAATGGAAAGATATTCCATGTTCATTGATTGGAAGACCAATACTGTTAAAATGTCCATACTACCCAAAGCAATCTACAGATTTAATGCAATCCCTATCAAAATACCAGCAACATTTTTCACAGAACTAGAAAAAATAATACTAACATTTGTATGGAACCACCAAAGATGTCAAATAGCCAAAGCAATCTTGAAAAAAGGAGAAAAAAACTGGAGGTATCACAATCTCATGTGTCAAGATATACTACAAAGCTATAGTAATCAAAACAGTCTAGTACTGGCACAAAATAGACACATCGATCAGTGGAACAGAATAGAGAGCCCAGAAATAAATCCACACCTACATGATCAATTAATCTATAACAAAGGAGTCAAAAATTTGCAATGGAAAAAAGTCTCTTCAACAAATGATGTTGGAAAAACTGGACAGCTTCATGCAAAAGAATGAAACCAGGTCAATTTCTTACACTATACTCAAAAATAAATTCAAAATGGATTAAAGACCTAAATGTGAGACCTGAAACCATAAAAATCCTAGAAGAGAGCACAGGCAGTAACTTCTCTGACATTGGTAGTAGCAACATTTTTAAGATGTCTCTTAAGGCAACTGAAACAAAAGCAAAACAAACTATTGGGATTACATTAAAGAGTTTTTACACTTGGAAGGAAACCATTAATAAAACAAAAGGCAATCTACTGAATGGGAGAACATATTTCCAATGATATATCCAATAAGGGGTTAATATACAAAACATATGAAGAATTTACACAACTCAACATCAAAAAAATCAAATAATCCAATTTAAAAATGGCCAGAGGACATGAATAGGCATTTTTTTCCAAAGAAGACATACAGATGGTCAACAGACATGAAATGATGCTCAGCATCAGTAATCATCAGGAAAATGCAAATCAAAACCACAATGAGATACCAGATGTCAGAATGGCTAGAATCAAAAAGACAAGAAACAACAAGTATTGGCAAGGTGTGGAGAAAAAGGAATCCTTGTGCACTGCTAATGGGAAATGTAAATTCATCCAGCTATTATGGAAAACAGTATGGAAGTTTCTCAAAAAATTAAAAATAAAATCATCATATGATCCAGTAATTCCTCTACTGTGTATTTACCCAAGTAAATTAAAACACTAATTTGAACAGAAATATGCACCCCTATGTTTATTGCAACATTATTTACAATACCCAAAATATGGAAGCAACTCAAGTGTCTGTCCATAGATGAATGAATAAAGAATAAGTGGTATGCATATACAATGGAATATTGCTCAACCATAAAAAACAATGAAATCTTGCCATTTGCAACAACATGGACAGACATACAAGCTATAATACTGAATGAAGTCAGTGAGACAGAGAAAGATAAATGCTATATTATTTAATTCATATGGGGAATTTAAGAAACAAAACAAATTGACACAAACAACAATAACAACAAAAACAGACTTTTAAATACAGACAACAAATTTATGGTTACCACAAGAGAGGTGGTTGGGAGGGTGGGTGAAATAGATGATAAGGAATAAGAGTACACTCACTGTGATCAACACTGAGTAATGTATCGAATTGTTGAATCATTATATTGTACACCCAGAGCTAATATCATGCTGTGTGTTAATTACATTTCAATAAAAAAGGGGGGATCTTAAAGCCTCAAGGTAGCGAATATGTTAGAATCAGTTTTTTTGTTTGTTTGTTTCTTTGTTTTTCAGACCAAAGAATCCACCAGATACTAGGAGGTCTCAGAGGACACACTTTTTATTAAATCAATAATGAATGAATGAATGTGGCAGTATATTTGAGAAGCTCTGTGGTGGCTGTATCTTCTAACCCAGAATGAGATGATACCTTGTAGGTGATCTCATTTGTTCAATGTGAGTCACAGAATTGTGGATAAGGAAAATGAAGTAACTTAAATTACTTAGTATGTCAGAGGCAAGGTGAATATAATTGCTACCACTGGAGCAAAGCTGAAATGGAAACCTAAGATCCATTAATAAGCATGGTACAAGATGAGTGGATAATCAACAAGATTAAGTTTAATTGAAGAATTAGCAAAAAACAAAAACTAGTAAATGGAAGTTCCATCTAGTTTCCGACTTTTGGTCAGTTCTGAGTCAGAGCACTTGAATTAAAAGGGAGGTTGACGTCCCTTGAAAAAGAACCCTAAAACACCACCACAAGTATTCTCCCAAATGTCTTGTTGACATTTATTAAACTAACTGTATATACCAGGACAAAGAGAATACCCAAATCTTTTGAAGGTCTTTGCATACAATGTATGCAAAAGTGATTCCACTCCACCATATGAAACACTATGGTGGCCACCAAATTAGATTGGTGAAGTATGAGTAATAAATCACTATTGCCAAGATTTGCTTGACAGATAATCCAATGAATCTGTAGACCCATGAACCAGATCCAAGCAACCAGAGAGTCTTTACTCCCTCCCCTGTCCTTGGAATGTGTTCCACTTCACTTCCCTGCTCCTAGAAGCTGCCTCAAGAGCATAGCATTTAGATCATGGTATGATGTCAAGACCCTCTAGAAAGTATATGTGACTGAATCCAGTTAAGGCCCTCACATAAACTTTTAAAATTTGGCAGGCACGTCAGAGACCAACTTGTCTTGTGACTGCCCAAGACAAGCTTTGTATAAGTTCCCTCGTTTATGAAACCTGCCAATCTGAACTTCTCTGCCTCTTTCTTCAGTTCCTCCTTGCCCTCTGCATGAAGGAGCTGGGTTCAGATTACACCCAGGAAAATCCCAGGGTTTCAAAGCAATAAAAGAAACAGTTTCCACATCTGTCATATTTTGGGTAGATTAAACCAACTTTGGACATCTCACCAAAATGGAAGAATAATGGAACATGTATATATTCACATCACTTATCTGGTTCATTGCCAGCATTCAACACATGGTTTGGATTCCAAATGAATAACTGAAAAATTGAATAATATCAAAAATACAAAATGAAATTATGAAAGAGATGCAACATTGTAAATATGTAAAGAAAAATAAAATTAACCAATGACTGTTTTTGGATTAGAAGCCGTCTGCTTTTTAGCATCTATTAAAATTTCATACTACAATGAAAGCAAGTAGAGCCCAAAGGAAGTTGTAACACACAGTATAAATTAAGAAATTTGTCTCCATGTTCAACATGGAGCTTTCTGTTCAACCAGAAACTATCATTCATTAAATAGTGAAGTACATCATGCTGCACGGGAAAGGTAGTGTTATTCATGAAGGATTCCCAAACCAAGTGAACTGTCATTTTACACATTACCTTGTTAGTAAGGAAGTCCATTTATATTATCTGCTTGACTAAATTAGGCCAGATGCTTAGAGAGTGAGTTTGGTACATATCCAGAATCATAAGATAATCATCCGAGCCCCAAACAAAGAATAACAACTGTTTGCCAAAGAGTAACATCTGGGGTGTCTCATAGCACAATCCCCATAACAGTGAAAATGGGTACAACGTCCAATTTTCATCTGTTATATGTGCTAATTCTGCAAATACATGTGGCCTCATTTGCTACTTCAAATAAAAGTACCAGAGCATCTGTTCAGGTAAATCCCATATCCAAGGATGTTAACTGTGTTCCTTAGAGCCAGATTTTATGCTGTTTAAATAAATATTATTTGTGCTTTAGAGAGTCTTTTATCATCAGGATTTGAAAATTTTGCTTTGCTAAAAAATTCTTCTTAATAATTGTTTCCTGTAGAATTATCCAATACTGACAACAGAAGGCCTGTTCAAAGTAATATTCTGATTATCTTAAAATAAATAACTTTTTTAAAACATTTTCCATATGAATAAAGACAATTTGGATAACTTCAACTCTTTTCCATATTTCCTAATTGCTTGTTCTTCTTATTCCTTCCTGAGGCTTCTTTAGCTCTCAGGTCCCTTCTTTCACTAAAACCATACCAACTCTTGACTCCTCTTTCCCAACAGACCATGTCAGAAACTGTCTTAAGACTAACAAGATATATTGAAGCTATTCAATTAATACTTAAACATGATTTTATATTTGCTTGTTTTTATCATCATAAATCATCCATAGTACTGTGATTAAAACTATCCCTCCAATAGCTCAACTTCTCAATTACGGGGCCTCCTCACTACCCATGATCTCATCTCCACTGCTTCTTAACTACCATTCAATAGCTAGTATCCTAACATATCACCTCCACCTTGGTTAAGGAGTTTCCTAGGATTCTTTGAAAAAAAAAATTGGTTATAGCTCAGCTCATCATCTGTTTTGTCAGACTGAGCCCCAAATACTCCTCAAATTTGAGACAATTTTATAGCCATTTTTAAATGAAACACAGAATCACAAAAGCATAAATAGAGATAATTTACTGAGTACTTAATTTAAGCCAAGCTTTGTATAATAAGTGCAGAAATGCAGTGTTTGTATACAGTATTTTTGTTTTGTTTTTACTATTTTTTTTTTTTTTTACAGTGGGCAGTCAGAACAGAATACTGTTTTCTAAATTTACTTAGATCACATCCTTTCCTCCCCATTCACTTCAGTGTTATGTGATTCCTTTGTAATGCAGTTAAGATTCATTTGTCGCAGCCTGGTATTTTTATTGTGTGTTGTTGTTTGCATATACTAAAAATTACTTTGTGGTGTGTAGTTCTTTGGGCTTTGACCAATGGATACAATCAATCCTTTATCACTACCATATTAACTTTGACAATTATTTCATCATAAAGACTGTGTCTTTATAAACAATTCTACCCCCATTCATAAAGTTTCTCCAGTGTTGTAAAGACACGTTATCACTGTCTTTTTGCTTGTATTATTTCTCATGAGAAATATCCCCTCATCTGCACCTTAGTTTCTCTGTACACAATGTCTTTTTTTTCTGTATGCCCTAAGATTTTTTTCATCACTGCTTTTGATTATGACATGAGTTGGTAGAGTTTTCTTCTTATTTCTTGTGCTTGGGGTTTATTGAGGTTCTTGGATACATGGGTTTATAATTTCCATCATGTTTGTGAAATCACTGGCCATTATTTATTCAGTTTTGTTCTGTCCTTCCTATCCCTCCCCACTGAAAGTCTACAATCGCATGTATAGCAGTCTACTTGAGGCCGTCCTACAAAGTAACTTCGAATTTTTTTTCCATCTGCACTTTATTTTGAATACTTTCTATTGATATATCCTCATGATCATTAATTTATTTATCTGTAATATCTGGTATGGCACTTATCCTATTCAGAGTTTTTTTTTATTCTAAAATATTACAGATTTCATCTTGAGTAGTTTGATTTTGATCTTATAAAAATATCTTCCGTATCTCTAATTTTTAATTGTAGTTTTGGTAACTGTTTTTAATAACTTTTTCTGGTAAGTCAAACATCTGTATCACTCCTGATTCTTGATTGATTGATTTTTCTCCTCATTTTGGATTGTCTTTTCCTGCCTCTTTGCATTCCTGCTAATCATTGAAGGGTTCCTAACATTGTAGATTTTATTTTGTTACACACTGGATAATTTTTTAGTCCTAAAATCCTTCTTGAGCTCTGCTCTGAGATGCAATTAAGTTACTTGGAAATGGTTTGTTCTTTCATGTCATGCTTTTATGATTTGCCATGTGGGTCTCACCAGTGCTCACTCTACAGCTTATTATAACCCACATCTGGTGCAAGACCTTCTCTCAAACTCTGTTCAATATTCCATGATTTAATGATATTTACCAGTTTAGCTGGTAGAAAAGGACACTGTCCGTAGCTTTGTTTGAACATCAGGTACTGTTCTCCTACTTTTTAAATTATTATTATTAGATAGTTATTTTCCTGACCTCAGGGATTTTCCTCACATGCATGTGCTAAGTACTTGTTGAATACTTCAAGAGAACTCTATGCAGGTTTCCTGGATTGTCTCTCCATGGTGCTCTCTCCTCTCTGTTACTCTATCCTATAAACACTGGTATCCTTGATCTCTCCAGACTCCCAGCTCTATCTCCTCAACCTAAGGAATATGCTGGGCTTCACCTCAGTTTCCAGTCCTTGAGCTGTGGTCAGGAAAATTCTTTCAATTAAGTGAGCTGGGAATGATAGGAATTACCTTACTTGTTTTCCATTTCCCTTTTCTTCATTGTTTAATGGCCAATGTTTTAAAAGCAGATATATTTTTTTTCTCTATTTTTTTGCTGTTTTTTTGTTGCTGCTGTCGTTTTAGGCAGGGTAAACCCAGTTCTTCATATTCCATCTTGGTCAGAAGAGAAATTTTCTGGTGATACATGAGACAGAAGACAAAAAAAGGAATACAAGTTTGCCTATAGGCAAGCTATTCTTGAATTTAATTTAATCTCTTGCTATTCAGGTTATTCTGAATCTCTTGAGGTAAAATTCTAAGCCTTCTGCTATTTTTCTTGCATTAATGGATACAAGAGGCCATGGCTGTCACAAGAGGTTGGCCTCTTGAAGGAAGGAAGATCTTGTGATGCATAAACCATATCCCCAGATAATCACAGACTTACTGGCTAACCCTAAAGGACTAAAAAAGAAAAAGTGTGGAATATTATTTCCACTTTCATCATATTTTTCATATGGAGGGCCCTCCATCAGTATAGAACTCCTTGCCATTCTCTCCAGTTCTGTCTTCTCCTCAAGGCTCAAAGGGTCGTTATTTCATTGAAAAGTTTACATGCTGGGATTCAAACTTCTTTTCTCCCATTCTTTTCCTATCTAGCTTATCTCTGGAGCACACCCATACTCTTGAATCCCCAATGATGTAAACTTTAGAGGACATCTAAATTTTACTGTCTGTCTTATATTTTTCCTGAGTCTTATATTTTTCCTGTCTTATATTTTTCCTGAGTGTTCATTGCATGATTTATTATGCTAATCCTATGAGCAAATCTCCTTAAAGGAAAACCAACCAAACAACAAACCAAATTTTCCACTTAATTCTCTACCTATATGTTGCCTTATTTCACTTGATCTTCTTCCTCAATGCACTTTAAAATTTTATTTAAATAGAGAAGCAATGTTCTGCACAGAAAGGCCTGTGAACAGGAAAATAGGGAGGGTGAAAAAAAATTGGGAAAGGAACAGCTAAGTCTTTTTAAAACCATTTGCTTCCCTAGTGTCTATTGATAGAGAATTTCAAAATCTTCTGAGCCACTGGGGCATAGTGACAAGAGGCAGTAGTTGTTAATAGGGAATTGACCAAATTTTAGAATAGAGTCACATTTTAAAAAATTGATTTTAATGCCCATTCTGAGATTTCTCCTCATTTCAAGAGCTTGGAGATGCTCAATGAGTATAGTAATTTTGTATAACAGGCAATAAGGAATTCCTACATCTATTCATGGATATCAAGAGAGCATTCAAAAATCTGAGTTAGGGAATACAGATGCAGACAATGTTTGGAAATACAAATAGGGATGGAGAGAAATAAGAGAGCAGTTTCCAAGACACCATGCTCATATTGAGAGATAAAAATTCAGTTGCCAGCAAGAATAAGGAAGAACACTGTGACCCTGGTGTTCACCAGACTTTTCATTTGCTCGCTCACTTCTCTTAGCCTCTCTGGCAATTAGAGCAGGGTCATGTAGCTAGTTATGGCCAGTGACACATGAGCAAAAGTGATTTGACACTTCCTAGCTAAGTAAGGTATTGAAAACCCTGTGCATGGTTCTCTAGGTTTATTTTTTCATGTCTACATGCCAGAGAAGGCTACTTATTCCAGTCACCTGTCTATAAGGTGGTAGTGCTACTAACATCCTAGGGATCTGAGTGTTCTGAGGACCTATGCACCACCTCAGCCATGTGGAACCTGTAGTGTGGTAGTACAAACTTTGATAGTATTGAGCCACTGGTCTTTTTAATTTGTTTTTCATTTCCCCACAGCATAAATTAGTCTATATTGACTAATACAGGCACCAAACCTGGAAGGACAGAGGGTGCCAAACAGATGACAAGCAAGAGGTACACACTGGAAAGAAGATGATGATAAAGGTAACAAAACTTGTGTTTAAGGACAAGGTTGAACTTAATATTTGCATCCCAGAATTCTAGATGCAAGCTTTAATATATTTCCCGTCTACATTTATATCATTTTAAGCAAATAATTAAATTAAGGTTCAAGGGACCTAATCTATGAGGGTAGGAATATAGGTATCCCAACTGAGTTTTCAGCAGAAGCTGATCGAGAAGAATATTGCACTACAATAACAATATATTAAACATCAGATATACATAAGCATAGGGAATATAGTCAATAATGTAATAATGTATGGCAACAGATGGTAGGTACACTTATTGTGGAGAATTGCATGATGTATAGAATTGTCAAATCATTATGTTGTACATGCTAAACCAATATACCATTGTATGTCAACTATATTTCAATAAAAAATCTAAACATGTTTTTAGAATGCTTGGTAAAAAAATGAGGATCCATTTTTGTGGTGAATTTTTGAATAAACTTGACTTTACTGAAATTTTAATGTGCATACCCTTCTTAAGATTAAATTAAGATTAAATATTACTTCTGCTAACTGAACAATATCGGTTAGCTCACTTAAGCTAAACTAAACAATTCATGTCCATTTTCTTCTTGCAAGACGACCTGTGATGCTTCCAGCCCCAGCTGTCCCAAAAAACCCAGGGTGTAGCACTATTGTTATTCACTTTTTCTTAACCTGTAGTATCATAGGATACTAACTTTGTCTGTTTTCATTTCTCTTTGAGGAAAAAAAAATGGGTTGAGTACTGGAATCTTAATGAGCTCAAATCTTTTGATTAAAAGTAGCTTACAGGTTACATTTTTATAACCTTTAAGCAATATTTAAAGTTCTCTTTCAGATTTATTAATTATCAAATTAACCATTAATCTGAAGAAAATAATGCATGGATAAATAGAACTCTTTGTAATAATGAATCTCACAAAGTAGGCAGTGAGAAGACATTAAGCCTCCTAATTGCCTTAAAGAATATAGTTGTTACTACATAGGAGAGTTAACTACCCCAGGATTAAAATAGTTAAAAGAAATAAAGCTTTCTGAATATATGTTTCCTATCACCTAAATACACAGTGATACACAAGGGAAAATGAAGATTCAAATGTTTGATCTTCTCCGTCCCCATCTGCACCTGGTATTCTCATCCTTTTCTAACTTCTACTTAAATAGTTATCTAAAAGAACCTTACTTGAGTACAGGAAACTAGTTGACACCATAGCATCTGACTTTCACTTTCTTTCTTCCAACTCTGGTTCACTGACATGAAATCTGTTTTCTGTTAGTAACAAAGGAGTACTATTTGAGATACAGCTGCGCTAGACCTATAGGCTGAGATGTGTCCCCAGGACCAGAGGCACAGGCCAAGGACATCATTGTCAATGCCAGGATCATGCTTTCCACTGCCATTATGACCAGTATAACTGACAACACTACTAAACACACACCTGCATACTAATTGCTTTTTTTAATATCATGTGCAGTTGTGGATAAGAACTTTAGTTCATTCCATAAATGTTTTAACGTGTTTCTGCATTCCTATTGTGAAATCCTTGCTATAGCACACAATTATGGGCTTCTTGAATAAAGAGAACAAATAATTTAAATGATAGGTATTAATAAGGTTGGATCCAAATACTGTTTTCTGCCAGTCTGCCTTGACCCCAGGTTATACACCTCAACTCTTTCTTCCCTTGTAATCAGTTCTTTTCCAGAGAGTCACTATTTCCTTCCTACACATAGAACTGTATAAATCTACACTATTAGCCTACCTAATGTATCAGACTTCCCTCTGGTTTTAATGACCACAGTTTAGGAACAAGTTCAGTAAAAGTTTCCATATAACCTAAAATTTGTGTATATTAAACAAAAATGTTATATCTTACAGCTTGTATTTTTTCACTGTTTAAAATTTTAAATACAAATAAAATCTCTAAGTGATTGTATTGAGTGATAGAACTGGCATATCAGTTTCTTTCTCTGTCTTAAAAGTTATTTTTTTTTAATTCCAAAACTACTAATTAAAGTCAGTGAAATGTAGCAGTACAGGAGTTGGAGATATAAAATGTATTAGAATCAAACTGGAACAATTTCAAATGTGCTCTGGAAATGAATGCAGAGAGCTGAATCTGTGCATGCCTGCGACTGAATATATGTATAAGTATGAATTCTCCATATTACTTTTCACATAGGATACAACGTTTCTTAGTGAAAGTAAGTATGAAAAAATAGAATAAAGTATAAGACCATAATAAAGTGATAATAAATTAACTGATAATTTAACAAGCTACTTTGATATTGTATATATGCCACTAAAATTCAATAGTAACTATAGGCAATTGTCTTTATAATTTGAATAAAAATTATTTTTTTTCAGGGAGAAGTATCTTCTCATGGATGTTATTTAGAATCTCCAGTTCATGGTCGTAAGATAAAGCAAAGTGACTTATAGATGATTTGACTATTTAAAAATTCTCCACAGACAAGGGACCACCTCTTTGCACAAGGATATGCTACTCTGACTGCTTTGTTCTTGGCATAAAACTGACTTTTATGAGGTAAGAAAAAAGAATGCAATGCTGCTGTTGGCTGTACAACAATGAAACTTCTGAAAACAGCATAGATGCCAATGAAATCATAAATGTGTTTATATTGAAACTCAACTGAAGTGCATATAAGCACCAATAGTTTGAATTCTGAAGCTCCATAGATTGCATTTTTCTGCCAATTTGTAGTAATATAACTGGGAAAATTGGACAATTGAATTATCCATGCAGGAATGCCTCATATGATTTTGCTGACTATAGACTTTAGAAGATGTCCAGCTGGTGGCCCATGAGGGATGAAATCTAACCCAAATTCTGTTTGGCAAGCTATGAGCTCATGCGTATGACTGCATCTGCTCAGAGAAAGTAGCACATTTTATTAATTAGCATAAAGACATCTGTTTTCTTAAGGTGTATCCCATGGTGTTCCATTTACCCAGAGGGAGTACCATTTTCTGCTTTGTACAAGCATTCCCTTTATTGAATATTTGTAACTAAGAGAGTTAACTTCCACTTTTCTCCAGATCAATTTCTTAAAAAGTCTAGTATTTTATTAAGATTTTATTTCAACATTTTTATTCCTATGTAAATCATATATATAGATATAGATATAGATATAGATATAGATATAGATATAGATATAGATATAAAGAATCAAATAATACAGAAGGTCTTTTCCCGATCCCTACAATTCTAGAGAATTTAAATCATGGTGTTTTTTGACACTTCTAATAAGTAACATGATATCAATAATTTTTTTCATATTTGTTACTACTCACTATATAATAGAAATGACTTCCTAACACATTACTATTTGGATATTTTTGTACATTTCTTTTGCTGCCTCTTGAGTATCTGACCTTCTTCTCCCTATTAAGTGAGAGACATCTAGCCAACATAGAGAAGATGAGAATTTGTTGCAGAAAAAATAACAAAGAGAAAAAATAAAGTAAAAATCAGCTTCCTTTCTGCCAAAAGGATTATCTAAAAAGACTTTAATCTTGGGAGCCATGCAATTGTCCTTAAAAATATTCTAAATTTATTTAACCTTTTTCTTTTTTAAAAAGAGGTATTTATTTATTTTGAGAGAGAAGGCGCAAGCAGGAGAGAGGCAGAGAGAATGGGAGAGAGAATCCCAAGCAGACTCCACACTGCCATCTTGGAGCCTAATGTGGGGCTCAAACTCAGAGACCTGAGCCAAAAATCAAGAGTCTGATGCTTAACTGACTGAGCCACCCAGGCACCCTTATTTAACCTTTCTTGTCCTACCTTTGCTTTAACATGACAACATAAAGTTCTCCAAATGCATATAAAAAATATGCCTGTTTATCATAAGGGCTCGACAGTAATGGTGAAGGCAGGAAAAAAAAGGAACAAATGACATTTGGGAAATCTCCCCGAAGGGGACATTGAGGAGTTGGCAAGACAGCAAGGCTGTCAGACAACTATGCTTCCTGGGAAGGAGTTACATTAGAAATATAGAGATACTTAGGACAGAATGGACTTTTTGCCTTGGTTCCTTAGTAAGGAGAATGGTCTCCCAAAGATATCCCTACCCTAATCCCCGGAATCTGCAAAAATGTTACCTTACAAGGTAAAAGGGACTTTGTAGATGTGACTAAATTTTGAGATGGGGAGGTTATCCTGGATTATCTTTGTAAATCCAATGTAATGATAAGGGTCCTTACAAGTGGAGGCAGAAAGAAGAGAGCAAGAAATGTGAAAATATTATTCTGTTGGTTTTGAAGATGGATTAAGGATCCAAGAGCTAAATAATGCAGAGAATGCAAAAAAAGATAACAAAATAGATTCTCCTTAGAGCCTCCAGAACAAATCTAAACCAGCTGACACCCTGATTTTAGTGAAGTGGAACATATTTCAGACATCTGACCACTAGAATTTTAAGATAATAACTGTGTTGTTTTAAACCACTAAGTATGCAGCAATTTGTTACAGCAGCAACAGGATACCAACACAGATCTCTCCAGAACCCTGGCAAGTGACTGCAGGCCACTCTCCCACCATACTACCTTAACATTGCACAATCTTGTTTAGGCAGATGGAGTCTGAAGTTTCGCTTTCCAAGCCCCCTGCTAAATAGGGGCAGGTAATGAACCTGCCATAAGGACTCCAGAATCAAATAATCCACATGCCAGCCTAGGCAGAGTATGCCAAGTTAACTGGAAGCTTACATGATATAGCTGTGTTTCAGAGACTTCAGCCAGAGGGACCCAAACTGAGGTCATATCAACCAAGAAGAACTCTGAACAAAGCTGACTCTACATTGAATCAGCCATGGAATCCTGCCAATGGCAGAACAACCATCAGAAGCTAGGTGGAGGCTCAGGAATAAAAACAATAGTTTTTGTTTAAAAAAAAGGTTTTATAAAACTATAATAAAAGCAATAGTTTAAGAAGACATTAAGATACATATTTTTCTGGGCATAGGAGTTGTGATGCAGATGTTGATGACAGAAGACAGGACTTAGATTGAATTCTCTCTCTCTCTACTACCACCTCCCCTAATAGTTATGCTGATACCCATATTCCTTCTTCTAATTACCTCTACTAGTTCAAGTAAGTTCAAACATTTCTTTGTTCTATAAACCACAAACGCTATCTTTTGACTCTACAGTATTAGATAAGAACATTAGCATATTCCTCATTTCCTGCACTTCTCACATTTTCTTCATCTCCTGTATTGTCACCAATACCTTTACTTTCATATCTTCTTCTACTAAACACGGTTTTCTGAGACTGATTGTAAAAGATTAAAACTAATAACATTATATAGATAATTTTGACCTCATAAATAAGATTTTTTAAGGTAGTGCCAAGTTAAAATATAAACATATTGCGTTTGGTGTGACCCTAATTCTAAACTCCCATATTATTCAACAGAGAATATGCATTGCATCAAGTTCAAGTGAATTTCCATTTTCACCATCTATTAATTATCTTTATCATAAGTCTGGGCTGTTCTAAATTCCCATCCTGCAATTACATTTTAAAAGCTGCTGTTTATATATGGTTTTAGATCTTCTCTTATTGTGTTCTAGGTTGGATCCAAAGACTGTTCTTGGTTTAGTGTCTTATTTTGCTGGGAATAAATCCTCCAGTCAAATCCTAAGTAAAGGTGCCTATAAGGTAAATTTAGTGAATATTACATGACTGAAAGTGCCTTTATTCTTCCTTTACATTTAATTGTTTCATTTTGGACTTGTAGGTAGAAAATTGTTTTCTTACTGATAGTTAAAGGCATCAATCCCTGTTCTCTAATGTTCAGAGCTATTGATGACACGTCTGATGCTATTCTTACTCCAGTCCATTTGTGTTTAGTTTTTATTTGTTCATGATTTAGTTTACTTATTTTTAGTACTTTAAATTTCATTATAGACCCCTTCAGGTGTTCTCTTTAATGTCTGTTTAATTTTAATATCGCAAGATGCACATTCATTACACAAGGCTCTGAGTTCACTCTTGATTTGAAGACACTTCTTTCAGATCCAGGCATTTCTCTTTCTGTAATGTCTTCAACAATTCTATTTTCTCAAGTTTTCCTGTACTCTTTTTTAGAATTTCAATTATTCTGATATTTCACCTCCTGGACTGATTCCTTAAATCTCTTCCCTTTCTTCTTTTCTGTTTCATCCATTTAAAAAAAAAAAAAAGAACTTTTCATGGGTTTTCTCACCTTCAAGTTCCAATGTTTCTATTGGTTTATTAACCAATATAAAATATAATCACAATGTAAAATACATCAAAATAAGAAATAATTCATAAATCATAAGGGTACATGTTAATTGATTTTCACAAAATAAATACACCTGGAAACTATCACTCTGGCCAGTGACTAGAATATATTTCCCAACCCAGAAGTCTTGATTGTGCCCCCTTCTAATCGCTAACTACTCTTATGTAAATGATATTATAATTTTTAACCTCAAATATTACTTAGATCTGGTTCAGGAGCAAATTAGGATCTCCACTTTGAATAATAACTTGACATCATCTAATAGATTTGAAATAGCAAAAGGCTGAGTAATACTGCTCTTAGGTATAAATCTGAAAGGAACCTGGGGTCCTTTAAGATGATATGTCCTCATGACAACACAAATACGATTGAGGTCAATGCAGAATTGTTTATAATAGAGAAAAATGAGAAAAAGTCAAAGGTTTACATTAGAAAAATCAATTAATAAATTATTATTGAGTTAAACAAAATAATATATAGAAGTTAGATGTATATTTATCAACTTGGATGGATCTTAAAAATATTCTGCTAAATAAAATATAGAAAAAATTTCCTTTCTGTCCGTGGGCACCACCGAGTAAGCTTCATGAAAGTCTCCCCTCCCACCGCCATCATGTCTAAGTCAGAGTCTCCCAAAGAGCCTGAACAGCTGCAGAAGTTTTAATCGGAGGTTTGAGCTTTGAAACAATTGATGAGAGTCTGAGGAGCCATTTTGAGCAGTGGGGAAGACTTATGGATTGTGTGGTAATGAGAGATCCAAACACCAAGCTCTCCAGAGGCTTTGGGTTTGTCACCTGGGCCTCTGTGGAAGAGGTGGATGCAGCCATGAATGCAAAGCCACACAAGGTGGATGGAAGGGTTCTAGAACCAAAGAGGGCTGTCTTGAAAGAAGATTCTCAAAGACCTGGTGCCCACTTAACCGTGAAAAAGATTTTTGTTGATGGCATTAAAGAAGACACTGAAGAAAAAAAAAAAAAAAAGAAGACACTGAAGAACATCACCTAAGAGATTATTTTGAACAGTATGGGAAAATTGAAGTGATTGAAATCATGACTGACCAAGGAAGTGGCAAAAAGAGAGGCTTTGCTTTTGTAACATTTGATAACCATGACTCTGTAGACAAGATTGTCATTCAGAAATATCGTACTGTGAATGGCCACAACTGTGAAGTAAGGAAAGCTTTACCTAAACAAAAGATGGCTAGTGCTTCTTCCAACCAAAGAGGTTGAAGTGGTTCTGGGAACTTCAGTGGTGGTCGTGGAGGTGGTTTTGGTGGGAATGACAACTTTGGCCATGGAGGAAACTTCAGTGGGTGAGGTGACTTTGGTGGCAGTAAAGGTGGTGGTGAATATGGTGGCAGTGGGGATGGCTATAATGGATTTGGTAATGATGGAAGCAACTCTGGAGGTGGTAGAAGCTATAATTATTTTGGCAGTTACAACAATCAATCTTCAAATTCTGGACCTATGAAAGGAGGAAGTTTTAGAGGCAGAAGCTCTGGCCCCTATGGTGGTAGAGGCCAATACTTTGCCCAACCAGAAACCAAGGTGGCTATGGTGGTTCCAACAGCAGCAGTAGCTATGCAGTGGCAGAAGGTTTTAATTACTGCCAGGAAACAAAGCTTAGCAAGAGAGGAGAGCCAGAGAAGTGACAGGGAAGCTATAGGTTACAACAGATTTGTGAATTCAGCCAAGCACAGTGGTGACAGGGCCTAGCTGCTACAAAGCAGACATGTTTTAGACAATACTCATGTGTACAGGCAAAAAACTCAAGGACTGTATTTGTGACTACTTGTATAACGGGTTATTTTAGTTTCTGTTCTGTGGAAAGTGTAAAGCATTCCAACAAAGAGTTTTAATGTAGATTTTTTTTTGGCACCCATGCTGTTGATTGCTAAATGTAATAGATCATGACGCTGAATAAAAGTGTCTTAAAAAAAAAAACAAGAAATTTCATACAATTCACGGTACAATGGCTTTTAAGTAAATTAAATAAACACACACAGCTATTATATTTTCATGGACTCGTTTATATGAAGTTAAATTTAGAAAGGACTGAAAAAATAAAGCAAATATATAATAGCAATTTCCCATTCAGAAAAAGGTAAGTGAATTCTTGGGGAGGGAGGGCAGGTAAAAATTAGCTCCTCGACTTTACCTGTGATGTTTCATTTCTTTCACATAAAAAAATTAAAGAAATAATTATAAAGAAAACTGGAAAACTGTTACTGTTTGTTAATCATGTTTGAGTACATAAATTTATTTCAGACTCATCTATTTATTTGTAGCTTATCTATTACCAAAATTCTAGAACTTAAAATTTTTTTAATTAAAAATTAATGATGTTGGGGCACCTGGGTGGCTCAGTCAGTTAAGCGGCTGACTTCAGCTCTGGTCATGATCTCACAGTTTGTGGGTTCAAGCCCCACATCGGGCTCTGTGCTGACAGCTCAGAGCCTGGAGCCTGCTTTGGATTCTGTGTCTCCCTCTCTCTCTGCCCCTCTCCCACTTGCACTCTGTCTCTCTCAAAAATAAACAAACATTAATTTAAAAAAAAAATTAATGATGTTAAAAGTCCTTTGGATTTTATTATCTATTTCATTATTTATATTTTTAATCATTCCAACCACATAGACCCAACCTTAAAATGTAAGAATGAGACATTTGTTTGAATTATGAAGTAGTCATGCAAAGGTAAATAACTTTTAAATGATATTGCAATGAATCACTTAATAATACTGAAAGTCACCCCTTCAAAGCTTAATTAGCAGCAAGGGCACTGAGAATTTTTGTCTACTCTTTGTTGAAATTATTGACAACTAATCTAGAAGAGAGATGTGTAGTAAGTAGGCAATGGAAGGTAGATGATAGAGGACTGAATCAAAAGGAAGTTGTATAGTGATTTCCACATCTTTGCAGGAATGGAAAATCTGTCCTTGAGTTTGTAATGACTGTGTCCCTTCTCACTGCCTGGATAGGTTATACGTTTGTGTTTTCTAAAGCTTTTGATGGACTTTCCAGTTCTATTGTTGGAGATCGCTAGAGGAATGAGCTTAAAAGGAAGAGATAAGTACCCTGAAGATGGACTAAAACCAGACGCTATCCAGTTTAGAATTGTTCTAACACAATGCTCCATCATGAAGATAGAAGAAAGCTTGTCTATGGCCCAAGAAATGTCAAGATTAGTGGGGAATATAATGGGTTGCTCTAAAATAATGTATCAGAGCAGCGGCGCCTGGTTGGCTCAGTCTGTTAAGCATCCGACTTCAGCTCAGGTCATGATCTCACAGCTCATGAGTTCGAGTCCCACATCAGGCTCTGTGCTGATAGCCCAGAGCCTGGAGCCTGCTTTGGATTCTGTGTCTCCATCTCTCTTTCTGCCCCTTCTCTGCTCAGGCTCACTCTCTCTCTCTCTCAAAAATAAATGAAAATTTAAAAATTAAAGTAAAATAATGTATCAGGGCAGGTAATGCACATGTAAATGTGGTTTGGCCCTGTCTGTAATTTAAGACAGACTGCTGACTGCCTCGTCATCTCATGAGTTGATTTCATGAGATCTCACGAGTAGATCTTTTCCATAGGAGAGATCTACAATTTAAACCTCAGGATACTTGTAAACATTGGAAAACTACTGTCTACCTCTTCATAAATTATTATGGGGGGAGAGAAATTGCTTTCTGCAAAACAAGTCCCTTTTTTTTTTTTTAGAGCTACATCTTTACACCCACTCAGAAAATTCCTGAACTAAATAAAATTAAGATTTTTTTTAATTCTATCTTTCACACACTAAAAATATGCAAGAGGGGTGCCTTGGGAGGCTTAGTCGGTTAAGCAATCGACTTCAGCTCAGGTCATGATCTCCTGATTGGTGAGTTCTAGCCCTGCATTGGGCTCTCTTCTGTCAGCACAGAGCTGGCTTTGGATCCTCTATCCCCCTCTGTTTGCCCCTCTCCCACTTATGCTTACTCTCTCTCTCTCTCTCTCTCTCTCTCAGAAATAAAATAAACATTTAAAAATATGCAACAATTATGAATTTTATATTTTAAGAATTCTCTATTAGTCTGATGATCAATTCATAGTCAATATCTTAAGAGAACTGTGGTTCTGCTACTCGAAATGTGATAGGATTCAATGCAGAAACTTCAAAATAGGGTATTACATTAACTCCTATGGATGCAGGTTTATCTAACACACCCAGGGTAAGCCTCATTTTGACAGAACATTATTGTGATGGGCAACTGACATTTTTTTTTTTTTTTTTTTTTTTAGAGAGAGAGCACAAGCAGGGCAAGGAGGTAGGTGGAGCGGGGGGGGGGGGGGGGAGGGGGAGAGAATCTTAAGCAGCCTCCTTGGAGCCCTGGGTGGATCTCAATTTCACGACCATGAGATCAGGACCTACACCAGTGTCAAGAGCTGGATGCTCAACCGACTGAGCCACCCAGGCACCCCAGCAATTGACTTTTAATAGAGAACTCCATGAAAGCAATAGCACTTGAACTAAATCAGAATTCAGAGCATACCAGGTACAGGCAATACCTGTTCAAAGACAAGAAAGAAGACATGTTCCAATTTTTCTAACTGCAAATAAGAACTTTCCATTTCCTTTTGTATAACCATAGGATTTTAAAGTGTTTCTAATAGTACTAAAGTCTTTATAATAGGACTTTTAATGGACATATCTTAGGCATTTGGTCTTTCTAAATACACATATTGATCTCACTGGAAATCACTTTGCTTTTTTCTAATCAAGTACTCTATGATTTTTAAAAGTCAGAAAATGAAAGTGTCATAAATTATTGTATTTGTGCAATATTATTATTTGTTTTAGACATGGATAACTGAATTAAGATATTGTTAGATATTTATACATGTTATCCTACATATCTCTGGTTTGGTTATTCTTCTTGTATAGAATTAAAGAACAATGCATCAATACCTTTATCTGTTCTACTGTTGATTGCATATGAATAGTTTCCAATGTGGATCAATTACAAGTAGCATTGATATCAACACTCTTGTACTTGTAACCTGCTATACAATATTACTAAGAATGAACGCAGTGGGTTTTAGGGTATTCATATTTTTAACTTTATATAAAATACCATAAATAAAAAATGTTTAAAAGGAAAATTAAAGAAAAATAAGCTTTTATAATTTCAAAACAGATCCAGAAATTTATGTCAGGATGTCAGTGTGTTGAAAATTTTAATAACGATTTAGAAAGTGGCCTTCTAAGTCACATGACCAGCAACTGTCAAAAATAGGCCTTGGGACTTTTAATAGCAAGTGCAATAGTAAAATTGAGTTCAATTCCTCTTTAATCAATAAATTACTCAAATGAATTAAAACACCATTAGGATACAAAGAAAATTAAAATTTACCTATAAATTTAGAGTGGTTACTGAGCCAGATATAATTCATTTAAATCGTTTTTTTGAACCTAAATATGGATGCACATTGTTTTGGAAAATTAGCACTTAACTATCAGATTAGTTCCTTTATCTTTATAGTCATATTTACCTGTTGGTAGCATATTAGAACAACAAAACAGTGAATTTTATATGGTAAAATGCAATTCCCATCAGTTACCACTATAGAAAAATAAGGATAATAGAGGATCACAACAGCTGGTTCATATTTGACATTTTCTACTTAAAGCCATAAAGTTGATAAAATTACAGGGAAAAAATAAGAATATTTTACTTATGACTGATTTGTTAAATAATAAAATACCATAGAGAAATAGAGTCAGACTTTAGGTAGGTGAATCAATGAAATACAGATTTTTTTTATCAAAGTTTACTATTTCACTTATATAATTTTTGGTTTTTCAAGCAAGATTGAATTTAAAAATCTGAGAAAAACATGTAAAAGGTATATTGTAGCTCTTACTCTTTATGTCATTTTGTCTGGAGAGCTAAAAAGCTAATATCAGATTCATTGCTCTGGAAGAGCTAAGGCCTGACAGTGCTTTTTCCTCTCCTATGGATATGTGAGAGTCCCTTGTTTATAAACATTTCTATAAAAGGAAAAGCAAGGAATTTTAATTCTTTGTACAGCTTTGGAAAAATATGTATTGGGAATGTAATCTAATCTTACCAAAGTAGATATCTATAGTCAATTCTTACCATTTACTCATTCAAAATGCTTTTTTTTTGTGCTTTAAATTTTCAAGTGTCCATTATTAAACTCTTAACTTTCTCTACAAAACATGCATATTATAAATGCTTGTGAGTATTTGCAAAGCTTATTAACAAAGGAGAGATCCGCATGTGAAATTTAGTAGATTGAGGCATTAGACTCAAATTCTGTTTTCCAATAAAGCTCTAAATATTTCCAAATTCTTGTTAATAGTTTTTCTTCAGTTCTTGCTCCCAATTAACCTTTATAGTTTCCTTAATACAAAAACACTGCACTTTGTACTATTTGCATTTTTATCTTACTAATAACATTTTTCATCTCCAACTTTTGATTTCAAATCTAATTATTTTGAGATTACTATCACCTAAGTGTTGTAAAACCACTGTGTTATCAATAACTGTTTTTCATTACAAAATTAAAATGTATTTTATCATTGTTCATTGCAAAACATCCTATTGCATGCATTGGCCCCAATTAGCTTTGTAAACATGGCACTTATTTCAAATACCTTAGCCTATTATTCTTTCAATATACCCTGATGACACTAAGTGAGTGTTTGCTTTAATCAAGCTGAAGAGTTTTACAGCCAGCAATATGCATGCCAAATTTAAGTTTTTTTCCATTTAAATAGGTGTATAAATATACATGTCAAAGCAGTAGCATTATCTCTAGGTTTATAAATACACATACATTCACACATATATACACATATCGTATTTTGAAATAATAGTACTAATACCTAGCCATTTGCCAGGAAATATGCTAAGCTTTGAGATAAAGAGGATTATCCCACTTAATCTTCACAAACTGCATGCTATAGGTGCTATATTTGTCCCATACTACAAATAAAGGATCTAACAGTTCTCTTCAAGGATATTTAAAAACAAACAAGTTGGGGTCAATGAATAGCTACTTTAATGAAACACTTTCATGGATTTCTGTTGATTTCTTTTTTTTATTTTGTGAATCTCTCCTATGATTTTATTTTTTGATTTCTCGTATGCACTATCTCCTATGATAGTACAGGCAATAGAATTTAATTTATTGACTACTGTAATGACTGTCACAGAATAGAACGTATTATTCTTTCTTGGAATTTTATAATGATAAAGGATAAGAGTTCACCTGCTGTTAAAATACATGGAAATCTTTCCTTCCCCTAAAGGTCAGTTTATCTGATCTTGTGTAAAATTATTTTACTGTCAAAACATCTCATATTTGTTTCTAATGCTGGCTAAAAGCTTAAAATTATAAATTGCCATTTTGACAAAAAAATAAATCAGATGTTTCCATCTCAACCAGAAGTGCATTTAAAATATATTAAGAATATTTATATGTTGATAGTTTTTTTTTTAATTTTTTTTTCAACGTTTATTTATTTTTGGGACAGAGAGAGACAGCATGAATGGGGGAGGGGCAGAGAGAGAGTGAGACACAGAATCGGAAACAGGCTCCAGGCTCTGAGCCATCAGCCCAGAACCTGACGCGGGCTCCAACTCACGGACAGTGAGATCGTGACCTGGCTGAAGTCGGACGCTTAACCGACTGAGCCACCCAGGCGCCCCTGTTGATAGTTTTAATAAAGTAACTCAATCATTTCTATGACATTATTTTTTCTTTGTAATAAGAATTTTAAATATTAAATCAGTTTGTCTTTTAATAATAATATCACAACATATCCATCCAATTCAAGCTATCCTTCACAGAATTAGTGAAAAAAGTGGAAATCCTGTATGGAAACAATGTCGCCGAATTTTCAAACATTCAGAAGTGCTCTTTTGGAATTGTCACTAGAGCTAACAAATTAATTAAACTAATTAACAAGAAATAAAAATGAATCTTATACTTTAAAATACGAATACAACTTCCACTGCTCTTTTCATTTTCTCCTTCTTTCCTACCAGTATTTAGTTCAGCTTGATTCCACACATCCCATTTTCTCAGGTCTTTCCAGTCTCAGCCCCAAAAGAGGTTATATTGTGGAGTTATATGAACTACATGGTTGAAAAAAGTTAATAAACATACAGCAGTTATGGGATGAGTGTGGCTAGTTGATAACATGGTGGTAAATAATGAGTAATATAGGTAAAGTTCCAGAAGTGAAAAATTGCTTGTGCAGTCTATATAGGAGGCAGTGTAACGTAGTGAATGAATCACTGCATTTATCTGAAATTGTCCTAATAACTTCTGACTACGTTTTAGGGGTAAAATTAGAAAACATAAGTCAAAGTACTCTACAAATTATAAAAGACAATAATTAGCAGAGATAACTGCAGTACAAAGCTGGTACTTAAGCATGGGAGTACCTGTTGAGAGCCATGATGTCACTACATGAAATACTTTACAGGATGTCAACAAAACTGCTAACCTTTATTTTTTATTTTTATTTTTATTTTTTTTTAGTGTTTATTTATTTATTTTGAAAGAGAGAGGGAGAGAGAGAGCGAGAACGTGCACACATGCACATGCAAGCTAGGGGCAGGGTGGCGGAGAAACAGAGAGAGAGAATCCCAAAGAGGCTCCGTGCTTAGCACAAGTCCCAGCAGAGCTTGATCTCATGAATGGTGAGATTATAACCCGAGCCGAAATCAAGAGTTGGTCGCTTAACCAGACTGAGCTGCCCAGGGTCTCCAAACCTGCTACCTTTAAAGTTGAGCAGACTTGAAGAAAACAGATGCAAAGTAATATTTACCTGAATAGTAATGTAGCACAGGGGAATTGACCTCAAAAGATAGAAATAATAAGGGCACCTGGATGGCTCAGCCGGTTATGTACCTGACTCTAGATTTCTGGTTAGGTCATGATCTCAAGGGAGCCATGCGTAGGGTTCGCTCTGCATGTATGGAACCTGCTTGGGATCTCTCCCTCTCTCTCTACCCCTCCCCTGCTCATGCACAGGCTCTGTCTCTCTCTCAAAATAAATAAACAAACAAAAAGGTAGAAATAACAAGACAAACAATTCTGGATTAAGGATGCATGTAATAGTTAACGAGACCAGGAAACAAAGTTGACATGCAGTGTTTGTAACATACGAATGATTTCTACAGTTTAGATTATGTATTTCTTGAACAAATGGGATTTAAAAGTCACTTATTTCATATTTATTGGCCTCTTCTTGTTCAGCTCTGTCTTCATTTTAGGGGTTCTTCCCTCCTTAAAGGAAATATTCTTCTACTCTCAAAGTTTTTGCTTTTTGTTTTTTGTTCGTTTTCGTTTTTATTTTTGTTTTAACAATACTTTGGGTTTTTTCACCTTAAATTTGTGAGCTTTCATACCTTTTCTGTTTCTGGCTGATTGTAAACATTTCATATATATTTATTAATTTGTCTGATTCACTTGTTATCTAAATATCAAACGAATTTGAGAATGAGGAAATAACTTTGCTACTGAATTCTTGCACAAAATGAAAATCTATTAACCCATTTCCTGCTCTGTAGTCTAATTGTGACAAGATTTCACCAGCACACTCTACATCTCTTTTCCTGCAGAATAGCCATATGTTTTTAAACTCCTTTTAGTTTAAGTGAAAAAATATAAAGAAAAAATAGACATATTTCAGTTTCAACTTAGGTTTTATCATCTGGAAATATTTCCTGACTCCCCCAGAATCGCACAAAGATTTTCTGTATTTCAGAAAGGTTTTCCACATCATGGCAACTTTGTAATGACTCTAGTGTAGTATATTATCTCATTATTGTCATTTGCATTAGTAGACTTTGAGCTCCTTTAATATGGAGACTGTTTTATTCATCTTTTATTCCAAGTGCTTGAATGGTGCTTGGTATATAGGGTATTTTTTGCTAATGCTTAATGTCGAGAAAATAGACATAATGGATAAAGAATTTCTTATAGTTCATATATTCCTATTAAAAATAAATTAATAAGAATTACACTGAAGAGAATTTATGAGGTGATGTTAATTTTTTATAATAAAATTAAACATGATGATTTATAAATTATATATCAATGTATACGCCTAATTAATTCTGCCATACTTTATCTCATAGGATGTACATGTACCAACATGCCAAAAAGTATAAGCCATTTCTAATTTAATCCTATAAACCTTAGCCTTAACAAGTAGATCACCATTTCCTATAGTAGATACACAAAGTAAAATGTATATTTTTTCACAAGTATAGTTTTATTTTAAGTTTATTTAAATATTTAAAGAGTAAGGGGGAGAGAGAGAGCATGAGAGAGCACAAGCGAGCATGAGTTGGAGAGGGGCAGATAGAGAGAGAAGCCCAACCAGGCTCCACACTATGAGTACAGAGCCCAAAGTGGGGCTTGAATTCACGAACTGATGAGATCATGACCTGAGCTGAAATCAAGAGATAGATGCTCAGCCGACTGAACAACCCAGGCACCCCACAAATATAATTTTAGTGAAGTGCCTATAGTATTACAAATCAGTTTAACAGCACATGGAAGTTTTTTTCAACAGGAGAAAATGCTTTCAATTCCAAAGAAAACACAAACTCTGTTTTAAGGATTTTACATGAGCAATATAGAATCTCATAAACACCAAATATTCTAGAAAATAGAAACATCGTATTTACAGTGGTAGCAAGGCATTTGAAAGTAACAGAACACATCAGGGCAAGTTTATATAGTGAAAGACACTATATATACCTATTATAACCACAGAATAAATATATAAGTAGGGTACTTACCTATAGAACCATATTTAGGAAAATCATATAGAATAATGTGAGATTTCAATAAGCAGATTTTTAAAATTTATTTATTTATTTTGAGAGAAAGAGAGGAGAGAGGCAGAGGGAGAGGGAAAGAGAGGATCTCAAGCAGGCTCTGCACTATCATTGTGGAGTCTGATGCCAGGCTTGATCCCAGAAACCATGAGATCATGACCTGAGCTGAAATCAAGAGTTGGACGCTTAACCAACTGAGCCAAACTGGCACCCCCAATAAGCAGATTTCAAAGCAAAAACTAATGAAACTATGATTATGACAAAAGAGCATGTGCAATATTTGGTCTATGTCCCAAATATTAAAAAAATAATAAATTAAAATGGGAAGTAGAAACCTATTCCCTTCACTTAGCAAATATTCATGAGATAGCTATTATAAAACACTGTTAAGTCCTAAAAGGATACTACCACATAAGAAGAAACGGTTCCTACCTTTAAAAAGCTTTGTTTCCACTGGAAGAGAGCATAGATGCACACACAAAGATACTTTCAATATAAGACAGTGAATGATAAAGTTTAGGGAAGCACACAACATGCGATATCCCAACATATACTGTGTTCCTCCTTTTTTTCTGGCAGCAATGGGTTTTGATGTGGGTCTTGATTAGTGAAAATCATCACTAGTAATTCCAATTTCACTGCTAGTCCAGGAATCCAGGGCTGGCCCAGTACACAGAATCATTGCAAGGATTTCACCTAGAACTGATTAATGCTTTGGTAGGGCATGTGTGCTAGGCTGGCATAATTAGACTAAAGGAAAGGGATGGGAAAGAGGTGTTCTCAATTCTTTTCTGCCAGATGTGAACTAGGTAACCTGTAATCCCTGGCAAGTGACAGCCTTTCTACAATCAGCTATAGATATAAGGTGAGGAAATTTACAATATGGATAACAGACAGAGAGATTGACAGTCTGAGACCTTAATACTATTGTTGAGTCACTAGACCAATCAAGAAGCCTGTTCTACATGTTGTATGAAACAATACATTATATTATTGTTTAAGCAATTTTGAGTTTTCTTACTCACAGTCAGAAACATCCTAATGGATAAAAATCATTGGTTTATTTCTAGTATTATATTGTGATTATTTTTGTCCCTCCGGAGTATTATATACTGATCACAATGATTCATTTTCTTATAAATATACTTATTGAGAAATAGTATGAACTCATAAAAAATTAAAACTGAAACACCGTCATTGTTCCCACTGTACTCTGATAAAAATATAATTTGATAATATGAAAATTAATCCCAAAAGAAAACAATAATCAAAATTATTCTGTGAGCGTACTCAAGTCCCATGGGGGAAAAAAATATATGTGTATACTTAGATAAACTTTGGTCCTTTTCCATAATCTGAAGTAATTTTTACTAACCCCAAAGCCAGTGGTGGTGGAAGAAAAAATGGAATTATAGATCCATATGTGCTATAAAATATGAAATAACATGCTTGAAAATAAACAAAAATAAAAGTGCTTACCTGCTCTAGTGTCTGTCAGAGTAGATACTGAAGGTCTAGCTTCCAGAAAATGGACGAGTAGTCCTCTACCCTGGGTCCAAGTTTGTGTGAGCCAGCATCTGGAAACAAAATAAGACTTGTCAATTTTTTTTTTTTTTTTTGGTAATTCCTTAGGAAGTCAATCTATCCAGAAAGTAAGTCACAATGTCTATACAGTAGCACCATTTTGGATTGAATGACAGATAAATGACTGGCTCAAAGATGTAAAATATTTTCATTAAAAAAAAAAACAAAACATCATTTCTGATAAAAAACAAAATAAGTGAGAAACGAAGAAAGATACTTTTTGAAATAATACACCTCAATAAATATCAACAATATCAATCAAGATATGAAATATCTCATTCACTTTATGGACATAAGATCATATTATTACAAGAAAGCATACCCATTATGATATGACAAGACACAATAATAAAATTAATAGCTATTGGAAAATAAAAGACAAAATCATCCTAATAAAATATATATTTGCCTTCCAGTACTACAGAAGAGAATCACTGGGAAATGAAATAAAAGTTCAATTAGCTGGCCAGTCACTAAATATATTTGGAAAGATCAATTGCTTTCAAATATACCAGAACAAAATAGTTTAAAAAATATAATAAAACTCTTAGTATAACAATAAATGATGCATTCTATATATACAAATTTAAGTAAAATCAAGGACCTGAATGAAAAAAGTAAAACTATAGAAGTATATTTTAGATTTAAGTAAATGCAAAGATACTCTGGATGGTAAGATTGAAATTACACAGGGGCGCCTGGGTGGCTCAGTCGGTTAGGCGTCCAGCTTCGGCTCAGGTCACGATCTTGCAGTCTGTGAGTTTGAGCCCCGCGTCGGGCTCTGGGCTGACAGCTCAGAGCCTGGAGCCTGTTTCCGATTCTGTGTCTCCCTCTCTCTGACCCTCCCCCGTTCATGCTCTGTCTCTCTCTGTCTCATAAATAAATAAACATTAAAAAAAAAGAAGAAATTACACAGACATAAAATCTATTGCCAATTAATTTACACACAACATGCTCAATATTTATTAATTTTTTCAACTTAACTTAAAAGTTATACATAAAAATGCTTAATAAAAGCAACAACTGGGGTGTCTGCGTGGCTCAGTCAGCTTAGCATCCAACTCTTGATTTCGGCTCAGGTCATGATCCCAGGGTGATGGGATTGAACTCCATGTTGGGCTCCATGCTGAGCAAGGAGTCTGCTTAAGACTCCCTCTTTCTCTCTCTTCCTCTGCCTACTCTCACACTCTCTCTCTAAAAATAAGTAAATAAAAATAAATTTTTAAAAGCAACTCCTTAAAATACTTGTACAACTATTGTTGATAAAAACTGTCTTGTTAGAGCAGAAGGTTCACACCATATGGGCTCCAAATGTGTAGGCCATGCTATTGTTGTTAAGTGATGGCTAAATTAGTTACTAATTATATTATATGTTAGGCTTATTAGTTATACTGTACTATACATTATTCCGCATATGTATTTAAAGAATTGAGCAAAATTGCTATCTCAACAACTGGACAAGTGACATGGTTAGATAAAATCTAAGACTGACATCTGGTAAACATATGCACAGAGGATAAATCTTGAGAATAATTAAACTCATGTAAATTAAAATATCCAGACAATCCATTTTTAACTCATGGAATCATCAAAAGAATAATAATGAAATGTTGGAGGCTAGAATTTACTAATAGGTGCTTTTATGAGCATGGTTAGTGGATTATAAATTGGTTCAACTTTTCTGAAAAATCACCTTCCAATTTATCTTGTGAGTTTTGAAATATTCCTTGTCGTCTAGGGCAGGGACACTTTTTCTCAGTCTATCCTCAAGGGGAGAAATAAAACAAATGCAACAACTCTAACAAGTTAGAGGTGTAGTCAAATATTTATGGAACAGGATGTCAAAAGTGGATGCTTTCCGCTCCAGTTCCTGCTGAGGCATTAACATAATAGATGCCAGGTTACAAAGAGAGACATTAGATCCCCATATATATATTTGAAAAAGAAGGTATAGAAAAGAAAGGTTGTTAATCTTTGGCTGACCTCCCACTTTTACCCAAACACTGGTTTAGAAGGGATGAAAAAAGAGGGCTTGGGGTTCAGAAGACAACAGGTAGTACCTACACTGTCATCTTTAAGCATGTGCTAAGTTCAGAGGACACTAATGCCAGCTCACCTTGACATTCATCAGGAAAGAACTATTCTGCTCCCATACTTCCTCCCCTACAATGCTTCCTTCTTCAAGTAGTCACAAATCTAAACACTAGATAAGCAAAATTCAATCATGTCCTGTTTTCAACTAGTCTTCTGACATATAACATTCTATACTGAGGGATGAGAGAGGCCTCCGTTTTAAATCAAGATGGAACTTTTTTTATTTTTTTAATGTTTTATTTATTTTTGAGAGAGACACAGAGCACACGTTGGGGAGAGGTAGAGAGAGAGAGAGAGAGAGAGAGAGAGAGAGAGAGAATCTGAACCAGGCTCCAGGCTCCAAGATGTCAGCACAGAGCCTGACGCGGGACTCGAACTCACAAACTGTGAGATCATGACCTGAGCCAAAGCGAGACGCTCAACCAACTGAGCCACCCAGGTGCTCCAAGAAGGAACTTTTGATCAATACATGTGGGTAGACATTTTAATTATTGAATTGAATGTTTGTTTTCTGATTGAAAATGAAGTGCAACATTTTATTACTGAAGAGTGATTAAGTCATCATGGATTTCAGGCAGAGAAAGAACTATTTATTCAAAACAAAATAAAAGGAAGTCAGAGACAACAAAATAAAATGACTACATTATTTTATCTTGCAGGTTACTTATATGGGAGAAAATTATTCAATCTTGTATAGAAGAAAAAGTTTTTAAATTCACACCTCATCATGTGAATATACCAATTTGGCCATCTACAGAGGATTTGAAATTCTGATCATTTCTCAAGTTTTAAAGATATACTTTTTTTATACATAATACTATTATTTGGTAATGGTGAGTACAGTTGAAATACTACAGTAGTAAATCCTGATAAAGAATAAGAGGTTTTCTATTTTAGCATTCTCAAAAGATACTCAAAATTAAAATAAAATAAGTGGTAAATGCATTAGTCAACCTACTTTGAACATTTTTAAATGTCTGTAACTTCTAAAGTTTAGAAAGGAGCAGGAAAAGTAAACTGAAGCAAAATAATACAGAAAAGAAATAGAAGTGATTGAAACCAAATTTTGATCATATAAAATTATTCTCTATAAAAATTAGAATTTGCAATTTACCAAAGCATATTTAATAAAAAAAAAAAACCTATCTGCCCTCTATGGGACTCAAGCATTAATCTGGTCATGAAGATAAATCATTATTCAAATGCCCCCCCCAATTAAAAAGAAATATGTATTGAAGGGGGAAAGAGAAGTATTAGTGTCTCGCAATAAAGAACCACTCTCTGGGATGCTTATTTCTAAAAATGTGAACAGGAGAATAAAATTAAATAAGCAATACTAGTAGTAACTCAATTAGAGTGAAACATACTTAAATAATATTTGTATGTTTTAATTCACAATTTACTTGAAAAAAGTTATCAGAGCATTAAGAATAAAGAAATCATTAAGTAATTTAAGTCAACAGTGAATTTATTTGGAAACACCAAAATAAATGAGAAAAATATATATGAACCCTTTCATCATCCCAACACACAATCCTTCCATATAATGCCTATTTCTAAAACAGCAAGGTTTTAATCATAGGTGAATTTTTGATTACTGGAAAATGCCACTCATTGAGACATCTGCAGCATTTTATAGCCTGATGGAAAAGCAATATTCTGAGCACACGAGCATTTTCCTGTGCTGCAAACATCATATGGTCAGGCTCAGACATTAGGTCCACAAGTCAGAAAGTCATCAATGGCATAATTAAGGGAAGATCAGCATTTTCAGCGTTACACCACAAAGTCAAATTTAGCTATATAACTAAGCTACATAAACTTTAATGAGGGCAATGTTTCAGTCTTATCCAATCCATGGTACTTTACAGACTCAGTCATATATGTTAGTTCACACCATAAAAAAACAAATGCCTCCAAAAGTGAGTAAAAGAGAGATAGGGATGTGGTTATTTTATATTAGAATACCGTAGGGAAGAAAACTTAGTGACAGAATTTTTAGAGTTTCTTCAGGCTCGTGGTTGGTATGATTTCTTCGTTCTAAATTGACTGTTTCATTACTTCCTACAAATAAATGGAATAACATAATTATTTATATGTTTGTGAAAGAACTCTCTCTGTGTGCAAATTCGATTTGTTAAAGCAACAACCTTCAGCATCATCTATTTTAAGGTTGGCAAAGTAAGCAGAATCAAATTTCTGAACTTAATGACAATGTCAGCGTAGCTTATGAAACCATAACAATGTAAGGAGAGACATCTGGTGTGCACCATGCATGTAATGTACGGTGAGCTTCAGTGATTCCTCCGACTTCTCCTGGCTCTGTATTATATGTGTGGCAGAGTGCCACTCAAACTAAGTAGAATCATTCAACTGTCTTGAATATAAAGTAAAGAATACAATGCTTCACTAGGCAGACTAGTTGCACATGAATTTTGATGCAGATGCCCAGTAAAAATGTTGCTGATAACTTGCAGCAGAAAACATCTGAAAGAATCAATAAAGGAAGGTTTCTTTCTAGAGAACATACAACTGTTTATGGTGCAATAATTTTCAGACACAAGTACAGGGTTTTTTGTTACATTCCATCAGTACACTGGGACTGATGGCTATAAGAGGTATGGTAACCATTGCAACCAAAATAAGATGTGCACTAGGGTGTATGTTATATGTATATACACACATATATACACACATAATTCTATATAGAATTCTATATTCTATATGGAATATAGAATATATTTTATATTCTATATGGAAATCTGTATCCCATATGTAATATATTCTATATTCCATATGTATAATTCTGAATTATTATAGAATTATGTTTGTGTATACATATACATATGTATACTTTGAAATACATCACCTTATTTATACAGTCCACAAAAAGGAAAAGGTCACACATCCTGAGTTTAAGTAAAATGCTATTTTTAAATATTATTTGATTATAACGTATCATTTTTCCTGTCTCATATTTTTTGTTCCTAATTAGTGCATTATGGGTGAGAATCCTTGAGACAATGGCAAACTTGAGTTTTTCTCCCTCCTTTCCCTCCTTAATCTGTGTTCCTCTCCACGGCACAGAAACTATCGTGCCCGACTGCTGACTCTTGGTTGATAATCAGGACTCTACAGAAATCCCAGCAGGAAAAAATACTACAGCATTTTCTTCCCTCTGGGTTAGCAAATACTTGATTAGAAAACATTCCATGTTTAATGAAATGAGGTAAAGATCAAAATGCTGGGGATTTGGGAAAGAGTTTGGTCTATAAGCCTGTCACCCTTTGGGGAGTAACGTTAGTGCTGCTTAACATGAGTAGGTCTGGTCTCATGGGCCACCAAGAACACAAGGAAGGGCCACCAAGAACCCAAAGAAGTCTGGGAAAGTCCTAGAAGACTGGGGAGCAGTATGATTTCCTCCTGGTGCCTTCATGGAGGCATAGCAGCCTGCCATGGATTCCCTTCATTTCTAGTCATCAGCCAGACCTGACCTCAATAAGCGGTGTTAATATTACTGACTACTCATCTGTGGGTGGCAGAGGGGGGAAGTTGGGTCCATCTCTCACATGATGCACAAAAATAACAGCAATATTAATAAAACAATCTTTGGATGACAATGAGAGACTATATGAAAAATAATTGGGTTTTACAAGGCTTGATAAGTTGTGAGTGAGAGAAACAAAATGTAGAACAACTAATATAATTAATTCATTTTTGTCAAGTACCCCAAATCCACTTCATTTATAAAATGCTTAATAGGATTATATGAGCAAGGAGAAAAACACATTAGGGCACATACTAGATTAGTAACATGAGTCACTTGATGCGGGTGAAGGGCAAATAGAAAGAGAGAAAGACAAAAGAAAAAAGACTGCTTTAACAGTCTTACCTGTTATGATCTCCTATCTGTCATAGGCTTTCATATATTTAAAGTGTTAACTGTGTATATAATATTAAATAAATTATAAAAAATAGTAATCCTAAATGCAATATTACAGTACATCTGTGTTTCATAATTACTAAAGAAAACTAACATGTATAATTAGGGTTTGTTAAGAAAAATATTAATCAAATCACACCATTGAAAAAACTAGGACCTCAGTAGTTATTTGTGATACTGATGATACATGAAATGGGATCTAAATTAACGAATACACAAGACAATATCTAAATTTTTTTCAAGGTGTATTATAGGTATTAATTTTAAAGCAGAAAATCTTTAAACAATAACTCCAACATAAGCATTAAGAAAAAAATACTGCAAGGGCAAAAGAGCTATAAAGATAAAAGTATGAAAGCGGTCAGAGAGATCTTAAAGATACATTTTATTGCCACATTTATGCCTCTTAATGTGAATACTGTATTCCAGGGTTTTGAAAGTGTATTATACCTACCCCAACTGCTTTCAGCAGTGCCAACATGGGGAGATATGAAAAGAAATTTGCCTTCCCACCCTTTTTTCTACTTCCACAATTTAAAATAATTACTTTGAAAACATTTAGTCAAGAATAATTGGCTGATTCCTCCCTGGGCAATCACCTATATAGCTGATGACGTTAGATGTAATGAAAATAAACTTTCAAGAATGTGTTTGTTTGTTTCTTTGTTTTTCCCCACAAAAACACTAGGTTCTTTGTTCCAGGTATCAAAACGATAGAATATTCCAGTACTATTTTTAAAAGAAAGCTTGCTTCTTGTCTCATTTTTGCAGAAGTTGGAAATGATTTTAATAAAGATAAGCATGATTCTAATAGTTTCTTTTTTTAAATGTGAATATTATTTACTTACACTGAAAGATTCTGACTATTAATGAGTAGTCAGTGGGGAGACACTGAAAGATCATGGAAATACCTTGCTCATCAACAAACATTCCTCTCTAGTTTTTAACATTTATTGAGGTTTCTTGCCCAAATCTCTCCATATCATGATGGTTACAAACTTTCCAACTCTACTACTCTTTCCAGTACATTTTAGAGGGGGAAAATCTCATAATTCAAAAATTCATAACAATAAAACAATGTTGGAAGCTGCCATGAAAACACAAGTGAAAAAATACATCTTTTCTAAGTCACAGGACTATAAATTCAGGAAGTACAAAAAATTTAAAATGAATCAAACTCGTCAAATTATATACATTAAATGTATACATTTACATGTATACATAATTTGTATGTACATGTACATAAATGTATACATAATTTGTATGTACATGTGTACATAATTTTTTTATGTCCAATTATACTTCATTTGAGTGGTTTTAAAAAAATCATGCCAAATAAAATCATAATTTTTGGCTTAATCCTGAATTGAGAATATTAACAATAATTTGCTCATAATGCATATAGTCTCCTATATACCATAGATGAGTTTATATACACATTTAAAATCCAATACATTATGGAGGCACCTGGGTAGCTCAGTCGGTTAAGCATCTGGCTCTTTATTTCAGCTCAGGTCATGATCTCACGGTTCATGAGTTCAAGCCCACATTGGGCTTTACACTGGCAGTGTGGAAATGGCTTGAGATTCTCTCTCTCTCTCCCCCTCTCAATCTGCCCCTCCCCCACTCTGTGCTCTGTCTCTCTCTCTCTCTCTCTCAAAATAAATAAACTTTAAAATAAGTATATATATATATATATATATATATATATATATATATATAATACAATACATTGTGAATTTATGATTCATAAGTAACCTTAAGTATTTTCAAGCAGTAGAACTTGCATAACAGTTACAAGTGGAAATAATACTGGCAAAATATTCTGTTTTTTAACCTTGAGACATACCATAGAGGTCTCAGGTTATTAAGAAAATGTCAAAAAATGTTGTTTTGTATATTAAGAATATGTTTTTGGGAATGGGGAAAGAATAACAGCTTTCCCTTTGGTTTAAAATATTCAACAGTTTTAAAGTCATGAATCCCGAGAAGGGGCATCCAGCATGAAAACACACCTGCTTTCCATTCTACTCCTCCACGATGGTCAGCTCCGTCTCTCACTTGAAGAGAACTGTTGGGGTGTCCAGGTACCTCAGTGAAGCATCAGACTCCTGATGTCTGCTCCGGTCATAATATCATTATTCTTGAGTTCAAATCCTACATCCAGCTCTGTGCTGACAGCTGGGGATTCTCTGCCTCTCTCTGCCCCTCCCCAGCTCGCACTCTCTCTCTCTCAAAATAAACTTAAGAAAAAGGAAGGAAGGAAGGAAGGAAGGAAGGAAGGAAGGAAGGAAGGAAGGAAGGAAGGAAGGAAGGAAGGAAGGAAGAAGGAAGGAAGAAGGAAGGAAGGAAGGAAGGAAGGAAGGAAGGAAGGAAGGAAGGAAGGAAGGAAGGAAGAAGGAAGAAGGAAGGAAGAAGGAAGGAAGAAGGAAGGAAGGAAGGAAGGAAGGAAGGAAGGAAGGAAGGAAGGAAGGAAGGAAGAAGAAGGAAGGAAGGAAGAAGGAAGAAGGAAGGAAGGAAGGAAGGAAGGAAGGAAGGAAGGAAGGAAGGAAGGAAGGAAGGAAGGAAGAAGGAAGGAAGAAGGAAGGAAGGAAGAAGGAAGGAAGGAAGGAAGGAAGGAAGGAAGGAAGGAAGGAAGAAAGAAAGAAAGAAAGAAAGAAAGAAAGAAAGAAAGAAAGAAAGAAAGAAAGAAAAAGAAAAAAAGAACTGTTTAAGTTCACTTCTATTTCAGAAAAGTAAACATTTGGTAGTATGAATGACTTTTTCATCTTATTAACTGGAATGAATGGTAATTTCTGAAATGCTTTTCCAGTTTAAAACACAAGAGCCTCTGTATCCCAACCCACAAAGCCACGGGCCTTGTTGGGGGGGTCTGAGGGTAACATCCACAACCCACCAGCCTGTGTGCCCTGTAAGCAGGAAGAATGGAGGGTGTGGAGCGCCTGCATTCCTTCCAGCTGTCAGTGGCACCAAGGAGTTGATTGTAGTTCCCTTTCTACCATTAATTATAATCACAATTAGACCCCTTTTCCTGGGATCGTAATCTCATTGGAGGCTTTTCATTAAAATCTTATTCCTCCGAACACATCTGGTCACAGCCTGTTGGCCTCCAGGTGTGGGGGTGGAAAACCACAAGCAGGTAGCAAGAAGAGTGCACACATTCATCCCTGCGTTTTAGGCATCCAGGCTTGTCCTGCGTGAAATTGAAGGCGAACCCATCCCTCTGTGTCCACAGGCAGACTTCCCCCATGGATCAGACACCACTAAACACCACAGGCCTCCCGTGGCGATTCCACTGTCTCCATCTTCCCAGCCCTGGCTGCCATCCTGGACCGGGAGGCAAACACAGCTTCTGGGGCTGAAGTTGTCACAACAATGGCGTTGGCTCTCTCCAGGAGAGCATCAGACCCAACAAGGCAGGCATCCCACCCTCAGGGGGAGCAGCCACTCGAGGAAAGTAGGTTCCATCAGAAAATGTCTTTTTTTAGACCTTTCCAGAGATGTTTCTCCCTTGTCCATCTTTGATCTTCTTTGTGACTGTGTGAGAATCTTGGCCTCCTTTGCGGTGACAGGAATGTTCTTTCTATGATCAGGGTAAGTAAGCATATTCACAGAGTCATTTATATGTGTCTAATTTCCGGCTTTTGGTGCTCAGCTTTAGTTGTTGGCACCAGGCCCACAGGATGTCTTGGCGGAGCAGGTTGGCTGGTGGCATTTTTAGAAGGTAATTGGGATTTTCTTCCTAAGCCTTAAACTCTTCCAGTGCCTTGTGTCACCTTTTCTGGACAGGAAACTTTGTCTTCTTTCATAGATCTTTTTCATTAGCTCCTGTTCACTGATGTTCGCTGTAACTTTGGGTCGCCAGAAGCCCGCTGTTTCTCTCCGGATTCTCATGATACAGGTTGCAATTTGCAAGCCAGATAATCTTCCCTGACTTCTTTGTGGAATTCTGCTTTTTGCCTTTTCCTTTCTCCATATCCAAAGAGAAGTCAAGATTTCCTGTTTCCAAGTCTAAACAACAGGAGTATGTTGTTCATACTAAATTCTAGAGTGAATAAAATAGATATGTCTTCGGCTTCAGAGACTTTAGTGCCTTATTCACCTATTTTTGTTTGTTTCTTCGTTTAACTTTTTTAAAGATAAAAGGTGCCTGGATGGCTCAATCAGATGAGGATTTATTTGACTCTTGATTCTGGTTAAGGTCATGATCCCAGGGTCATGGGTCATGGGTCATGGGCATGAAGCCTGCCTAAGATTCTCCCTCTGCCCCTCTCCCCTGCTTGTGTACTTTCTCTCATTCTGTCTCTATAATTATAAAAAAAAATAAAAAATAGAAAGAAAGCAGTGATTACAATAGTGATAGTTCTTACAAAAGACAAACAAAGAACGGTGCCTGGGTGGCTCAGGCACCCTTTGAGCATCTGATTTTGCTCAAGTCATGATCTCGTGGTTTATGAGTTCAAGCTCCATGTCAGGCTCTGTGCTGACAGCTCAGAGTCTGGAGCCTGCTTTGGATTTGTCTCCCTTTCTCTCTGCCCCTTCCCTACTCATTTCCACGCATGCCCTCTCTCTCTCTAATAAACATTAAAAAAAATTTTTTTTAAGATAAACAAAGAAACAAACAAAAACAAGTGCTGTGATGAAATATAACGGGAGGTATGTCACTTCACTTCATTTACCTGGGGTGATTCAGAAGTGATGATTGCCCCAAGGAATAGAGAATATCAAGATTAATAAAATTATTCAGTAATATCATGAAGATAAAATTGTTCCAAGATTAAACAGAGCAAGCACCAACCTGTAGTTCAAACAAGTCCCTTAATCTCTATCCTCAGAAAATTAAAGGGTTTGAAATCAGAAATATGAAACATTACTAATTTCCATATTAAATGGGACATTTTCTATGAATCTCAAATGTAATACCACAAACAATATGATTAATAACAACCTGTCAAATTTGATATCTAAAAGCTAATTTTTAGTTATTTTTATGTTTGAATTCTAATAATATACTAATAAAAATATTTTGAAATTTGGATAAAATTCTAAATTTTACCCCATCTTATAATAATATTCATAGACAAAAAACGATTTTTTCCTTTAAATTAAATGAAATGTTATTTGATTTGCCTTAATTCAAATGCTAAAAAATACAAAGCATTTTCAATTATCTTGCTTACAATAAATTTCTTTTTTTTAACCATCATTCAATAGGCTCTAATTTATTCATATAGGGAAACAAATAATTCTTACATTCATAAAAAAATGAAAATTACTTACCAAAGAAAAAAATCATATGAAGAACTATTTCATAGATTCAAAAAAACACACACACTTGTGATCAGATACATGTAAAATAATTTCAGAGGGAAAAATATATTTCAGAGGGATAACTATTTTTTTGTCATCTATGATTAATAATTTATTAAAGTGCAATATAAAGATATTTATTTCAATAACAAAAATTTCAATTCAAATAGGTAATTGTGCAATATTAAAAAAAGAAATCTACCACATCTATCCACGTATTTACACATAATTCTTACAGTTTCAATTTCAAAAAAAAAAAATTCAATGTTGATAAGAGCACAGATTTAGTCCAATGGTAGCAAATCATTTCAAAAATCCTTAAGAGTGGGGCGCCTGGGTGGCTCAGTTGGTTGAGCATTCCGCTTCACCTCAGGTCATGATCTCACGTTTTGTGAGCTCAGCCGAGCCGGGCATCGGGCTGGGCTCTGTGCTGACAGCTCAGAGCCTGGAGCCTGTTTCAGATTCTGTGTCTCCCTCTCTCTCTGCTCCTCCCCTGTTCATGCTCTTTCTTTCTCTCTCTCTCTCTCTCTCTCTCTCTCTCTCTCTCTCTCTCTCTCTCAAAAACAAATAAACATTTAAAAAAAATTTTTTAAATCCTTAAGAGTATTCATTTCCTTCATTCTAGTGATACCATTTCTGAAAATGAGTCCCCACCACCAAAAAAAAAAAAAAAAAAAAAAAATGTAGGATGGTAACAGTAATCGTATGATGATTAAGAAACAACAGAAATGACCGAATTAAATAAATCACCTTACTGTGGGATACTTTGTACCCAATAAAAATTTTTTTGGTCTTCAATATTCATTGAAATGGAAAGATATGACCTGCCTCTCCGTACACATACAAGAATAATCTATAACTATACATATACTAACGGTGGCTATCTCTGCCCTGGGAATTAAAAGTCTTTTACACTGTTTCAAGTTATCTACATGTGTCTGGTAATTTTTTTATAAAATGAGAATGTATTATTTTTATTTTTTTTAATTTTTTTTTTTTTAACGTTTATTTATTTTTGAGACAGAGACAGAACATGAACGGGGGAGGGGTAGAGAGAGAGGGAGACACAGAATCGGAAACAGGCTCCAGGCTCTGAGCCATCAGCCCAGAGCCCGACGCGGGGCTCGAACTCCTGGACGGCGATATCGTGACCTGGCTGAAGTCGGACGCTTAACCGACTGCGCCACCCAGGCGCCCCAGAGAATGTATTATTTTTATGATGAGAAAGCTAGTCTTAACTATACCAAAAATAATCAATAATTTTGATTGTGGTAAAGACTACCATCTTCCTCTTAAACGTAGGCATAATGTTATATAATTTCAATGTTTTGTTTATGTTGATGAAAATATTTATCAATAAATGGATAATTGACTGCACAAGTAATTATTTATAAGAGTGGAAAGTAAGCTTAGGGTAAAGTTATTTTCTATATTACCTTTCCTTTCGGTGGGGAGAAGTGATGTGTGCTTTGCTTCCCAAAATTTTAAACAAAGGAATTTCCTACTTTCCTTTTATTTTTGGCTACTTGCTTTTTCTAATATCTGAATAAAATATTTTGTTTTTTTAATTTTTTTTAATGTTTATTTATTTTTGACAGAGAGAGAGAGAGAGAGAGACAGAGCATGAGCGGGGGAGGGGCAGAGAGAGAGAGTCACAGAATCCGAAGCAGGCTCCAGGCTCTGAGATGTCAGCACAGAGCCCGACGCGGGGCTTGAACCCACAGACTGCAAGATCATGACCTGAGCTGAAGTTGGACGCTCAACCGACTGAGCCACCCAGGTAGCCCTAAAATATTTTCTTACGTTATCATTTGTGTTTGGTTTGGCACTTCAATTTCCTTTTCAAATTTTTAAACAAATGCTCAGAATGTTTAAGAATTTCCTCAAGCATTTAACTTTGCTAAAGGGTCACAGGCTTTAACCATTCTCTCTAAAAATAACCCTCTCTCACTCTCTCTCTCTCTCTCTCTCTCTCTCTCTCTCTCTCTCTCTATCTCTTGAGTCACATAGTTCTGAGAGACAATCTTCCCTCTCAGTTTATGGTAACTTAAGAGTTTGGTTGAGGTACCATTCCTACTTTACTTATTTTTTTATAGTTAAAATGTTTTCACTGTTAATTCCTACTCTTCCCATTTATACCCACTCTAACTGTTAAAGCCTTTGAATATGTATGTATTTTTTAAAAATATACAACATTGAATCTTATATGCATATTCTCTTATTTATTTAAACTTATTCTGAATCATGTTATACATACAAAATGATTAAAAAGCATGATTTATTAGGTCAGTATAACAACTATAAAATTGAATTTATGAAATAAATGACAACTCCTTTAATGAGCATTTATAAAGCCTTGCATTCAAAAATTAGATTATGTCGGGGCGCCTGGGTGGCGCAGTCGGTTAAGCGTCTGACTTCAGCCAGGTCAGGATCTCGCGGTCCGTGAGTTCGAGCCCCGCATCGGGCTCTGGGCTGATGGCTCAGAGCCTGGAGCCTGTTTCCGATTCTGTGTCTCCCTCTCTCTCTGCCCCTCCCCCGTTCATGCTCTGTCTCTCTCTGTCCCAAAAATAAATAAAAACATTGAAAAAAAATTTAAAAAAAAATAGATTATGTCAATTTGTCCAAAAGCACATGGAACAGGTGGGCAGGGCAATGGGCTAACTAGGTGATGAGTATTAGGGAGAGCACTTATGATGAGCACTGGATATTGTATGTAAGTGATGAATCACTAAATTCCACTCAAAACAGATATTACACTTTATGTTCACTAACTGGAATTTAAGTAAACCTTGAAGCTACAAAAAACAACAACCAAAAAAAAAAGAATCATAAAATCTCAACAAAATTTTAAAAATATGTGTCATACACTGTTCTGTGACTACAATGACATTAAATTTAAATATCAATGATTGAAAGGCAAAAAAATGTTAACAATAGTTTTGGAAGGCAAAAAAAAAAGTTAACCATAGTCTAGAAACTTAAATAATAATGATTAAATAGCTAATAGGTTAAATATTTGAGCTGAATAAAAATTAAAACATTATACATCAGAAGTACAAATTCTGAGTAAGATATACTTTGAGGAGAAATTATATCCTTCCATTCTTACATTAGAAAAGAAAAATCCTAATAATCAGTATATAAAGAAATAAGAAAACAATTGAATCATTATATGCTCAAAGAAGTGTTAATTATCATTGTGAGTAGAAAAAAAAGTAAACAATGGAGCGGAAAGTAATGGATAAAAGACAATGTTACAATAGAGATGATCAAAATACATATATAGATTGTTTTCTTAAAGACTTGTCCAATATCTTGTGTTATTGCTGAATGACTGAAGACACAAATAAACCAAGTGAGGACAATAATACAAAAATCTTTGCTCTGAGAAATTTTAAAACCTAAGAAAAATTTCTAGAAAAATGTAATTTTGAAAATATAAAAGTTAGATACCATAAATAATTACAGAGATATTGATGAATTGGAAAACAGTTAAGAACATAAACTCAGGTGTGTTTGAAGGTGAATTCTGCCAATATATCAAAGGAGAGATAATTTTATCTTATACAAACTCTTATAGATAAGAAAGAAAAACAGAAACTCTATCTCAGCTATTTCTAGGCTACAATAATCTTGATTACAAAAGCAAGCAAAATTATAAACTAATCTCACCTAATGAAAATAAATGGAAAACTTTCAACAAATATTAGCCCACCCAGTCTATGATTACTTTCAAAAACAACAAAACCATTAAAAAGATTTGTAACTAATTAATATGACAAGCTTAAATGGAAAAGCATTATTTTAATAGATTTAGAAAAGACATTTGATAATTTTACAATTCATTCTTGAAAATAAGCAAATGAAAAATTTCAAATATAGTATTAGAAGTTCACATTCTTAATTTGCTAAAGAGTAGCTACTAAAACCTATAATAATTATTACCCTAAATGAAGAATATTAGAAATTTTTCTTTAAAATCAGAAAAAAGTCAGTATCTGACATAGTTTCTGTTGAACTTGTATTGGTGGACCTAGCCAAGTAATAATATAAGTTAAATGAAAAAACTAAAAGGTTGAACAGAAGTAACAAAACTGCCACTACTCACAGATTATCTCATTTTCTAAGGAGAAAACTTCAAGGGATTTATGGAACTCATTAGAAATTATATCAATTTACTAATTATTGAATATAGGATTAATATGTCTATTTAAAAATTTTTAAAATGAGCAAAGAAATTTTCAAAAATATTCTTGTAGTATTCTTGTATTCTTGGACAATTTTCTCAATTAATAGCCTTTTTCAAGTCCCTCTAAAACTTGTTTCCAATATTTGTTTCTTCCAAAGCAAAATCCAGACAGAAGACACTATTACGATTTTGAACAAGGTCCTTAAGTGTTATGTCTTCCCCCATCAAGATAATTATACCCCTCCCGTTGATCAAGTCTCCTGTGAAAATCCCTTCCAAAATTTCAAAACACCTGTATGGAAATGATGATCCTGACAGTCATTGACTTTTTCCTAAATTGTTAAATGATGGCAAAACTTTCTGACAGCCAGCAACTCTAGGTTTATAAAACTATAAAGGTCCCTTTCTGGGCCCCAAACCTGCTACCAGAACTTTTTGTGAAAAAGTCATTTGCTAAGGAGCCCATTCCAGAATTGAACCATGACACTTTGGTCCAAGTATCTTATACTAACAATCCCAATTTCGGAACACATAGTTACCCTCAAGTACATTAGTCTTGTATTTCACTATTTTCTTCTGAACCCAGATTTTAAAATTCCCTGCTTTGAGAATCTCATCTGACAATGAATATTAAAAATAAGAAAGATCTAGAGTGCCCCATATAGGTGGTTTTTGCCTCATGTTACCACAGATATCAGTTCAGTTCTAGCATCATGGCAAGCTCACATTCCATTCTTAAAGGATTTTTTAAATATGCTATAGCCTTCCATGGCTCACTCCATCCCAAAGTTTAAATAGTTGTATTAACCCATCTATACTGAAATGCAGCGCATGGACACCATATAAAAAGCTATCCTATGATTTATCTCTGTTGGATGAATGACTCAAATTGTTCAATGGAATTCACACCTTGCCCTTGTTCCTATGTTCTTATATTTCCAAAGCACGGAACTCACTGCTTACTCTGCTTGCCCTCTTCCAACTGAACTGTCATCTGATTCTGAACACAGATATTCTCTTGAATATAGCCTTGTGTCTTTGTTACAGAAATACAGAAATGCACCCTTGATTTTATTTTGGGATGCTACTCCAAATCTGACTTTATCCCCTGTTAACCTCCAAGTCACACATGACTGTGAGGCCCGTTCAACTGATCTTTTTGTCTCAGACACAAATCTTAAATAGGGAAGAACATTGCAGCCAGAGATTAGTAGTCAGGAAGAAGAGTGGTGGGAAAGGGAATCCACCTTTGATGAATATTTCTTTCCTTGATAAATAATTCTGATAGCAATGAAATAATGAGTGTTTTGAAAGATGGAGTTACCTAATGAGACATTTAATAAACCAAGTCAATCTAGAGGTGATGTGGAAAATGAATTAGTAGAGAGGAATGGAGGAAAATGGAATATCAAAGACTAATACCTACCAAATAAATGCCTCTCCTTATGAAGGAATTATTCAACTTAACAACTCACTCTCTGATTAACAAAGAATCAGGGAAACTGTAACTTTTCCAAATCATTTTGTAAGAGAAATGCTATGGTGAATAATATGTTTCAGTGGATTACATAGCCATTGCTTTGAAAACAGACACATTGTGCCTGATATTTCCACTAATTAAAAAAATTGTGGAGGGGCATCTGGGTGGCTCAGTCAATTAAGCATCTGACTCGATTTCAGCTCAGGTCATGATTTCATGGTTTGTGGGTTCGAGCCCCACTTCAGGACATGAGCTGATGGCACAGATCCTGCTTGGGATTCTCTCCTTCTATCTCTCTCCCTGCCCCTCCCCACTCCTTTCTTTCAAAAGCAATAAATAAACTTTAAAAAATGTGGAAATAAAATGGAAATCCATTTTAAGGTTTGTGATAATTTTGAGTATTTAAAAACAGTGCATGGAGTGTTAGTATATGATCTCCCAGTGTACTGTGTAATTTTTCATTGTCAAAACAATGATATGATTACATGAATGTTAACCAACTCACCCTTAGTATCGAAAAAAGGTAAATCGAGCTGCATCATTAGAGGAAAAATGAGAAACAAATACTGTCATGCCAGCTAATGGCTGAAAGAGATTCCTGTCATGAAAAGGGTGATAAGTCAGCAATTACTGCCTTCACTCATTCACCAAAGTGCACTCAGGCTCAATTTATATTCTAAAGCAGACTTTTTCCTTTCACCAAAGAAACAGGAGTACTTTGCAAAAGGTAGACAGTATAATTTAGCTTTTTGATGTTTGCAACAATGTGTAAAACGTCTTTAAGCAAATGTTTTCATCTATATGTATTTATACATATATATGTACATGAATATTTGTGTAGGTGTATACATTTTTTATATGTGTGATTCTCAGAAGTCTTCAAATCATAAGTCTCGACCCAACTAATCAACACATTTGTATGAGCATATGATCAACAAATGTGTCTTAAAGAATCAATGTTTACAACATCACGAGTGAATCATAAACGTGAACTATGGACTTTGGGTGATTATGATATGTGAGTATAGGTTCATCAATGTAACAAATGTGGTCTGGTGGGGGATGGTGATAGTGGGGGAGGCTATGCACGTGTGGGGTCAAAGTGTATATGGGAAATATCTGTGCCTTCTCTTCAATTTTGCTATAAACCTTAAAGTGCTCTAAAAAAAGCTTAATTTAGAAACATGAAATAGAAAAAAAAAGTCAATATTTCTAAGAAAACACACATCATTGTATACATCACCACATATATCAGCTACTCAGCAATCAATAGATCATTTGTTTAATCATTTGACCATTTAAGCATATTCAATGTTTACTTTTATTTTAAGCACTATGTTAGGTTTGTGGATTACAGAAATCAACAAGAATTATCCCTTTACTTAATGATCTTACAGTCTATTCTATAAAGTAGTTCCCAGTGGCACCAAAGTTCAGTGAACAATAGTGATGTCTGGCTTTGAGTGAATGTATTTGAAGACAAAATAGCAGATTGTTTAAAATTATGGGTTTTAAAGTCAGAACACTGGATTTGAATCCCAGTCGCGTGATCAACTAACTTTAGTTGAACATTGAGCGAGATTAATTCATATCTTTACACTTACTTTTTTCTATTAGTAAAATATGGGTGTAACATTAATATTTCTTCAGCATCTTTGAAGGATTTATATATTTTTAAAGTTTATTTATTTATTTGAGAGAGAAATAGCACGAGCAGGGAAGAGGCAGAGAGAGAAGGAGAGAGAATCGCAAGCAGGCTCCCTGCTGGAAACACAGAGCCCGAGGTGGGGTTTGAACTCATGAAACCCTGAGATCCTGACCTGAGCCAAAACCAAGAGCCCCATGCTCAACTGAGCCACCCAGGTGCCCCTGAAGTATTTAACTACATAATCTAGGTAAAACTCTTAGAATAATACCCAATATATTCTAATAAGTAATGTTTAGTCTAATTATTAATAAATACTATTGTGTTCTGTTTTGGATATATTTTTGTCCAAATATCTATTAATAAAAAAGTAAAGATATCATCTTTCTATTGATGAATGTCCACATTATGATTAATAACTCATTTTAATAATTCTAATAGCATACCTCTGATGCTATAAGGTGCTATTCTGATGACCCAAGTGGTCATCAGATATGCTCAAACTCATAACTCCATGACCCATCTGTTATGGTGTTTATTACTTAATACTACGTAAATGTGCTCAAGATCAAAGTCAGAACATTACACATCTGCAACTGCTTGTTTACACACACAATTGCAAAATATGTTCGATTGGCAGCATATGTTAGAATGAACACCAATCTGTTATGGTGATAATTTCATTGTTGGCTGTATTGCAGAGGCCTGGTCTATAATGTATTTTATTAAGATGGATGTGCTTTAGTTTGTTCAACCAGTCATGGTAAAATATTTGGCTAATGTTTTTATTGCATGCCATCTGTGTGGGCAGTAAGGTTGTCCAATAACACATGAAATGTCACTGTTTTGAATAGGCATCTAATTGAGGTTTAATCAAATGGATATTTTACATTAATTAAATGCCAGCTGATTAATGAAAACATATTTTTATATTTAATAACTATGTAAAAATGGGACATGATTAGCTCAAAATTCCATGCATTATGCACAGAATGTAGACTTTCTCATGAATACATGCATGCAGAACAGTGTAATAGAATCTAGATGCATTTAAATAGCATTAAAATAAATGTCACCCTGCTATTTAAGAAATAGCAAGCGGTATGTGTTTGGAAATGATTCTTTCTAATATCTGGATCTCTTTGACCCCTCTTTGTACTGTCATAAAGCAACACATTTTTTTCTCCAGAGCCAAGAAGAAATTTAAATGTACCTACTCCTACTGTGACAAATAATCAGTTCCATATACGCAAGCGAGAAGCTTTGCTAACTACCAAAATGATTGTAAGAATCACAGGAGAACAAAATCAGGCAGATGTTTTGCAAACAAAACAACTTGCTGAAATTTAGCTTCTCTCCAAAAATATCAAAGAAATGAATCAGCTTCTCTCTCCATTTTCTTTCCTTATCATTTTCTATATTATCTCCTGGCAAAGCCATTTTTTTTTCTGTCTGGCTACATTTCATCACAGGTACCTATCTCAGGTTTATCCAAAGTTCATTCCGTATGTCTATTCTCCCATTTCTCTGAAATATGTTTCCTTACTTGATTGTCTGAGAAAATTATATTCAGAAGAGAGGACAGCTCTTACATGCCATTATCTCATCATTTATATCAGCAAAATTCATTTCTCCCCTCTTTGCTTGTGTTTTCCCTTGAGATTAAAGAGAAATCAAGGTATAGGATCAAGAATTGGATGAGCCTTAGATAGAATCAGACCCAAGTCTGTCCCTTCAATGGAGCCAGATTGCTAGTGCCTCAGACCACTCTTCTCTTCCAGGCAACACAAGGGAAAGGGAATTTGGAGCTTCTATTCACATTAGTATCTGCAGGCCCTGGTCAATTCTGAAACCATGAATAAAGGGAAAGAATATATATGTGCACATCTGCCCCATTTAATGTCTAACTGTGTGACTCTTGAGAACCGGGGATATTTATTTCTTTTCTATCTTCAGTGACTAACACATTAAATTATTATTAAACACACTATTGCTTAAATAGTCAGTATTATGCCAAACCTTAAGATTGATTTCCCTTTCCACAATACAGCGATATCTTGCTTCATTGCATTTCACAGATACTGCACTTTTTTACAAATTGAAGGTTTCTGGCAACCCTGCATCAAACAAGACTATCGGCATCATTTTTCAGTGGAATCTGCTCACTTTTGTATATCTAAGTTACATTTTGGTAATTCTCAGAAAACTTCACACTTTTCTGTTATTATTACATTTGTTAGGGTGATCTGTTATCAGCGATCTTTGATGTTATTGTAATTGTTTTGGAGTGCCACAAATTGCAACCATATAAGTTGGCATATTAATTGTTAAATGTGTGTGTCCTGACTGCTCCACTTCCTAGCCCTTTCCCCCATCTTTCTCTTTTTTCTCAGGCCTCCCTATCCCATGAGATGCAATATTGAAATTAGACCAACTAATAACCCATCATTGCCTCTAAGTGCTCAAGTGATAGGAAAAGTCACATCTCTCACTTTCAATCAAAAGCTAGAAACGATTAAGTTTATTGAGGAAGCCATGCCAAAAGCCAAGATAGGCCAAAATCTAGGCCTCTCGTGGCAAACAGATATCCAAGTTGTGAATGCAAAGGAAACGTTCTTGAAGGAAATTAAAAAGGCTGCAAGAGTGAATATGCAAATGATGAGAAAGGGAAGCACACTTGTTGCTGATACAGAGGAAGTTTTTGCTGGTCTAGAGAGAAGATCAAACCAGCTACAACATTATCTTAAACAAAAGCCTAATCCAGAACAAAGCCCTAACTCTCTTGAATTCTATGGAGGCTGAGACGTGTGGGGAGCCTACAGAAAAAAATACTGAAGTTAGGAGAAGTCGGTCCACAAGGGTTTAGGAAGGAAGCCATCTCTATAACATAAATGTGAAAGGGGAAGCAGCAAGCGGTAATATAGAAGCTGCAGCAATTTTTCCAGGAGATCTAGCTCAGATCGTTAACAAAGGTAGCCAGTCTAAACGAGAGATTTTCAATGTAGACCAACAGACTTTTATTTAAAAAAAAATTAAAAAAGAAAAAAAGATGCCATCCAGGTCCTTCACAGCTAGAGAAGAGAAGTCAATGTCTGACTTCAAACTGCGAAGAGCAGGCCAACTCTCTTGTTAGGGTCCAATGCAGTTGGTGACTTGAAGTTGAAACCAATATTCAGTGACCATTCGGAAAATCCTAGGACTCTGAAGAATTGTGCTAACTCTACTTTCGCTGTACTCTATAAATGGAACAACAAAGCCTGGATGACAGCACATCTGTTTAGAACATGGTTTACTAAATATTTGAAGCCCACTGCTGAGATCTACTGTTCAGGAAAAAAAGACTCCATTGAAACGTGACTGCTCATTGGCAATGCGCCATGTCAATCAAGATCTCTGATGGAGATGGACAATGGGAACTATGTTGTTTTCATGCCTGCTAATACACTATCTACTCTGCAGCCCATGGATCAAGAGTCATTTTGACTTTCAAGTTTTATTATTTAATAAATACATTTTTGTAAGACTATGGTTGCCATAGAAGCTGATCTGGGCAAAGTAAATTGAAAACCTTCTGGAATGAGTTACCATCCTAGATGCCATTGAGAACATTTGTGATTCAGGAGAAAAGGTAAAAATATCAACAATAACAAGAGCTTAGAAGTTTTTCCAACTCTTGGGGCACCTAAGTGGCTCAGTCGATTAAACGCCTGACTCTTGATCTTGGCTCAGGTCATGATCTCACAGTCCGTGAGTTCAATCCCATGTTGGGCTCTGCGCTGGCAGTGCAGCGCCTGTTTGGAATTCTTTCTCCCTCTCTGCCCCTACCCCACTCATACTCCCTCTCTCTCTCTCTCTCTCTCTCTCTCTCAAAATAAATAAATAAAAACCTAAAAAAAAAAGTTTTCCAACCCTCATGATTGACTTTGAGGGGTTCAAAGCTTCAGTAGAGGACATAACTGCAGACGTGATGGAAACAGCAAGAGAATTAGAAATGGAGTCTGAAGGCATCAACTGAATTGCTGTAAATGCATGATGAAAGTTGAAGAGATGAGAAGTTGCTCCTTAGGGATGAGCAAATAAAGCAGTTTCTTTGCTTGATGGAATCTACTCCTGGTGAAGATGTTTGTGAAGATTGTGGAATCTGACAATAAAGGATTAAGAATATGACATAGACTTAGTTGATAAAGCAGCAGCAGAATTTGAAAGGACTGACTTCACTTTTGAAAGAAGTTCTACTGTGGGTAAAATGCTATCAAACAGTATGGCATGCTACACAGAAATTGTGAGAGTAAGAGTCAACAGATGCGGCTGTCTTATTTTATGAAATTGCCACAGCCACCCCACCCTTTAGCAACCACACCCTGTTCAGTCAGCCATCAAGGTGAGACCTTCCACAGTCCAAAAAAAAAAAAAAAAGACTCAAAGAAAGTTCAGATGATTAGCATTTTTAACAATATTTTTAAGATATGCACTTTTTTTTTTTTTACAAATAATGCTATTGCACACTTAATAGATTACAGTAGAATGTGAACATAACTTTTATACGTATTGGGAAGCCAAAAAATTCATTTGATATACTTTATTGAAATATTCACTTTATTGCAGCAGTCTGGAACCAAATCTGCAGTATCTCAGAGGTGTACTTATATTTGTGATGAGGTGATAAACTTAGCTATTAGACAAATGTATCTGTCTGACCAAATAAATACATGAGTTAATGGTATCCTATTTTCCATCAAAGACCGATTTCACCGAGGAAATTTATAAGGTTTAATAATTTTCAAGCATCCTCAACTTTGTGTAAGAACTGGCTAACTCATGAAATAACTTCACTGGTTTTCATTTATATTTTAGCCTTCAGTAGCACTTTGGATAATGACAGTATTGTTTGCTACCTGCTGTAGTCTTATTTAGCTAATAAGTACTTATTTCATTGTGAGCTTTTAGTTCTAGTATTCTGCACTGTGTTCATTAATTTGAAAATGATTTTTATGACTTTAAATGGAAAATCTAACCTCCAAATATAAATTATTTTATATGTGGGATTTTACTACTTGTAGTCTATTTTCCTATTAATGTTTAAAACATAGATAAGAAAACATAGTTTACAGTGAAGCATCACTACTGACACTTTGACATTCAGACATTAACTCTTTTCATTCCTGTTTCTAAGGAGTACACATGATAAAAAATCAAAAACTTAAAAAAAAATCTCCTCCTAGTATCTAAATAGAAGTGTTTCATTATTTTTGGCAAAAGAACATGTCAAAAAGACGTTTTGAAATCCTAGACAATTAAATTTACAATAGAATTTTAGTTTCAGGTACACAACATATACAACAGCTCTATACATTATGTTATTCTCACCACAAATATTGTGTGATATACTTAATGTACTCAAATAAGAAAATTAAGAATTAAAAATAAGGGGTACCTGGGTGGCTCAGTCAGTCAAGCGTCCTACTTCAGCTCAGGTCATGATCTCAAGGCTCAATGGTTCAAGCCCCGCCTCAGGCTCTGTGCTGACAGCTCAGAGCCTGGATCCTGCTTCAGATTCTGTGTCCCCCTCTCTCTCTGCCCCTCCCCTGCTCTTTCTCTCTTGCTCTCTCTCAAAATAAATAAAAACATTAAATACATTAATTTTTTTAATAAAAGAATTAAAAATAATCAAAGAAATATCACCAAAACCAAACCAAAAAATGCTTTATTTTTTTTTAAAAGGTATGTCTAGGAAAGGGTACATGATCTCCAAGAAAAGCCTGTGCTAATGGTAAAGGCCAGGAGTTCATTCAGAAGACCTCTGTCCTTGATCTTAATGTCACCTGTTTTATTAACTAGGTATATGACCTTGAATAAAGCTACTCAGTCTTTTTTTTTTTTTTTTGAGAGAGAGAGAGAGAGAGACTACTCACACATGTGAGTGAGGGAGGGGCAGAGAGAGAGGGAGAGAAAGAACCTTAAGCAGACTCCATGCCCAGCATGGAGCCCCATGCAGGACTCAATCCCATGTCCCTGAGATCATGACCTGAGCCAAAATCAAGAGTCAGAAGCTTAACCAACTGAGCCACTCAGACATCCCAAACCTACTCTTTAAAAATAAATAAAATAAAATACAATTTTAGTAAGGTTTATTTTTGCTTATAGAATTCAAGTTGTTTTTCAAAATGTAGAAAGATCTGTGATCCACTGTTTTTTATATCTTCTACTGGCTTGGGCACTAGAAAATCAAATTTCAACAACTGTGTTTGCAGATTGTCTTCTAGATGTCAGTCACATTGGCAGGCTTTTTGTACTCTAACACTGCAGTCTTTGCTCCAACAGGTAATTCATTTTGGCTAACAATTTCACAATTTCACCCTTCAGTTCTTTTAAAACTCTTAGGGAAATTCCATCTGATTCTGGGGATTTATATACATCCAGTTTCCAGACTTTTTTGTGATTTTATTACTTTTTAACTGTTTTTCCTGTTATATTTTCTTTAATATCTATTTATTGGGCAGCAATACTGAAAAACAGACGATAATGGCATCAAAATAATATTCAAAACCAATTTATTACAGCAGCAGGAAACACTCCCAATTTAAAGTATATTACTAGTATGTTTTCAAATTTTTGTATTTTTCAAATGGAAATGGAAAATACATATATATTTTGGGGGGAAAAAGAAATTTTCCCCCTACATATAGACATGAGCACAGATAAATATACACAAATTCAAATCATTTTTTAGAAAGTGAATAGTATAGATAGCATATTTGAGAGAGATTAGCAAAAGAGACTTGAGTATAACTCTTCAATTTTAAGTAATTTTTTATATATTCTATACTTCTAATCAAAGTGCACATAAAAATTCACTTATGTATTAAATCTAGAAAATTATTTTTAAAATGAAAATTTTTTACTCTATAATTATTTCAAATATGGCAGTTAGGTAAGATTCTAAAGTAATAATCTTATACTTTATATAAAAAGGTATGAATTAAGTACTTAATGGTATTAACACTTTGATAATGTAATTTTCAAAACACTGACTTAGCATTTGTGTTAGACCATTTTATAAATGTTCTGATTAGATTATTTTCATTTTAATATCATTAAATTTAAGGTATGTGTTTAACTTTGACAACCCACTAATTCTGAGAGTTGTTGAATATTAGTTCCATTTTACACATGAGGAAACTAAAGTTCATACATGATAATCATCGTACAGCCACAAAGATCCAGAGTGTAGATATGAACTCAGATGTGTCTGATTCCATACTCTCTCCATCATGATGCACTGCTTCCCTCAATTAACGTCACACTTCCTTTACAGCCATTCACTCCATTAGAGTCCCCTCACGTCCAGGTATACATGGAACATATGGATCAAGGGGCACCAAGAAAATTAAGAATTAGTTCAAATGGAACTTTTTTTTTCCATAAGTAGAGTTGGAAAAATCAAATTGCTTTTATATTGGGTGGGTGTGAATATGGTTTAGGGTGAACAGTGTAAGTACATCTGGAAGAAACACTGAAAGACCTCTATTACAATGTGATTCTTTAGAAAGGGAGACAAATTGGTAACTAGGAAACACATCCAATCTTGTCATCCTTTTCACTTTTCAATATATTTCAAAATTTTTATTTCATGCATCATTTTCAATCCTGTGTTTCTGGTTCTCAGGTTCCCTCCTCAGATTAGAGCCAAGCAAAAATGAAAGATTGACGGCTTGTGTCTAGAAAATTTATTTTAGTTATAGGATCCCCTTGAAATGTTAAACAAGAGGCTGTCATACAGAACCTGGTTAGATTATTCAACTCATCAGCTGTGAAATTAGTGTGTTTAGTTTCCACCACTCAATTCTCCTAAGAGGCTCTCTCCTTCATTCATGGAGATTTCTATAAAGCAATGCATTACAAGTCCCTTACAGATATAAATTGATTGGCTCTATTGGATCTGTGTAATAAATATCGGAACAACATTTCAGAAAAAAATATAAGGCATCAAACTGGGAGTACTGGTTTGTTAGTAATTAAGGAAAATGTTCTGTTTTTGAGTCATTGCTTTTCCTCCTCTTGTACTTTCCATCTCCATGAATCACAAAATCATTCAGCCCACAAAAAGAAAAATTATATTTATCTGATCTCATTTTGCCCATGCCTTGTCTTCCCACATTTAACCAGCAAATCCAGTCATTTAAATCTCAATATTCCTCAAATCTCTACCATTTCCCATGTTGTTTCCACTACTACTGACTTAATCTATTTCTTGCTTGGCTTTATGCCGTGGTGCACTGAGTATTTTGTCTTCCCTTAGAATCTAAACTATCTTTGACAGTCTGGCCAGCTAACTTTTAGATAATGTTACTGATAACATCAAATTTAAAATATGTTCATTGTTATACTCAAAAAAACCAATATATGTGTTTGTGTGTGTGTGTGTGTGTGTGTGTCTTTAGTACTTTTTAAGAGTTTTTGGATAAATTACAAAGTTCTAAACATTTCTTGTAAAGTATGACATGATCTTGTGCCATTATCTGGTGCATAGCCCCATAACTCAGAACTCTTTACTTTACCTTCCACTTCCCTTCAACCTCTACCCCACTTCCCTTTAGACATAAAGAACTTGCTGTTTCATGTATTCGTGACATGACAAGTCTTCCTGTTAATTAGTGATAGAACATTATGAAACAAAACACTACCTTTTCAATTTAGAAGCCTCTCTAATGTACAACCCTGTTGCTGATTTTATCTGTACTTCCCGTGTCATTAATTTTTATTGGGATATCACATTTTATTTTTTATGTAAGATGCCCAGGAAAACAGCATGTATACTTTTTAAATTTAACTCTTATTCAAGTTTAATACACTTAAAGTATAAAATTCATAAGCATGTGGCTTAAATTATCACAAAATGTATACCACTGTGTTACTACCATATCAAGATATAGAAAATTATCAGCATATCAGTAGCTCCTTTCAAATCACTTCCTGTATTACCCCTAATCTGTTTCCAAAGGAAAACACTCTGCTAAATTGTAACACTACAGATTAGTTGTGACCTAATTTTGAACTATATTTAAATGGAATAATTATTTTCTTTACAAAAGAAAACACAAAACCTTCATATAATCTGCATTATGATGGTGAGGCTAATCCATGCTACTGCAAGTAGCTTTATTTACTGATTTTAGCTGATATATAATATCCCATTTTATATACCTAACACAATTAATTTTCATTCTACTATTAAAAGACATTTGAACTGTTTAAAGTTTGAGGCTGCTGTGACTAGTACTACTATGAATAACTTGACTATCTTTGCCATGTTTTTGGAGAACATTGATACATGGATATAAATAGCACATTCATTTCCTTTTGTCTTTTATTGTTTACTGAGAAGGCCAAAGTCAGTTTTAGTGTTTCTCTTGAACATATGCATACATATATATAGTACTAAACAGTTATGCAACCATGAATAAATAATCCCAGATAATCCCAGATAGAAACACAAATATGAAGGATGAAATAAAAAAGAGTAAATATGATAAAGATAATTATTTATGACACACTACAGGTATAATAATTATTTTGATGTATAAAATGAAGAAAGAGTTACTACATGCTAAAATCACATAAAAAGTGGGTGAACACGAATGAATCTTTTTTGAGAGATATCCCATTATATTTATATATAATATAAACATAATATATATATTTATATATATAACATACTATAAAATATATAATATATAAACACATAAATATATATGTGTATGTGTATATATATGTGTGTGTATATATATATATATATTCATATATATACATATATATATAAACCCAGTAAACACAAAACAACATTCAGAGGAAAACAGCATGTGTATTTTAAACATATACATAAATATGTAATTACATATATATGTGAAATTTTCTCTAAGTTGTTAACACAGTTGTGTTAACCTTGTGATAATTAAACTATATGTTTCTGATTTTTATACTGTTCTGTATTTATAGCAAATTTGAATATATATAAATAAACAAACAGTTCCACAACTATTACAACATATATTACTGATTTCTTAAAGTATAGTGAAAATTTTACTTTACCAATCCCAGTCAATACAAAGACTTTAAAATGTTTTAATTCATTCATATTCTCCCAATTTTTATGCAATTTTACCATGTAGTAATCTTCTATTTTTACAAAAAAATACATTACCATACCCTCAACATGTCATAAATAATTATTCTTTATTTATCACATTTACCCTTTTCATTCCTTTCTTCATATTCTTGCGTCCATCTGGGATTATTTTCCTTTTGATGACAGAAGAGTTTAGTATTTTCTTATTACTTATATGTTGCTGATTATCTCATTTTTATATCAAAATTTCCTATTTTAAGACTAATTTTTATAGCAGAATTTTGCTGGAAACAGAATTCTAGATCTGTGGTTATTTTGTTTCACACCTTTGAAGATGGCCATATCATTCTTTCAGTCTTTTATTGTCCGTTGAAAAGGCTGAGTCCGTTTTAGAGTTTCTCTGAACTTGTTTTTTCCTCTGTCTGCCTTTAAGGTTTTTATTGCTATTGCTTTTCACAAGTTATATTTTCATTTGCTTGATGAAGTTTTGTTTTTTATTTTAATTTATTCTGGAGCTAGGGCTTAATATAATTTAGACAATTTTTATCAATTATCTCTTCAGATATTACTTCCATCAAATTGTTTCTCTTCGCATTTCCACCATATATGTACAGATATATGCTAGGAACTTTCTTATACTCTATCTGTACTTTTCACTTTTTTCTCTCAGTATTGTAGTTGGGATTTTTTTCTGTTTCATGTCCTAGCTAACTTCTTTTTCTTTAGATTTTTCTACCCTGTTACAAAATAAAGTTTCAATTCTTAATTTCATTCATGGTCATGGTATGGTTCAAGTCCTAGAATTGCCACTGGATACTTTTTTATATTTTCCAACTGCAATTGTCCCTGTTGTTATCTAAGTTCTTGAACTTATTACTCTCATGTGTAAATTGTTGTTTGATAAATTCAAACCTATATATCCTGCATGTCTCTTTTATTTTCTATTTTTACTATGGCTTATGTCATGACATCTTATCTCGTGGCAGTTCTGCAAATTTTGACTGATTGCCACACATTTTGAATGAAAAGTTATAGAGACAATTTGTGCCTCTGTTTGGTATTACATTCCTCCAAAGAAGATTTACTTTTGTTCACAAAACAAAAACACAAACAAAAATAAGCAAGCAAAACTTAATTTACTCAAAGAATGGGAAATTATCTCTGTTCCAGTCCTTTTTAGAAGATTGTTTATTTTCTCTTCATCTTATTTCTAGGATGTAGGCCTACACCTTTGTTGGAGGTCCCTAATAAAACCCTGGGGTATTATCACACAGATCCTCTCTTTCGTAGATCCCAAGAATTCCACATTATTGCCTCCTGATCCTGTAAAATTGCCAGCAGATCTATTTTGTTTTAGCCCCCAATTCTTCTCATCCTCTCTTTGCAATTTTTAAACCAACAAATATCTCAAAGAGGGGAAAGCTCTATATTTAGCTCATATCTCTTGAGAGAAGCATTTACTTCCCTTTTCTAAAAGACCATGGCCTTATAACATCTCATTGCCTTAGAAATTCTCTGATGTCTTAAAACTATTTCTTTGGTTGAGATTTTCATGAAGGCCTTTATAGGAAGGATTTTCTGCACAAAGCTTGCCTGTCACTACTAAAAGAAGTAGGAAAAAATATTTATGTATAAAACTATAATTTTCAATAGAAGTTATATTAATTTTGATTGTAATGGCATTTATTTATAATAAGTCAAAAAGGTATTTAGTTATTTATTATAAATACACTCATATAAATATAAATCTTCAACATTAGAATCTTTCTTGAATGTCTGTCCTCTTGCTCCTAAGTTGGTATTCATAACTAGAGAAAAGATAGCTTTCAGTCCCCACAATTATGTTAGTGCAGAGATGATTTCTAAAAAGTAAATATATACTACTTACATAAGACAAGTGCTACTTTAATCCAAGTTCTAGCCATTCTTATTCCTATTTTTAACATCAACTATAGGACAAAAAGAACAACTAAATAATTTTTCTCAGGTCTTGAAGGCAGCCAATATTTCATTTCCTTCCTGATTATTCCTTGAAATAAACAATGAATACCTGACAAGAGCCATTTTGGGAGATATATTTCTAAGTCTGAGTCAAAAAAGAAAGGCTAAAAAGTCCGTGGTCAAGGGTTACAGATCTGCATAGTAATTCACTAACCGAACACCAGCTTCTCCATTCCATTTCCTTCCTGAACTCAAGAGCCAGGAAATAGAATCTTTGATGTTAGAGAATCTATGAAGAGAGGTGTTTGAGACTCTTTGAAGTCTATAAAAATAGAGGTTTTGTTTCTTTTTTGTCAAACATAGCATTCCTTTTTCAACAAATGTCTTACTGGATTTGCAAACGATTGGAATTATTTTTTGTTCATACTGGCATATTGAAAAAAAATTAACTCACATGGTCAAGTGGTGAGTAAGGGAGTATAAATCTAATATAAAGTCTGGGGTGTAATTCCCAAAATTTCAGCAAGAATTAGAAGACAGCATCCTTCTTTGTTTATAGAGTGCAGACTCTTCTAGAGGTGGTAATTAAATATAACATATCATAATGGGTCAGCAGTTCCAGAGTGTGGAAGATAGTCTCCTTATAGCACATGGAAGAGTTCAGTGCTCTTCACAAACTCTGTTTAGTGTGATAGAAAGTGACAGGTGCAACACTATAGTATACAGTGATAGAATTAGTAGGAGTAATGTAATGGAAATAGTAGCCTCAGCTGCAGCTGCAGCAACTCCTGATGCTATTTATTGGATGACTGCTATGTGTATATGTATAAATATACAAACACACACACAAATATATGTGTATCTCAAACATTTTTCTCTAAGCATATATAGCTGACACTATAAAGATGAGGAAACTGTCAAAAGTTAACTAGTTTCCCTAGGCCAATAGCCACCGATTAAACAGCTAAATATCAAAAGTGCCAAGATTTAAACCCATATTTTACTGCCCAAAGTCACTACTACTTCTATATTTAATATTTTACCTAGCATTTTACTTCTTACAATATTCACAAAAAAAATTGCTCTTTCCTACATATTTTTCTCATTCTAGCTTTTCCTGAATTATTAATTCCTCCAGACTTTTTCTGGAATCAGTTCAACCCTTTTCACTGTTGGCTTTATTTTAGGCATTGTTGAGCTCTGATGGCCAGGGTGATCCTCATGCAAGCAGAAAGCTGCCATTTCTCATTAGCCCCTGCTGTTTATCACAAAACTAGCTTCAAGGTTAAGCCGTGTATGCAGTGATCGCTAAGGTTTGTCCTTGCTTTTTGCATTTGATGGAACATCTATGAATATAGACCAAAGCTAGGCATTCACTATTATCTTACCATTCTAAACCAGAGAAGGAGGATAATTTAATGAAATCAATAAACTAATATATTGCAGGTATCTATACCATGATAATCACAATCATAGTTCACCAGTTGCTTCTAATTAGGAAATAAAGGACGCTCCAGCATCTTTACAAAGAAAATCAGATTTGTTAATGCATTTGTAACCCTGGTATATTAAACATGTTACAGTTAAGCAGCCAGTTTAACCAAGTGTGACAAAATATGATAAGCCTCGGGGAATTAATATGATTGCCCCATAGGAAGGATGTTGATAATGAAAAATAGGAAAGAGCAATAAAGCTGGGATTTCCATTTTAAATGCATACAGAGACCAAGTGGCTATTGATCATAAAAAAACCAAAGCCAGGTGGTTTAGGTCCACAACAGAGAGTAGAGACTGTGGTGAACTGAGGAGCTCATGCCCTCCTTAGTGTGACAGTCACAGCTCATGATAAAATATTGTTAGTATTGGGGTGCCTGGGTGGCTCAGTCAGTTAAGCATCCGACTTCAGCTCAGGTCATGATCTCAGGGTTCATGAGTTCAAGCTCTGCGTCGGGTTCTGTGCTGATAGCTCAGAGCTGGACCATGCTTCAGATTCTATGTCTCCCTCTCTCAATGCCCCTCCCCCACTTGCACTCTGTCTCTCAAAAATAAATAAACGTTAAAAAATTTTTTTTTTAAATATTGCTAGTATTGTAAAAACTCTAAATTCTGAGGGAAAATCCAGAAATCCATACTTCTGTTAAGTCTTCTAATTTTTGAATGTTGTAAGTAGATTTAATTTCTCTTAGAAAAATGGAAACAAGTCTGGCATTTGTGATCTTTGTACCACTGAAGTGTTTTGAAGGCACCTAAAAAGTATAAATTATCACCAGTTTCCTTTAAAAAATCCGCAAATATCTACAGACACATTAGCAAGGCTTGTATATCATACAGAAGCTTGAAGTAAATATAATGCACAGAGTTACCTCTGATTTTCCTCATTGTAAAAGTTTGGGCAACAGGAGTTATAAACTGAAGTATTAATTATATACATAGTAGACATAATGGAATAAATTTTTAATAGAGAAAATATTAGACATTTTTAAAGAGAATTTAAACATCCCACAATTAGAATTAAAATTAAATTAGATTAAAAGCAACTACAGCAACATGACCAAAAGAAAACCCAGAACAAAGGCAAAGATAAAAGATTCCCAGTATAAGAACCTTAGTCATCTGTATAAAACATGAAACTTCTATATTAATGAACTAGTGTCTTTAAAGTAATATTTTTGCAATACATGAAAATTAATCTGAAATTATATACACCAATCATTCAGAATTCACACATGTAGTGTTTGGTCTATGCATGTAATTATTTTTCTTATCTATATTTATTATTTTTCCTAGCCTCATTTCAAAGATTCTTAAACTCTTAAGTTGCTTAGTTTTTTCCATTTTTATTCTGATCGTATATGTTTTAAAAGAGAGAAAAAGTTCTGAAATGATATTAAGTGCTTCCAAACTCTGAAACCTAACACTTAGAGACAAAAAGCAAACCTTTCAGGAACTTGGGAGTTTTTTATTTTAAATAGAGTGAATTATATAAACTAAATGTTATGTCATATCACAAAAGACATCTCATAAATACTAAGGCAGAACTTAACATTCAGCATAACTGAATTAGAGTCATTCATATAAGGGCACCTGGGTGGCTCAATCGATTAAGCCTCTGACTTCAGCTCAGGTTATTATCTCACGCCTTGTGAGTTCAAGCCCAGTGTCAGGCCTCTGAGCTGACAGCCCAGAACCTGGAGTCTGCTTCAGATTCTCTCTCTCTCTCTCTCTCTCTCTCTCCACCTCCCCTGCTCACTCTCTCTCTCAAAAAATAAATAAACATTAAAAAAAATTTAATTCATGTATTTATAAAACAATTTATCAGACCTTTCTCTCAGGGTACCAGAGATCACAGTAATCACAGAGAGTAATCACAGAGATCACAGAGATCACGTTCATAGCATGCTCAAAATCCACGGCCTTTTAATATTGGACGGATTTCAAAGCAAAGAGCTACCCAAAAGTACACTGGATGGTAGATGATGTCAAAACACTGTAACCACTCAAGTAAACTATCTATGCTGAGTTTATCATGAATCTACAGAAAAGATCTTGAAATAACTAGCAGATTTTTTATGCAACCCAGGGACATATTTCCTCCTTCCTTCCTTCCTTCCTTCCTTCCTTCCTTCCTTCCTTCCTTCCTTCCTTCCTTCCTGTTTGCTTGCATTTGAGGTTTATTGCAGAGTCCTAGACATAGAGCTGCAGGAAATTAGATGTGATGGGGTAAATAGGCCTTTAAAATTTTCCATCCCTGGGGTGCCTGGGGGGCTCAGTTGGTTGAGTGTCCGACTTCGGCTCAGGTCATGATCTCACGGTTCGTGGGTTCAAGCCCCACGCTGGGGTCTGTGCTGACAGCTCAGAGCCTGGAGCCTGTTTCAGATTCTGTGTCTCCCTCTCTCTCTGCCCCTCTCCCACTCATGCGCGCGCTCTCTCTCTCTCTCTCTCTCTCTCTCTCTCTCTCTCTCAAAAATGAACAAACGTTAAAAAAAATTTTTTAATGAAAATTTCCATCTCTCAGGGCACCTGGGTGGCTTAGTAGGTTTAGCATCTTACTCATGATTTTGGCTCAGGTCATGATCTCATGGTTGGTGAGATGAAGCCCTGCATAGGGCTCTGCACTGACAGCACAGGATTCTAAAATTCTCTCTCTCCTTCTGTCTCTGCCCCTCCCCTCTTTCTCTCTCAAAATAAAGAAACATTAAGATAAATTAAATTAATTAAATTAAATTGACCATCCTTAAACCTGTAGCTCCTAAATCTCTGCTGACAAGATTTATGTAAATTTTAATAAGAAATATCATTAAGTTCAAAAGTATTTATAGTAAAAAATAAATACAGTAAAATAAAATACTAACAAAACCAAAATCGATGGACAAAAACTAAAAGCTAAAAGTGAAAAGTTAAAAAAAATACAGTGGTACCCAAAATAGGAAGAATTCACTTTTTTTAAAAAATTTTTTAATGTTTATTTTTAAGAGAGAGTGCAAAGAGGGAGGTGGGGGGTAGGCAGAGAAATAGGGAGACATAGAATCTGAAGCAGGCTCCAGGCTCTGAGCTGTCAGCACAGAGCCCAACACTGGGCCAAACCCATCAACCATGAGATCATGACTTGAGCTGAAGTTGGATGCTCAACCAACTTAGCCACCCAGGCACCCCAGGAAGAATTAAGTTTTAATACAAAATCATAAGAATTTTTAAAGAAAATGAGAAAAATTAAATGTTAATGTTACAGAAGAAATAGAAGAAAAAGTAAAGAAACTTGACTAAAATATTAAGAATTAAAACTAAAAAAATTAAAACTAGAAATATTGGTTAAATAATTTTTGAAAGGAATGAAGAATAAGGAAAAGTATAATAGTTTATCAACTTTGGACAAGTGCTAGGAAAAAATATTGCAAACTGAAAATCATGTGACCTTATAAACTAATGAGAAAGAATTTTTTAAGTACCATAAAATAAATAGTATGAGCTAACATTAATTGTTTGCTCATTTAGTGTCAGATGTATTTTATAGCTCCTGGCTAACAAAATCTAATGATATTAGAACTTTTACCTATATATTTTACATTTACCAGTAGACTCCTAGACTGTTACCTAAGGTCAAAAGTGAATACTCTTAGGTAGAGTTTAATCTCTCTTCCTCTAGAACATGGACTATTTCCACACAAGCATAATAAAGATAATAAAGAAAAATGAGGGAGGGCTTGGCTATAAAGGAAATACTGATAATTCATATCAAGCACTGTATGTACATTAGGATGGCATTGGAGATTAGCTATTTAAATGGGCTTAAGTTTATTAAAAAGTTTCATGTAAATCAACTTTCTTTAATTTGTAGTATTTTCAATTTCACTGCATGAACAAAGACATTATCATTGCAGACATTCTTAATGCCCTACTTTCTTCATGAGATTCTTAATTGGCCCTCTGGATTCTTAGTCCATTCTTACTTAACACACCTCATTTCAATTGCAAACTCTTAACGTTTTTAACAATTTTGCTTTATTCATATTTCTTACTCATCTGACAGTGAACTTGAGGCTTCTTTCACCCTGTTAGCTGACTCCAAGTTTCATATTTTCTTCACATGTGTGTCTATGTGTGTATGAGGGCCCCTATTCAGATTTATGCATGTGCATAAGGCAGCCATTGAATCCATCTGCACCCATATTTCTAAAACTGTTTCAAATTAATTGGTGAGGAGAAAGAACTCTTCCTGTTCTGAGGAAGAAAAACGTAGCATCAGAGAGCACTACTCTTACATATGGCTTTACAATAAGGAATATTTAGGAAATATTTATTAGACAAGTTTTAAAGAGAGTTGTTATATTAATTACAGTGGTGGCAATATATTTGAAATATGACATGGCACTTTTCACCATGGATGGATTTGTTTTGGATCCCAAGTGAAGGAGTTTTGCCAATTATCCCACAGTAGAAATATCAGATATATGATTATTTTTTTCTTTTTTTTAAGTTTTTTTAATGTTTTTATTTATTTTTGAGACAAAGAGAGACAGAGCATGAGCAGGGGAGGGGCAGAGAGAGAGAGGGAGACACAGAATTCGAAGCAGGCTCCAGGCTCCGCCTGTCAGCCCAGAGCCCAACGCGGGGCTCGAACCCACAGACTATGAGATCATGACCTGAACTGAGGTCGGACACTTAACCGACTGAGCCACCCAGGCGCCCCCAGATATATGATTATTTATTAACAGTTCTGTAGATCTGTTTGTATCCAAGTAAACCACAAGAAAATTTTGTGAAAGACCATATCCAACAATCCAGCAATCTTAACATCTCATGGCTCCTAGAAGAAAATAAATCCAGTGAATCAGAGGAGACATCCTCACATGAGAAGAGTAAAACTAATACAGAGTCCAGAGATGAAAAAATGAAAATGTGTAGTTTCTGAATGCCATTGGGTCTCTGTATTGACCTTCTCTGCTTATCATGGAACAACAATATTGGCTTTCACATTAATGGCCACACATGTTCATGAACCATTTATTTTCACTTTTTTAAAACCAAAAGTATTGTGTAGATTGTTTTTTTTTTAATTTTTGACATACATTTATTACATCAGTGTTCAAACCCAAAGGTTACATTGCTGGCCTCTTTGATATTAGGATTATTCAATTATATTTTATTTTCTCTTATTATTTCAGTTTTATAAGAGATGGAGGCAAGGTATTGGGACAATACCCTTTTTACTGGACTACCCCTTTTTACATTCAGCAGAAACTTTTTTCTATTTATTCCTCTAGCCTCTTTGCTGCACACAAATATCTTTTCTTTCCTTCTGAAGCACAAATCTCTTCGCGCTTCTGTTCATTAATTCATTATCCATTGAATAACACTGTGGGGAGCAATGTGTTGCTCCCCACGGTGCTTTTCAATAAATAATGAAAGCAACCAGATAACTGGGCCTCACCAACACCCCAGAGGAGTGAGGAGCTGAGAATTTGTGGAAGCCACGGGATTATTTTTTGAAAGGGATTTTTTTTTTTTCATTTGTGCAATGCTGCAGTCTCCGGTTTCCTTATTTCCCCTCCTGGGCTCTATAAGCTTTTAGCTCTAAAGTTTTATTGAGAAGCACAACTGGGGACTTCTCAGGGATCCACACTGATCTTTTCAACTGACTGGCTTATGAAATTGGTGACTGAGGAATGACAGGAAGGCTGTCAGCAGCCATGGTGTCAGCTGAAAACAAAGTGAAAAGACATGCTTGAATCATAAGAGTCATGTTCATGACTAATATAGCCTTAGACTGCTTTTTTTCTAATGTCTTACCCATAGAACTAAAGCAAGATATAGGTGTTTATGTTGACTGGGCTCCATTTGCAATTTGTTCAGCAGGATGTATGATTTGTTGGTGAGTGTTTCCACACTGGTTCACACTCCCTAATCACATCATTCTACAATAATAAAATAAGATTGTAATTTGTACAGGCTTAATCAGAATATATTTTGTATTAAGCTCAGTATATAAAATACATATTTACTGCATATTATATCTCTAAAATTTCATCAGAAATTAAATCAGAATTAATTAAATAAGTAACTTGATGGGAAATCAAAGAGGGAGCTTCTATATTTGCAAATTCCCATCACTATGCACAACATCTTCTCACCTTTTCATGTTTTATTTATCATGTTTTATTCATCAAGAGATAAAAGGAAAAACACAGCACAAAATTTTAACAATAAGGCTAAAGGAGTTGCTAATATGTACCTTTGTTTTGAAATAGGACTGCACTCAAAACTTATTGAGGGAAAAGATAGCTGCCCACTTTTGTTCTAAAAAATATGAAGCAAATTAAGGCACACCCATCATTTCATTTGTGGCTTATCTTAGCATCTTGCAGACCTTAAAATCATGGTTTCCTGAAACTAACAAGTAATCTAGTGAGTTAAATAAAAGATCAACTTTTCTTGCCTTGGTTTTTGGTTGAATTAAAATAGCAACCAATACTCCATACTTAGGTTCCCATGTAAAGTCCTATTATGTAAGTCCAGGTAAATCCTTCTGGAAACCTTGTCACTACTATCGCCATCACCTTCAACTCCTCACCTCTGTAACTTGCACCTTTAATTTTCCTTGAAAGATATCTCATCAAGGATAGAAGTTACAATTCAGTATAACTTAGGGAGTTTAGAATACCTTCTGGACATACAATGTCTTAAAATGTTGCCCTGACAACTGTGCCCTAATTTCTGACTAAAACCCAGATACTCATGCTGGGAAAGATTTGATACTTCCTAGTTTCAGAGGTCATTTTCCTAAGGTGATGTAGATGAGGAAAATATGGGAGAAAGGAAGAGAAAGGAGTGACTATTGTGTGTAACTCAGTTTTAAGGTCATCTGAGATTATGCAATGGTAAAGACATGGGCTTTTAAGAATGAGGACTTTAGTTGAAATTCAGTTTTTCTGTGTCCCTTGGGTAAATTACTTAAATTCCAAGTTTAAATTCCCACAACTTAAATGAAGCTAACTTCATCATCTTGCATGATTACTGGTGGTATTAGAAATAATCCATATCAAGTACCTAGCACGGATCTTGACATCTAGTAAATGTTCAATAAATTGTAGCTAAATTATTGTAATTCTTCATATCCCTTTAGAATTCACCTGTTAATTCACCTAATTTCAGCTACCAATCTGAAACATATGGAAGCTTTTCTTTTTAAATATGAGCTTGAAAATTCTGTATTATGTATGTAATTTTAGAAATTACTGAAACAGTGATTTCTTTATTCTTAAAACACCTGCTCCATTACTGATATTTTGTCAAATACCACCTCACAAGAACAGAAGTAAGATACTCCTGCCTTTTCTTCAAGCGTTTATTACATTTGTCCTTTTCAACATTTAGCCGTAAAAGTGATTTATGTGAGTTGAAAGTTAAAAGCGATAGCTTAATTTCTCAAAATTAAACAATCACTCAAATCTATGCAAATTGAAATGTCCAAATGTGATGGGAGATGTAAAACGCTAACTGCAAGTAATATTAAAAAGGCTATTATTTTAATAAATTAAAGACTGATGCTATCACGTTGCTAACAAAAGGCATCTAAGAACAGATTCCTCCACACTTCATTTATCTAATGCTAGGTAAGGTGTGGCAGTGAACAGCCCACCTTCAGGTCTCCCTACATTGCTTCAAATGGCAGTCACCGATGTATTAAAGAGATCCTATAAGAAATAACAAACATTGCCATCATCTGTACATTATTTTTTAAATAGGATTTTTAATATACTTCCTCCAGTTCTCATCTGTTCATGTGTATAACATATTTTACACCATAGCATCATAACTACATTGTGCTAAAGACAATTTCATCCATTTCAGTAGCTTATCCTGACACTCCTTTTAGGAAAAAAACAGCCATTTTGATAGCTAATGTTAAAAAAAAACCCACATATTGAATATGAACATATGAGCAGCTCAGAGCAACCTCTTTGTCATATTTGTCAGGAACTGAGAGCTGCAGTCAGAGAGCTCTTGGAGCTCAGGGCAGATGGAAATACGCAGTTTCTCAGTAAGAGAAGTCATTAATATTCAAACCTGTAATGGGTATCAGGAAACAATTCAATCCAAAATTTGAGCCATTTGTACCAGAATTAGTTTTGCTTTAGCCTTGTCATCAAAGAAATGTAGAATATTTTTCTTCATAGAATCCTGAAGAAATTCATGGGGAGAGAATACTTGAAAAATAAGTTTGAATTATATATATTTGTTTTTCCTTTTTCAAGGAAATTTTGTAGCAATTAATGATCAGACTTTTTAGAGTTGTCAATAGCCTGAGAGATAGGCACTGCGGAATGTTAGGAGAGACTTTCTATTTTAGCAGAGCTGTCACATTCTGCTTTTACAGACACTTTTCTTACAACCAGAATGTTCTAGTTTCTTGACTAACTTGAATACAATTTTCCATAGCTTGGTCTAATGCAGAAGTCAACCACGCTGGAAAATGATTTATATGACAACATACAAATACACATACAAATCTGTAGTGACTTAGGGCAATTTTTTCGGTGTGGTTTTTCTTAATTCCTATCGTCTACCTCAGTGAATGCACAGTCAAGTAGAATCTAGGAATTTTCCATTCTACGGTAAGTAATGCTTAAGACCAAAGTTTTCAAAGCTTTTCAGTGTGCATGTAGAAGAAAAACCAGTGAAGTTCTTATGATATCACCAATGTGATGATAAAAGCAAACGTTAGAATTCTTAATTTGTTTTAAAAAGTAACTTTTTTAAATGGTCAAATGATTGCAACAAAAATTAAAATAAAACTTGTGTAGGTGAAGGGCCATACAAAAAAATTCTAAATAGATAGAGGTCTTAATTTTCACAACCATCATTCTGAATTTGAACATATTTGGAAGAATATTGCCTGAAAGACACAGGCATATGAAAGTTTTTCCAACCTACTGACAGAACACGGTAGCAGTCCCATTCATTCTCATAAAAAAACAATGCTTAGTCACAAGAAGACATGCGTCGAAGGGGCCAAAGTTATAATTTAGTACATTGCACAATTGGGTATATTTTTTAAACATGTTTTGTATATTCAAGTTTTTAAATAGTTAAGATGTAGTAATGAATTTCTGCTCATATTTAAGTTAACTGAAACTGCATTCCAAGTTTATATAACTATAACATAAAATGCTATATGTTATTTGAGGAAGTAATTTGGTGAGAGGGAAAAGGAAGGAAAGAAGAAAAAAGAAATGAACATTATCTCCTCACTAAGGACATATATGAATTAGAAAGCAAAAAGGGTATCAGGGAAAGAAAATGTTAGCTTTAGGCTTTACAAGATGATTAAAGGGGAAAAAAAAAAGAGACCTTGAATTTTGAAAAGCTGCTCAACAAGATCTTGCCTTTATCCCTCTACTGTATGTTAAAAAAAATACATAGGTATAAGAAAATAAACTTATTTTATAACATTCTTAAAAATAGATGCCTCCTCTATTATGAGTATCCTCCTTTAACCTGATTATCAATAATTAATATTAAAATCATGTATTTTAATATGAGTATCCTCCCCTAAACTGATTGTCAATAATTAATATTAAAATCATGTATTTCTTCCTATTTCCCCATAATTATCTACTGTTTCCATGAAATAAAACTAAAGATGCACACAAACCAGCTGTGCTCTCTTTGTTAATAGCCCATATATTATACAACTTGGAATTGATCCTGACAGGTTATTTATTGTTGGCTTTATTCCAAGGATGGAAAAGAGTATAACAGTGTGAAAAAATAATATACGGAGAAAAGAATAATAAAACAAAGGAAAAAAGAGAAAAATAATTACAACTGTGCAATCTTTTTAAATGTGTATACAACATGCTTTGCTAAAGTAAGTATAGCACATGTTACCAGACGTTTGTTGGAATTTATAATTTGAATTTCTTCTTAAAATTTAAAATTTGATTATAAGATAAATTATATTTATATTCTAATTGTTTGGTTTAAATCAAGGGAATATTAATATCTATATTTCAGTAAGTAGAATTATTTCTCATTGATTTAAATAAACAATTTCACTTGTTTCTAGTTGAAATTTTGGGGTTTTCTTTAATCTTTTATTTATTTCGTGGGGGAGGGACAGAGGGAGAGTGGGGGAAAAAGGGATCCAAAGCTGGCTGTGCACTGACAGCAGAAAGACCGATGCAGGGCTCTAGAACTCACAAACCCTGAGATCATGACCTAAGCCAAAGACAGGCGCTTAACTTACTGAGCCACCCAGGTGTCCCATCTAATTGAAATTTTAAAATAAATACATTGCCTATTTATTTTGACTGCTCACAGTGAATGATGAATTGCGTAAATTATTTTTAATAATTCTGACCTTGCTTCTATAATCCATATTTTGTTTCCAACAGTTTAATCAAGTTGATTGTTTTCTAGAGTTTCCTGTAGCCTGATTTTTCAAACCCTCCTTAAACTTGGATTCCCATCTGCCCTATCTGTTAATGTGAAGAAAGATTGATATAATAGGAATCAAGAAGTTTATCAGATTATGCACATTCTTTTATCTTCTGCAGTTATTCTTCCCTAGTTGTACTTTTAGATGAATATAATATGAATTCTTCTGGGTCTTTTTTCTTCAAGAATTAAGTTTCTGAAATTCAACTGTACTTTAGCCTATACTTTACATTGTTTATTAATTTTTTGCGCTTTACTTTGCATTGAATGAATATATTTATTCATTGTATTTTTTATTTATTTATATATTTATTGTATTCATCCATTTTACTAATGAAATATATGTGTGCTATTATCAAATCTAATTAAAAACAAATATGCAAAGAAAATTCTTCATATATGCTGAGAAAAGTATATAGAAGATTTGCATTTATGCTTAGGAGAAAAATTGCTAAATGACAGAGTGTCTGTGTCTTAAAATTGGTTAAATAATGCCAAACTGTTCCAAGGTGGTTAAAGCAATATGCATTCTTAGTAACTAGAATATGAAGATACTGTGTATCTGTAACCTTGCCAATATGATCATCACATGTTTATGATTGGTGAGCAGTGGTAACATATTGTCTTTTAAATTAACATTTTCCGTATTATCAAGAGTTGAAAACCTTTTCACGTTTTTGTCAGCCATTTGCATTTCCTCACATGTGAAGTACTTAATCCTAAAACTGATTCCTTCTCTTTCTCTCATTGATGTAAGCATTCGTTATCCATTCTAGGGACTAGTTAATTCATGGTCTATTGTGTATGTAACAAATATCTTCTTCACTTGCAATCTTGGCTTTTCTTTCTGTAAAGTATCTTTTGGCATTTCGCACTTTTATTAAATTTTATTATTATTTTAATTTGTATTTGGTGTTTTTTACCCCTTATTTCACAAGTCTCTCTTTACCATAAAATATTGGAGATTATTTTCTATAGTACATGCTAGAAATATGTACAGTTTGGGATTTCACATTCAAGTCTTTGATCTGGCTAGAAGTGACTTGTTTTGCATGAGATAGGGGTCCACTTTCATTTTTTTCTGTATAGATATCACTTAGATCTGGTTTTGTTTTTTTATTGTTAAAATGCTATATTGGGTTCACTGCTTTACATTACCGCCTCATCATATTTCAATTGTCTGTATATGTGTGGACCTATTTATGAGAAATCATATTATATCAGTCTATTTGTTCGCAAACAAAGATATGTTGGTTTCATGACCACATCTCCTTAGTGTCTGCATCTGATAATGTAAGTATTCTTTGTTCTTCTTTATGACTAACTTGGCATTTTTTGTCCATTGCATTTCCATATGAATTTTGGAATCCATTAGTCAATTCCACTGGGATTTTGAATAGTGCTGTAGTAAATCTAGAATTAAATTATGGAGAATTGGAATTTTTGAAGATTAAAAATTCATATATATATGTATATATGTATATATATATATATATATATATATATATATATATATATATATAGTATCTCTCCATTGATTTTGGTCTTCTTATGTTTCTCAATAATTTATTTTTTCTTACACATTTTCTTTCATTCCTATGTACTTTGTATATCTGATGCTATTAAAATGGTATTTCAAAAACTTAAACTAAAAGTTTATAAAATCTAAAATATCTAAAAATGGAGGTCAGATAAAAGGCAGATTTTTAACTAAGACCTTCTCTCTTTCGCTCTCTCTGCATTTGAACTGATCTCCATAATAGAAAAGAAATTTTTGTGTTATTCCAATTCTCTGAGTGAATTCTTTGGAATTTCTGGCTTAGTTTGAAAATTGAAGCTACAGTAATACTGTGAGAAACTGATATCATCTAAAGGTAAAAATGGGTATTTTTTATTATAATGGGGTTGATGGGATAATTTTAATAGTTTCGGGAGCTGACAATTTACAGCAATAAATGTAGTCATCTTATATCAGTAACTTACAAACTTTCTCTTATTGTGTATTTCATTGTCTGTATAAATACATAACATAGATTTGATGCAGTTGTTTGGTTAATTCTGAGCATCTAATTGCTTAAAATCAATTTATAATCTCAGTGTGGCATTCTTTTAAACTCAATTATCTTTTATTTAATAAAAATACATTCTTTTATCAAAATAGAAATTTCAGACACACATCTAAAACAACAACAACAAAAAAACTAAATATGTTAAACAATGGTTTTCAAGACATTGGACAGCAGGCCACAAAGGACAGTAATCACTGAGACAAGGAACAAATGCATTAGCTCTAGGAATGCCCCAGCTTCCTGACCTGAAAAGTTTACAGGTCCTGACACAGAGAAGGGGAAGCAAAGTGGAGCCTTTAAGTTAAGAGGATTGAAGTTAGAGTCTTCATAGACCAAGGTAGCCACAATTATAAGACAGAGTATTAGAGATGAGAGAACTGATCTGTACATGAATGTGTAGAAATTACTTGAGGCCAAGGCACTGTCCAAAAGGATCAGTGGAAACAATACTCAGAGATCAAATAGGGACAAAATTAGTATCTATTACCCTCAGCCAGTGTAGAAAATCTAAAAATTTACAGTGTTGGGTAGAGTACTTAGAAGGGTGTTACCTCAGTGGTGGTGAATGTTTAACCTTAGACTAAATGCTCTTTTGGTACTGCCTAACAAATTTTAATAACATCACAGCTGTTTACAAATAACTAAACAAAAATATCATACTGTTTCTAACTACTAAATTGTGTCACAGAATAAAGCCCAAGAATGCTTCTGGAATACAAAAGTACCCAGCATACAACAAACAATGCAAGATTCAGAATGTATGGATCAAAGCAGATTACCAGGAATGCAAAAGAGTAGGATAATATATCCCAAAGTGAGGAGAAAGTCTATTGATGACATTGATGAGCACTGACACAAATACTAATTTATAAAACAAGGACATTTTAAAAGTTATTGGAACTAAATTCCATATGTTCAAAAAGTTAGGTAAAGCCATATACAAGCCTCAAATCAAAATTTAGAGTTGAAACTACAGTGTCTGAAATAAAGAATATACTGGATGAGATTAATTACAATTAGATCTTAATGAATAAAAGGTTAGTAACTTTAAAAGCACCAAAACAAACTAGCAAAAATTAAATGCCAAGAGAATTTAAAAAGTTAGATAAGCATTGGTGAATTGTGGATCAATTTTAAGCATCCTAAATCAATGAAAGGGGGAGAAAAATATTTAGAGAAATTAAGGCAGAAAGATATCCAAATTTCATGAAAACTATAAACTCAAGAAGCTAAACAAAAACCAATCATGAGACACATGAATCCTAGTGAAATTGCCCAAGCCATTTAGAACAAGAAAATCTATAAGCAACAAGAAACAGGCACGTTATTTACAAAGGAATAAAGATATGGATGACAGCAGATTTCTCATTTGAAAGAATGTAACTCAGAAGACACAGAACCCCATCTTTAAGTATTGCAAAGAAATTCAATTTGGGATTCCATATCCAGAGAAAATATCTTTCAAAAATTTGAGGCAAAATAGACTTTTTCAGACATACAAAAGTTCAAAGAGTTCATCACCTATAGACCAGCATTACAATAAAAGCTAGTCTTTCAGGCAGAATAAAATGAGAATAGATTGAAATATAAGAGCTGCACAATGAAATAAAAGCACAAAAAAGGACAAAGGATAACTATATGGGTAAATGTATAGGATATTCTTATTATGAATTAGGTCTTTTAAAAATATAATTGACTAAAAAATAATAACACCAAATGGAATTTATAACATATGTGTAAATAAAATATGACAACATCAATGCCAAAAATCCCTGTGAAATAGGATTGTAAATACACTTTTTACCCTGAATATTTCCTGTAGTTAATAAACATGAGGAAACATTATTTCCTAAAACAATTTAGTATAAGGATACTCATAATAATAAATTTATAATAAATAAATGCTAATAATAAACCAATATGAACAAATGCTTCATGAAAAATGTATCCTATAAAATGTCTTAAATGGAAACAGAAAATGAAAACTCATTAATAAGGACTATTAAACCATGTTACTTATTCTAAATGTTTGTCGAACAAAAGTATAAATAAGTCAGAAGTTGACAGAAAAAAATGATAAACATTCATAACAATATATCTATTGTGATTTCTTTGTATGATGGGGAAGTTATTCTACGGTAGTTAAATGCACATAAGCATAAGGTCCCAATGAAGATAGTAATGACAGTGTTATAAATGCAGGTGATAAAATATCTTGGTGATATAGTACAAATGTGTATCCTGTTAGTTGTTCTTTTAGAACAGCTTGAATTTATCAGTAAGATACTCATGACCATTTATTCAACTAAAGAGGAATTGCTTGGAAAACGATGTTAATGGGCAAAAAAAAAAAAAATGCTTTTTAAATTACTATTGTAGTGCTATTTTGTCCCTAAGGATCCTCCTGTTCCATCATTATCACGAGAGGCCCAACTCCAGTTTGATGACAACGGCAATAATAATGCTTCATCTTCAATATCTTTAAGCAATTGTAATAAATGCATACTGCATTAATATGTACAGGTACAATGTGGTTTGGATCCAGATATATTAAAAATTCTACTGAACATATCTCTTAAGAATAAGAGTTCTAGTATTTGAGGTTTATATTTATCCCATTATTTATCAATTTAGCAAAATATAAAATATGAATGAATATAAGACATACAATAGACTTTAATAATGTTAATAGTCATACATTTTGCTGGGGAAATACTAATGTTTATCCATATAAACAGGTTGTTTATTAATACAGTAGAGTGGTGCATAGACATTATTGAGAATATAATAAGCAAATATATACTCATTTCCGCTTGAAAAAATAAAGCGAATGGTAAAACCTAAAACATATCTGGCCTGAAAGATCTCAAATATGACACACGAGGACTATAATTTCCCTCATATGGGTGAGATGGTCCATCCTCGGCTTTCACATTTTCTTCTACTCTCTGGAATAATACCTATACAAAAGAGGTTTTGTGTTCTCTAGGATTTTGGAATTCTTTATATGTAAGCATTTTGGAAGGTTCATTTTTTTACTAATGATACAATTTAATTATTGTAGATCTATAAAATTTCTTTGTTCTTCTGGAAATACTTATGGTAATTTAGAAATGCTAATAAAAATATTTATTCCATCTTTCTTGTTTTAACTTAAATACATAATGCTGTTCATAGTTTTGTCCCTTCGGCCCTTTCCCTGTCCTTCTGTGTTTAATTTCTTAGGGAAAATGCAGTCAAGTCCTTCCAATCAGACATATGTTGTCTCTTCATTGTATCTTCCACATGTCTTCATCTTTCTTGAGGATATTTCATCCCTTTATCTCTGTTTTATTTTAAATAACTAATTTTCTCTTAATGTCTAGGACTCTGACATTCATCTTAATGTCTATTTTCTCCAGAAATTCTGCCATTTTTCTCATTTACCTTTTACTCTTAATATACTTTCTTTTTTAATTTTTTTATATTTATTTATTTTTGTGAGACAGAGAGAGACAGAGCACAAGAGGGGCCGAGAGAGTGAGACACAGAATCTGAAGCAGGCTGCAGGCTCTGAGCTGTCAGCACAGAGCCAAATGCGGGGCTCCAACTCACAAACCATGAGATCATGACCTGAGCCGAAGTCGGACACTTAACCAACTGAGCCGCCCAGGGGCCCCAATATACCTTCTTTAAAGGTGTTTGGTCATGGGGCATTTAGGATTTTACTTACTAGAAATAGTAAGTTTTTAGTCTTGTCAAAATCAGTTTATAGCTCTTCAAAAATGTCCACACACTTTGTAACTACAAATTTTGTTTTTCGGGACCGCTGTTTGCCAATCAGGTCCTTTTACATCTATAAAGTCATCACACAGACTACCCATATCTAAAATGTCCATCATTTTTAAATTCTTAGAAGCACATTAGAAGCACATTAAATTTATAATAAATTTAATCCTTCTTTCTCAGGAAAAAAATGGCTTTAAAGTACAGAGTTACTTTGAACTTGTGAAATTGAAATTGGATTCCAAAAACATGTTATTTTTTTAATGGGTTCACTAAAGTGTCTTTTAGATTTAGGTTCTGTTATCTATAGTCCTAATTATTTTGTTTGCTGTGACAGGTGACTTTTTTTTTCAGCATTTTAGTGATTTATTTCTTTTTATACATTATAATCCTCTTTTTAAGCTTATCTTCAGTATGGGATAAATATATATATTATATTATATATTATATAATTATTTATGTATTTAATATATATAATATATATTATATAATTATATAATATATAATATATGTTATATATTATATATGTGTGTGTGTGTTCGTGTGTTTTAAGAAATGTACTCTTAGCTGTGAAAATCTCTCTCTTGAAAAGTTCTGCAATAGACTTTTCCAGAATTGCACCAGACCACAAGGTCTTAGACCAGTTGTTATTTAATTTCTCAGTTGAGGGGCATCTGCGTGGTTCAGTCTGACTCTTGATTTTAGCTCAGGTCACTATCTCATGGTTGGTGAAATCAAGCCCAGTCTTGACCTCTACACTAATAGCATGGAGCCTACTTGAGATTCTCTCTCTCTCTCTCTCTCTCTCTCTCTCTCTCTCTCTCTCTCTCTCTCTCTCTCCCCCCTCTCTCCACTCCTCCCTGGCTTGTGCATGTGTGTTCTCTCTCAAAATAAATAAACATTTAAGAAACTTCTCAAATTCCTATAGCACATGAACAATATAACTAGGGACTCTACACCTGCAGATGATGGGGGCTTAAGTTTTTTTGTTTGTTTTGTGTTTTGTGTTTTTTTGGGTTTTTTTACAAGCAATTTTTAGTTTTCTTTCACCCAAAGTTCAAGGAAGAAGACAGCCTATTTTATAATATACCTGAACAAGTGGGCAAGGATTTTCAACTTCTTTTCATAAATTCAATAGACTTTGAAGGTTCTTGGTTTATGTAAATTTCTAATTCTAGCCCTACTTTGGGTAGGTTCAAAGTCCTATCTTATTTTACTGTTCACCATTAAAACTCTAGATTCCTGCTCTGGGATCTTATATACTAATCCTCTCCCTACGCCATCCTTAGCCAGCACTGTATTTATTTGTGCATAAAGCATATAAAAAAAACCCTCCCTTTTTGTGCATATAAGGATTTATTTATTTTTTCTTCCTTTGTTCACTTTGTAGCTACAGCCACATTTCCTTCCAAAGGTTAATAGATCAGATTTCTGCGTATTGTCTATTGCTTAACTCTGAAACCATGACCCATTATGTTTCTAGATTGTGTAAAATATTATTTAAGCATTTTGTGGTGGCCTAGAATACTGTCTTGCCAAGCAGTCACATTCTTATTCTACCATACCATAAATTTTCAACTTCTGTTCTTAATGGGAAAATGTAAAGATTAAAGGGTGGGATCACAGGAATCTCCTTGAGATAGAATCATTTCTTCTCATTATTCTCTTTGTTCTATTGTATGCACAAATGATTTGGACTGCTGTCCACTATGTAGCTACCACTGCCTACTACAGTCCTTACAGATGTTTTTTTAAAGACTGGATACAAAATGGGACACAGGCTTTTTAACCTCATCTTTTCTTTGGTATAACTGAACACAAACGTATGAATCCTTTCATTTTAATAATTTTTGCATTAATTATTCACAGGGAAACAAACAGAAATAGCAATACAATAGATAGGAGAATTTAATAAAAGTTAATATACCCAAATGTTCTTACAATCATGGTCTTAGACTCTATTTTCTTCCAGAATGTCACTTCTATATTTATTTATGTATGTAGCACTAATAGTCTCCCAATCTTTGTGCATTCTGTGACATTCCCTCTTCTAAAGCCTCACACTTAAATTCATTTAAAATAGAAGTTTATCCCTTGTCTTTGTTGTATAATTTCTTACTTTTGGAATTTCAAAACTGAATCTAAAATTTTATCACATATTAGGAATTATTGTCTCTTGACACTGATTCAACAGTTAATAGGAAGACTGAAATATAAACCAGTTCTCAGGGACATTGCCTGTAATAGCAGAGAGACAGAGAGAGACAGAAAGAGAGAGAGGGAAAGAAAGAAAGAGAGAAAGAGAGAAAGAGAGAAAGAGAGAAAGAGAGAAAGAAAGAAAGAAAGAAAGAAAGAGAAAAAGAAGAAAAAGAAAAAGAAAAAGAAAAAGAAAAAAAAAAAAAGAAAAAGAAAAAGAAAAAGAAAAAGAAAAAGAAAAAGAAAAAGAAAAAGAAAAAGAAAAAGAAAAAGAAAAAAAAATCCTGCCAGTAAGGTGGTAGGTAAACCATTTCAAAAGGCAAGATCACTTTTTGGAGTAGGTTAAAGCCAATACCAGCATTTTTAGGAGAGATAAGTAAACCTATTATAAAACTCTTCCAAAATTCTGACCCACGATATAGTAATCTGCATAGCTCCCTATGATAACATTCCTGCCATTTCAAAAACTGTCAACAGTTAGTGATTACCTATCGCAGGCATCAAGGTTTTAGTCAATCATATCCCTAGTCAAGAGGCACTTAAGAAGTCCTGGATGACAGTTGGGTAACTGCATTAGAATATTTCTGATCCTACTTTACCTTCATTATAACAGCTTAATTTATTTTCTCTTTTCTTTCTTTTCTTTTCTTTCTCTTTTTTCACATCCCTGAGGTATACTGCATTCAGAAAAGCCTTTGTCTGGATTTTACTTTACCTTCCTTTTTCCATCCTCAACATACCCATGTCAAACTGAGAATAATTGATATCATATCTTATTAAAGACCATGGTTTTGTCATGTTTTACTTAGTCTCAAACTTCAATCTCCATTATTGTTCACTTTTAGCTACAACCACATTTCCTGACATAGGCTGATTGATATATTGGGTTTCTGTGTATTGCTCTTGCTTGATTCTGAAACTACAGTCCCTTTATTTTAATATCTGGAAGCTGTCACCTGTCACTAGATATCACCATAATTACTTTTAAGTTTATTTATTTATTTTGAGGGGCAGAGGGGGAGGAGAGAGAAAGAATCCCAAGTAGGCTCTGTACTGTCAGTGCGGGGCCTGATGCAGGGCTCGATACCACAAACTGTGAGATCATGACCTGAGTCAAGATCAAGAGTCAGATGCTTAACTGACTGAGCCATCCAGGCACCCCATATCATCATAATTCTTATGTTGATAAAATAAAATATTATATTATTATAAAATAACTAATAACTGAATATATAATAATAACTAAAATGTACCGTGTCCATTATGTGCCAGTAACCATGACAAGTACTTTGGATGCCTTATCTCATTTAACCCTCATATATATTATCCTCACTTTATATGAGGGAGCCAAATTTCAGATAACAAATAATTTAAACAAGGTCATACAGCTAATAATGTAGAAAATATTACTCAATCCCATTGTTGTGAACTCCAAATCTCAATCATATTAATCACTTTTAAACATTTTCTTGTCTGGATTTTCACCATAAGTGATTTTTATTTTTTTTTTTAACATTTGTTCATTTTTGAGAGACAGAGAGAGACAGAGTGTGAGTAGGGGAGTGGCAGAGAGAGGGAGACACAGAATCCGAAGCAGGCTCCAGGTTCTGAGCTGTCAACACAGAGCCCATCCTGGGGCCTGAACTCACGAACCACGAAATCATGACCTGTGCTGAAGTCATCTGACTTCAACTATATTCAACTATATTCAACTAAATCAGCCACCCAGCCCCGCCCCCCATAAGTGATTTTTAAAAAAAAACCCTAGCCATTAATCCTGACTCAATATTTCATGATCTTGGTTCTGACAGGAGGTTGTGTATCAAATGTCTTATTTTTCCATTAGAGTTACCCTTGGCTTTTTTCAATTTTTATGACCAATAGCGGTCAATGAAATAGCAGGACCAGAATCATCATCTTGATTGCTTTAAAATGACTTCTCTGGGCGCCTGGGTGGCGCAGTCGATTAAGCGTCCGACTTCAGCCAGGTCACGATCTCGCAGTCTGTGAGTTCGAGCCCCGCGTCAGGCTCTGGGCTGATGGCTCGGAGCCTGGAGCCTGTTTCCGATTCTGTGCCTCCCTCTCTCTCTGCCCCTCCCCCGTTCATGTTCTGTCTCTCTCTGTCCCAAAAATAAAATTTAAAAAAAAAAAAGTTGAAAAAAAAAATTAAAATGACTTCTCTTAGCTCAGCTAGCTACTGTTTCTGGGGAATAAATTTAGTGAACCTACGGTATAAGCTCAATTCCATGATTAAAAGTTGTGGATTCTTTGTACCAAAAACAGACACCTGTATTTTCTGTGTGACTTGTTTTAATTTAAAATTTTTATTGTTTTTATTTAAATTTTTTTTCATTTAAATTTTTCCTATGCCATTCTTAATCTGAGGTTCTCACTTGACTCCCGATCCCTGTCATTGGTCGGCATGTACATTGTCCCATTTACCCTTCTCTTTTCCTAATGCATCCAGAACTACCTCCTGCCCTCTCTGTCAAATCAAAGTATCTTTAAGAAGTTTCTTTCATCATTTATGTCAGTGGAGGCTCCACCAATCTTCATACTCCCAGATGGCTAAGAGATACTTTCATATCATTTTAATCATGTGCTTTTCATACCCCACAGATTTTTGACACTCATGAGATTATCTCTCATGCAGAGATTGGGTTAGATAAGAAACTATTAAAATTACATTATTTCTTTCAACTGTTGTTATAACTGTGGCTGCATCAAGAGTAAAATGATTTGGCTTTCTAGAGTTTATGCATGAAACCAGGTTAGGGAAGAGAAGAGGTACAGTATTTCCCTTTGCAAAATGCTATGATAATAATATGGTCAAAATATGATCAATTCTTTGAGGCATGACTTCACTTCTATTGATTCAGTCATTAAGGCCATGGGTGAATGTGATCCATAGCATTTACCTCTCACTAAAACTCATAAACAAGGTTCCAATCTCAGATTTTATGTTCTATGATCTTAAATATGTAAATGGAATGGTTTTTGCTCACAGTTTATGTGATGAAATGACTAACTCAAGTATATAATATTACACAGAAGATCAAAAGTAAAGACACACTTAATTTCCAAATTAACCAAATTACTAAGATAATAGAGAACATCATGCTGCAACACATTTTTTTTTGTAAGTTTTGGTAGTAAGAGGTTAGGAGGATCAAAACACATTCAAAATAATGGATAGACTATTCCATAGTCTGCAACACTACTAAATAAAGTAATCAACAAAAAATTGGAAGAGAAAATTAATTTTATATACAGGCATCCTTGTTTTATTATACCTTGCTTTAACTGAAGGTTTGCAGCAAACTTGCATCAAACAAATTTATCAGTACCATCTCTCCAATAGCATTTGCTGACTTAGTGTCTCTTTGTCACTTGCAATATTTCAAACTGGTGATTCTTGCAATATTTCAAACTTTTTCATCATCATTATTACATTTGTTGTGCTGATTAGTGATCATCGTTGTTACTATTGTAATTATTTTGGTGTGCCACAAATCTCACCCATATGAGATGGTGGACTGAATCCAAAAATGTTATATATGTTCTGACATCTCCACTGACTGGCTATTTCCCCCCTCTCTTTCCCTCTCCTTGAACTTCTCTATGCCTGAGAAACAGCAGTATTGAAATGAGGCCAATTAATAATGCTACAATGGCCCCTAAGTGGTCAAGTGAAAGAGTCACATGTCTCTCATTTTAAATCCAAAGCTAGAAATGATTAAGCTCAGTGAGGAAAGGATGTTCAAAGCCAAGATAGACTGAAATCTAGGCCCCCTGAGCCAAACACTTAGCCAAGTTGTAAATACAAAGTAAAGGTTCCCGAAGGAAATTAAAAACGCTACTCTAGTAAACACATGAATGATAAAAAAGTGAAATAGCCTTGTTACTGATATGGAGAAAGTTATAGAGGTCTGGGCAGATCAAACCAGCCACAACATTCCCTTAAGCCAAAGACTTATCTCCAGAAAGGCCTTGGGAGACCTGAGGAAGCTATAGAAGAAAAGTTCGAAGCTAGCAGAGGTTGGTTTTGGAGGCTTATGGAAGGAAGCCATCACAATAATATAAAACCGCAAGTGAGGCATTAAGTGCTGATGTGGAAGCTACAACAAATTTTTCAGAAGCTCTAGCTAAGAAAATTAATGAAGGTGGCTGCATTAAACAACAGATTTTAAATCTAGACGAACACCTCTCTATTGGAAGAAGATGCCATCTAGGACTTTCAGAGCTGAGAAGAGAAGTAAATACTTGGCTTCACAGCTTCAAAGGACAGGCTGACTCTCTTGCTAGAGGCTAATGCAACTGGTGACTTTAAGTTGAAGCCAATGCTCATTGATCATTCCATAAATCGTTCTAAAATCCTTAAAAACTATGCTAAGTCTACTCTGCCTATGCTCCATCAATGGAATAACAAAGCCTGGATGACAGCACATCTGTTCACAACATGGTTTATTGAATATTTTAAGCCTAATGTTGAGACCTACTGATCTGAAAAAACATTCTTACAAAATATTATTGCTAATTGACAATGCACCCTGTCACTCAAGAGCTCTGTTGCAGATGTACAATGAGATTAATGTTATTTTCAAGTCTATTAACACAATATTCTGCAGCCCATGGGTCAAGGAGTCATTTTGACTTTTAAAAAAAATACATTTTGTAAGGCTATAGCTGTCATAGATTGTGATTCTTCTGGAAGATCTGGGCAAGTAAGGTAAAAAATTCTGGAAAGGATTCACCAATGCTGTTAAGAACATTTGTATTGAATAGGAAGAGGTCAACACGTCAATATTAAAGGAGTTTGGAAGAACTTGATTTCAGTCCTCCTGGATGACTTTGAGGAGTTCAAGACTTCAGTGAAAGTAGTAACCACAGATGTGGTAGAAATAGCAAGATAAGGAGAATTAGAAGCAGAACCTGAAGATGGAACTAAATTGCTATATTCTCATGGTAAAACTTGAACAGGTGAAGACTTGATTCTTATGGATGAGTAAAGAAAGTGATTTCTTGAAATGGAAACTACTCCTGTTTAAGATGCTGTGAAAATTGTAGAAATGACAACAAAGGATTTAGAATATTCCATAAACTTAGTTAACAAAGCAGTGACTGGGTTTGGCAGGAATGACTGCAATTTTGAAAGAAATTCTACTGAAGGTAAAATGCTATCAAACAGTATTGTGTGATTGCTCAGGTCATGATCTCACAGTCCTGAGATCAACCCTATGTCGGGCTGTGCATTGGGTGTGAAGCCTGCTTAAGATTCTCTTTCTCCCTCTCCTTCTGTCCCTCCCCCACTTGCATGCACTTTCTCTCAAAAAAAAAAAAACCATAATAATAATTATAAAAATGTGTACAGGGGCGCCTGGGTGGCTCAGTCGGTTAAGCGTCCGACTTCAGCCAGGTCACGATCTCGCGGTCCCTGAGTTCGACCCCCGCGTCGGGCTCTGGGCTGATGGCTCAGAGCCTGGAGCCTGTTTCCGATTCTGTGTCTCCCTCTCTCTCTGCCCCTCGCCCGTTCATGCTCTGTCTCTCTCTGTCCCAAAAATAAATAAACGTTGAAAAAAAATTAAAAAAAATGTGTACACAATTTTTTACCTTAAAATTGGAGAAATATCTTCTCATGTAAAATCATATCTAGCATTTCCTGTATCAAGTTCCAATAAAATAGTTTTAAAGACACGGAAGAAATTAAGAAATTTAAAAATATACTGAGAGTCATAGCTGGAGGAAATCATAAGAGCAAGAACGGTAGAATAGAAAGAAAAAGTACAATCTAATAGCTGACATACTCTTGAATCTAAAATGCAATCTGCCAGAAAAAAAAAATGAAATACATTTTTCTTCCTTTCTCTGTGTGCACCTCGGTTCAGAGAACAAGTTACATAACAACCAGAAAGCTAGAAAGTAAACCTAAGAATGTAAATTTTGTATAAAAATGATTTGTAAGGTGAGTCATCAATATTGCCCTTTCTATAGACATTGTTAGACTGATATTGCTGGAAAACAACTGAACACGAAGTGTAAAGGGGTGCGGGATGACTGATGTAGAGGGCAGCTGGAGAGAAGGAGAATTACTATTACCAGCCTATTATATCTGGCATTTTTAGTTCACATAAATTAAGCACTCAATATAGGACAAAAACAGGAAGAGCCTTGGCAACATTCATGCTAACAACTGTCATTTTTGTATGTCCTTCCAGTTTAGTGTCCTAGAATCAAGAATGAAGGTTAAGAAGAAAAAAAAAAAAAAATGAAGGTTAAGGAATAGTCCACTTCAGCTCAGGTAAGCTACACCAGTGAACGCTTGCTAGTTATGAGACATCGGAAGGAATGTTGAAATACCACTCTACACTCTAATTCTAGCTGTGATAAGGATTTTTATCTCAATTAAAAATGGAAAATAAGCAAGGCAAATCACCTGTCTATTGGCAAATTCCTGGTCTGGATAAATCTATTTTCAGTAGAGAATAATCAAGCAAAAGGAAAAAAAAATAAAGATTTCATTACTGAAAACTTACTAAAGGGAATACAAAATGGAATGTTTCCTAATGTCTCAAAGGAAGATATTAACTGAGAAAAAACAATTAGCTAAAAAAAAAAAAAAAAAAAAAAACAACTTTTGAAACTCTTTGAAATTCTCAACATGGAGACAACATGAGGTTCTTGAAAGATAATCAAAATCATAGCAAAAGGTCAGCTGGGATTTAAATATGCATATATACAGCAAATGAGTATTTCAAATTGAAAAATGTTTTAAGAAAATTAAATCCCAACTGCAAAATTCACTTTTTAGTAAAGTATGTTACTAGCACAGAAGAAAAGTTGAATTTTTTTTTTCAAAATTCAAAATGAACAAACAGAAAGATGATTCTTTAAAAAGTAGAAGATAGATACAGGGGACATCTAACAGAAATGAAAAATTAAGCAATTCTGTCTAAAAAATAAGAAGCCAGAAATAAAAGTGATAGAAAAGCAAAAGTAGAAGCTTCTAAAACATCGGAAATTAGAGACCTGAATCTGTGTATTAAGATGATATGAGATTAGGGGCGCCTGGGTGCCTCAGTTGGTTGAGTGTCTGGCTTAGGCTTCAGGTCATGAACTCACAGCTTGTGGGTTCCAGTCCCGTGTTGGGCTCTGTGCTGACAGCTCGGAGCTAGGAGCTAGAAGATAGGAGCTAGGATCCAGGATCCAGGGGCTAGGAGCCCAGAGCTCAGAGCCTGGAGCCTGCTTTGGATTCTGTGTCTCCCTCTCTCTCTGCCCCTCTCTCACTCATGCTCTGTCTCTCTCTTTCTGTCAAAAATAAGCATTAATTTTGTTTGTTTGTTTTAAAAGATGGTATTAAAGACTGTTAAGAAATAAAAACTAAAAACTTGTGAATTACAAAGATGGAAAAGTCTGCAAGAATCTAACTAGAAAATTCATCTTATTTTTGTGTGTAAAATTACTTTTTATAAGGCCATAGGGGAAGAAATTTGGGGCATAGGAGTTGCTAATCTAAAAACACTACAATTAAGATGTGATCAACCAATAACAACTATTTTATTTGTTTTCAAATAATAAGTGTAATATTTGCTTCCAGGTATGATGGAGTAGTTTGTGGCATACCAATGCTCCTTTTGAGAGCAAATATAATGAGAAAATATACAAATCTTGACAGGCATTGGAGATCTAATGAATCAGCCTGGAATAGAGAGGACAAAATTCCCCACAGAGAATTATGAAAGATGAACTGAGATTCTGTAGCCTTTTTCCTTGGGGTATTTTCTGTCTCTGGCCACAAGGCAACTGTTTGAGAATCTGGATTTTGCCTGGGCAAAACATTTTGCTCACTGTTGGCAAGTAGAGATGGAACAGAGTGTGGTCATTCCTAAGGCTAAAAAGTCTTGAGAGATGACAAAGCAAGGAATGAGAATTTAGTCTAATGAGAAGGAAGGAATGAGCACTGAGCCATCGCTGAGCCTATTTTCCCTTCAATATTTGCTGAAAAGTAGAGATACATGGAGTATGAAGTTAAACAACTAAATAGCATCTGGAAAGCAAAGCAGAAAGTTTAGTAGTCTCATCAGGTTAAGATGAGGATTACAGTCTAGAATCTTCCATGTGAAAAGGCCCTGGTGAAATTAGATGGAATTCCTACCAGTTTTGGCTCATACATGAAGACAAATCAAACAAGATGGTTGTAGGCACTATAATGAGCAGGAGGGGCAGAGTGGTATACAATAGTAAACTGGACATCAACTAACATTTTACTTAAATTGTAAATGCCAAACAACAACAACAACAACAACAACAACAACAACAACAACCCTTTATAGGGGCATTTGTTTTATTTTGTTTTTCCAAAGTGAGGACTTGAATCACCACAAGAGGGAGTCCTAGGAGGATGACTGCATTAGGAAAAGGAAAATTACTGGACTTTTCAGAAATTACTGGACTTGGGAACTGACATTAAACCTTTGTAACCCAAAATGCCATTTTGGTTTGCCATTCCAAGGAGGAGCTAGTGGATTGAATTTATTAATAAAGTTTTGGCTTAGGTCCATCTCATGATAGGGTTAGTGAATTTCTAAGTACATCTGTGGTTATATCCTCACTTCTGGAAGGCAGTATACATATTCAAAACTAGAAGAATCCCCTTACTGGCTCCATGATCTATGAATTAAGAGCTATTAAGATAAGATTGGCTAGGGGAAACCCACTATAATTGCTTCTCCCTGTAAAAAGTTTATAGGAACAGACCAAAGATCCTGAACAGCCAACACAATATTGAGAACAATATCAGAGAACTGACACTACCTGACTTCAAGACTTACTGTAAAGCTACAGGAAGAAGTGGCAGTGAAGAAAGTGTGGTAAAAGTGAAAAAAAATCAATAAATAGATCAATGCAACAAAATGAAGAGCCTGGAAATAGACCACAATAAATAAAGACAACTGGTCATTGACAAAAAAGCAAAGACAATACAATGAGCAAAGATAGTCTCCTCAACAAATGGTGCCAGAACAATTGGATGTCCATATGCAAGAAAAAAAATTGAACATAGATTTTATATCCTTCATAAAAAGTAACCCAAAATGGATCACAGATCCATGTGTGCAAAACTATGAAAGTCACATAGGAGAAAATCTAAATGACTTTGGGTTTGGCAATGACTTTTTAGATATAACACCAAAGGCATGATCCATGAAAGAAAGAACTGATAAGCTGGATTTCATTGAAATTAAAATTTTCTAAAAAATAAAATAGGGGTGCCTGGGTGGCTCAGTCAGTTAAGCATTCGACTTCTGTTCAGGTCATGTTCTCACAGTCCATGAGTTCGAGCCCTGCATCGGGCTCTGTGCTGACGGCTTGAAGCCTGGAGCCTGCTTTGATTCTGTGTCTCCCTTTCTCTCTGCCTCTCCCCTGTTTGTGCGCTCTCTCTCTCTCTCTCTCTCTCTCTCTCTCTCCCTCTCTCTCGTTCTCAATCTCAAAAATAAATAAACATTAAAAAATATTTTAAAAAATGAAAAATAAAATAAAAACTTCCTGCTCTGGACAAGATTTTGTCAAGTGAATGAGAAGACAAGCCTGAGACAGAGAAAAAATACTTGCAAAAGATGTACCTGATAAAGGACTCTTATCCAAAATACACAGAGAACTCTTAAAACTCAATAAGAAATCAAACAACCAGAATAAAAAATGGACCAAAGACCTTAATATACACCTCACCAAAAAAGACATACAGATGGCAAATAAGCATATGAAAAGATCCTCCACATTATATGTCATCAGGGAAATGTAATTTAAAACAATGAGATACCACCACACATCTATCTATATTAGGATTGCCAAAATCCACAACACTGACAACCAATGCTGCAAGAGATGAAGAGCAACAGCAAATCTCTTTCATTACTGGTGGGAATCCAAACTGGTTTACCCACTCTGAAAGGCAGGTTAGTGCATTTTTACAAAGTAAACATAGTTTTATCATATGATCTAGCAATCGTACTCCATGGTATTTACCCAAAGGAGTTTAACATGTTCACACAAAAATCGGCATGTGGTATTTACACTAACTTTATTTATAATTACCAAAGCTTGGAAGCAACTAAGATGCCTTCAGTAGGTGGGTGAAAGGATAAATGAACTGTGGTACATCCAGACAATGGAACAGTATTCAATACTAAAAGGAAATGAGCTATCAAGCCATGAAAATACATAGAAGAATTTTAAATGTATATTACTACATGAAAGAAACCGATCTAAAAAAGCTACATACAATATGATTCCAACCATATAACATTCTGGAAATGACAAAACTATGGAGATGGTAAAGTGATAAGTGGTTGCCAGAGGTTGGGAGAGGGGACCTGTGGCAAGAGATGAATAGATGAAGTACAGAGGATTTTAAAGGCAGTGAAAATACTCTGACACTATAATGGTGAATATATGGCATTATACATTTGTCCAAACTCATAGAACATACAATACCAATAGTGAATCCTAATGTAAACTATGGAGTTCAGATGATAATGATGTGTTAATGTAGGTTTATCAGTTGCCACAAATTATTACTCTGATGGAGGAGGCTAGACATGTGTGGACAGAAAGTATATGAAAAAATTCTGTACCTTCTGCTCAATATTGCTGTGTACCTAAAACTGCTGTAAAAAACAGTCTTAAAATTCTTCAAAAAGCTACCACAGGTTGTGGGAAAAAATGTGCTTAGGCACAAAATAGACATCATGAGGTCAGAGCTAGTAGACATCTACATAGTCCCTCCCCCCCTCCCCCCATTAACGTGATATGTAACTCATGGAGCAGCCTGTGAAGTCATCATGTCTAGATGAAGCCATTACATCTGTCAAAGTTTCCATGTCTGACAACCGTGATCTCTTTAGAGTGGTGGCCTCCACTCAGTTCCTGCTTTCCAAATCATGAGAAACTTCCTTTTATTAGTGACTCTAACTTGGATCCATATAAGGAAGAGTATGCTCATGAATAATTCCAGTCTTTCACGTGGTGGTTATACCAAATAGGCAACAGACAATTCAGCCTAGTGCATGTCGTTGGAATCTCAACATCCATACACAGCCCTTCTAACCATATGAATATAGGAAAAACAAAAAACAAACAACAATGAAAAAAACAGCTTCATGCTTCTGCCTAGCCTGACACAACTACCCCTTATACAATGTGCTAGAATTATGTAAACAAAAAAGAAATCCAAAATAATTTAAATAACACCTGAAATGGAAGCAGTGAAAGTAAATTTTCCTACTTTCACTCTAGGTTTCTTACTATATTTGATGTTATTTCATGTCTGCTTTAGTCATCAAAATAAACCAATAAAATTTAAATAGCAACTGACCAAATGCCTTGTAAAAATTATTTTACTCTACTTGTTTATTTCTTTATAAATCTTTGTCAGCATGCTCATCTGAAAATATTTTTTGGTGTTTTTATTGTTATTTTGTTGTTTGAGTAATATGCCTTCTAAAACAAACAGATGGGATATTTTATAGTAGAAAATACAAATAAATATTTTATTGTAGGTGTTTTTCTCTGTCTTGTAGTGTAGGATCCATCACTCACACTTCACAGCCTTCTCTACATAAACGTCTCCAAAGAAGAGCCATGCCTGCTTTTTACCTTGCCCAGTGCCTCATCCATAGTGGATACTCCATAATGGATAGATGATGGGTAGATGGCTAGATGGATGAATCAAGTAATTGTAGACTGATGGATAATTTAAGATTGCTATATATTCTATTTATAATTTTCCTACCTCCTTTTGTTCCTTTAGGGCTTTACAATATCATCTCCTCCTCCTTTCAAATAACTCACAAGTGGATCAACTTCTCAATTATGAATTTATGTTAACGAATCTGCTTGCTAAAAGCGTAATGTTTATGACTATAAGACCCATAAAGTTACAGATAGCATCTTTTGATGTAATATTACTATTACATTTAAGAAGAACCATTTTTAACAGTTTTTTGAAGAACAGATTATGGCTAATCCTGTTTAACTCTCTTCACTATTTTTTTTTTTTTTTTTGGTTACCTAATCTTTTTGTGTAATGAAAACACATTAAAAAGATAGTCACCACTATCCCATCAATCCTTCTCTCCTTACCCTGTGTTCTTAGCTCTGTGTATGCATAACTGCAATTAGAGAATATTTTGGACAGGTATTGTGACTATTCGCTTGATACACTTTACTTACACCATCCTACATTCTACATTCTTCATTTTTCTTAATTAAAAATATGTTCATTTTTCCCTTTTTCTTTTAGGTATCCTCCCCACCCTACATCTTGTTTTTTTCTTTTTAGTAGCAGTATTTCACTGCTTCACTTTCATGAAATAGTCTTTTATATATCTAGACTATCTTATATTTGCATTGTATGTCATTTCAGTACTTACTTTTTTCTTATATATTATTGTTCTGAGATCATATATAAATATTGCACTTAAGTAACTTTTTCTCCAACCTAACCATCAATTGGCTATTAATGCCTTCTGAAAAAAAATATAGTAGTTTTGGTTTTCTTTCTAAGTACCCTCACAACAGATTGTTTCTAACAATTTTAAAGCTTTACAATTAAGAGTTTGGTGTCAGCTACTCTATAAAAATTAGTCTATCTTTTCATCAGAAACAACATTCTTTTCCTCTTAAACCATTTCCAAAAGTCGATGTTCTCTTTTGACCATATGTTATTACTATATTATAACAAATACAGGTCATATACTGAAATGGTATTTTCCTTTGTTGTATATATAATTCAAAAGTATCTATATATGGTTCAATTCTCTAAATTCACACAGCCATTTACTCTTGTGTTTCTGTATTTAGCAATATACTAGGCTCAACTACTTCTCACTAGTTTAAAGGAATTAAGTATGTGAAATGGAATAACAAGTAATATATATCTAATGTCTCTATAGGATATCTAACATGAAATATGTGGATAAAAATATGACAGCATAAATTGTAAGAGACAATGCGCTAAAGCAAACTTGGCTAGTCATTGTCCTTTGCCAAGAACAAACATCTGAAACATTTAATTGGTAGAAGGCTTGGGGTGAGTAGGGTAGGAACTTCTTTTTCTTCTAATAAAAGTCCACTGAAACACCAACAACTTCAACTAAATTGTTATTACTGGGAAAATATTTTAGTAAGTAGAGCTTTCATAAACATATTCTATAATAAGATGTTACAAAACATTATAGGTGTTATTGTCTCTCTTCTTTATAAGGCGTCTTTCTTCTTTATTTTGGGCTGAGGGGTGACCTAAAAATCTGTTTCTGGGCAATCAATGCTCAATGCTTTCCAGTTGACTTACTCTCCATTTTGATATATGGTTTTGAATTAACTCATCCAAATTCTACACGCTCTTTTTAAGTACCTAACAGAATAGACCAACAGATTTGCTTCTTAGTTGGAGTTACAAACTCTCATCCAAATACCTAGATGTATGTTCTCCCAAATCCTAGGTGACTTCTCAGGTACCTCAAGTCTTCATTTCTTTCCCATAAATTCCAGCTTTCTGCTGCCCTCTCCTGGCCTACTATGGCATACAGACATTTATAATCCTGAGTTTTACATTAGGAAGCAATAAAACAATTATTCTAAAAATTTAATATGTGACAAAATCTCCAGAGAGCTTGTGAATAAAATTTAAATTACAAAGCCTATATCACCCAGAGATTACAATTCTGTGTATCTGAGGTAGGGGTTATAAATGTTCACCTTTAATAATGTTATTCTGAATCATGTGAACTATAAACCATACTAAAAAACTCTGGAATAGGCAAATTTGACCCAAGATCTTGGCTACAACATTTTGATTGGAAGAACAAGACTTGATGTTATTAATTTAGCAAAGAGGTTATTTACATGTTTTTCAATTATTTAATTTTTAATATAATAGCTAAACATAATCATCTTAGATTTATATATTTGATATTCAAAATAGAGCAAAATTTAAAGGAATATAAATACCTAGGGACAAGTAGATACAATGGCTTCTAACTTTTATATATCGACTATATTTTATTCTGAAAGTTATCTCCTCTGCTCAGTTTTGAATTTGGCTGGTCATTATGACATATCAACTCTTTATTGCCATAATCAAATAATTCTAATACATGTCACTGATCTTATCTGCACATATTGGGTCTTTAAAGATTGAATCTATCTAAAAAATTTTAAAAAACATGAAAACTGTTCAAATGAACAAATAATAGGCACAATACCAAATTCCTTTCTCACTGATGCCTATAACAACATTTTCTGCCTCAATCTCTAAATTTATAAATCATAACCTGAGTCTCATATCAGAATTATCTGAGAGCTTTAAGAATATATCCATTTTGGGGAGCCACTCTTGGGCACTCTCTATGCCTCACCTTCATTTACTGCCATTTCTATCTTGGAAGTGCAGATAAAATGTGCGATTTCTAAACATATAGTAAAACTGACTGGAAGGTATTTATAGTTTAGATATAGCTGGTTGGCTCAGGATTAAGGAAGACAAGATACCATTAAAGCAGTCTACTATTCTTTTATCATTAATCATTAGAAGTCTGATGTTTTCCAAAATATTGCTAGTCAAAGGATCCTTGAGCCCTTGTTTTTTTTTAATCTCCAAAGCAGTTGAGAAAATAAAAAGCATACTACAACTTTTTGTTTTCCTCTGTCCATTGCTTTCACTAATAACATATAGTTATCTTACTTTCCTACTTCTGATTCTGGAATTGAAATATACTTTTGGTTAGTCTTAACTTGGATAACATATCTGATATGCAGCCATACAGTACAAAGGATTGGAAACAAATACATCATCATATAAAAATGAAATTCTAAAATAATTATTATATAGTTAAAGTTTTGAATAAATTATCAATGGAAAGTAAAATGGCTTTATATCACAAATGAACAAAGAAGCTTTCTGAGTTTGGGCTCATCAGTATGAATTTGTCTAAATTATGGATTTAATATCTTAAAATAAAATAGAAATCTAAATAGTCATCAGTTTCTAAAGCTAGAATAAGTTTACAGTTTATGAATTAAACAACTAGGTACATTTTTGGTAACTGTTGTCACTAAATAATAATAAACTGCAATGTATACTATAACATAAAAGTAATGATTATCTAAATTTACAACTTGGGAGTATCATAAAAATGATAAATTTCTGCCTTCATTCTTTAAATAATTTAGATTGTAAAAGAAAGAAGAAAACTCAGTCAGGTTTGCAAGTTTGTATTTAAGTCTTTATTTAATGCATGTTTTTAACTGAAAGAGATAAATTTAAGTAAAAATTTGGACTGCCTTTTATATAAAGACAAAATCCTGCTGTGAGATGGCCCTAATCATAAATCCTGTGCCCAGTCCTTTCTAAAAATGAGTACACACACATGAGCTACAGAAGTTGTTATACCTAGTAGTTTGTACACCCTCTATCTTAGGGATAATAAACCCACATTTGTGGACAAAGTTCTCAAAAAGCATGCTTGTCTTGAGACCATTGGAAAAGTGGGCTTGTTACCCCCCAGAGTGTCAGGGAGTTTATGAAGAAAAAAAGATAGTATATTTAGGCTGAATAAAGACAGATAGTGGAAGGCCTTATTTCCAGAATACTATTACAATCACAAAGTTTTTGGTGCAAGGAATTTGTTATAGAAAAGAGTGAAGTATCTGCTCATTTCCCATACGCCACCGTGGTGACAGACGACTACATAGGCATGTTAACTATATGCAATTTTCCAGAAATGACAGGGAGACCTTAAGATTCTCAAACGTTACAATCCATGTTCAACTAAATTTCTGGATCACTAAGGGGTGACAGCTTACAACTGGTTTAATAACAGATTAACATGATACTTTTAGATTTAGTAAAATTCATTTACTCACTTTGTTATGCCACGCCACCAATGGAAGTGTATATAGTCACTGAAAGAAATACTTCCCCATACACACATGTCCTAAAGAAGTGTATTCCTCAAATGGCCTAAACTCCCTGAAAATGGGGAGAGCCTTGAAACGAGAGGTTTGTTGAACCTTGGCATCTGCAGATGCTACACCACCAAGCGCCAACACCTCATGCTTAAACGAGTGAGCACAAAATGAAGTAGGGAACCTGAATTGGGGGATACAAGCATGTGACCATATAGAATCTCAATACAAATGAGGTGTCTGATTGTTCTTTCCATATCCACTTTATATCCACTTTCAGAAAACTCTTCCCTTCCCTTCCCAGGTCTAAACTATCCTCTCTCCTCCTCTTCCCATCTAATTTTCATAAAAAGCATTATCTGTACCTGGGTCTATATCTCTCTTTTTTCTATTCTTTCCTCAACTCACCGTAATTTTTTTGTTCCCGTTATACCTTTAAAATATATTTAGCAAGGTGATCAATGATTACCATGTGGCTAAATCTAATGGGATTTCTTTTAACTCACAAATATTTTCTTTCTTTAGAATTTTCTTTTCTATCTACTTTTCAGACACAACCCTCAAGTAATTTTTTTTCTACCTCCTCTCGCTTCTTTTTTGGCTTTACCAATTCATTTTTGTTTACCTGATACAGTATTTCAATTCAGGATCCCAGTTCATGAGTCAGCAAACTATGTCTTATGAATCAAATCCAACTTACATTCTGATTTTGTAAATAAGGTGTTTGTGTGTAAATAAAGTGCTATTGGAACAAAGCTAGGTTAATTAATTTATGTATCCTCTGTGGCCAATTTTGCATAACAGTGTCAAGATGTATAGTTGTGGCAGAGCTTATATAGCCTTCAAAGCCTAAAATATTTATTATATACATAGCCCTTTACAGAAAAAAACAAAAAAACAAAAAACAAACAAAAAAACAAACAAAAAAAAAGCCTTACCCCAGTCCTAGTTATTGTATTCTGGTATTTTCCTAATCATTTTTATAAGACATCACATTGACTCCCCTGCCTCCAAATCATATCTATACACAGGACGACTTTGATATTTATATCTTCTGTCTAGACACACCTTAGAATTTCACATTTTGATATCTAGCTACATATTTGCTACTTTTAATGGAATGTCTCAAACTCAGACTCAAAACTGAATTTATAATCCCACACATACACACAAAGCTGACCTCATCAGTTCCCACTCTTAGTGAATATCACCACCAATATTCAATTGCTTGAATCAGAAAACTGCCATTTACAATAGTCCCTCTCTTTTCACCATGCCTAAGGTAACCAGTACAAAGTCTAAGCAGTTCTACTTTTTAATATCTCTCAAAGCTATCTAATTGTACCTATAACTCCATCTCCTTATAAGCACTCCTAGACTCTTATAATAACCTCCTAATTCCTAGGGGTCCCTACCTCCAGTGAAATTTCTACTACTCTATCTTCTCATATTTTTTTTTCAAAATGTGAACCTGAGTGGGGTCCCTGGGTGGCTCAGTCAGTTAAGCATCCGACTTCAGCTCAGGTCATGGTCTCTCATGGTTTGTGAGTTCGAGTCCTGCTTGGGGCTCTGTGCTGACAGCTCAGAGCCTGGAGCCTGCTTTGGATTCTGTGTCTCCCTCTCCCTCTGCCCCTCCCCGCTCATGCTCTGTCTCTCTCTCTCTCTCTCTCTCTCTCAAAAATAAAAAAAAAAAAAATTTTAATGTGAACCTAAGTATTAACTACCCACAGCAAGATGTAATTCTAGTTAACATACTTATGGTATGCCAGTTTGATGTTTTGTGTTGTTTTGTTTGGCTTCCACTATAGGGAGAATATATGGCTTATAGAACTCAGATATTTAGAAACTCTCTAAAATAATTGCACACTAATATTTAAACTTTTAAACTACTACCTAAGTGATCTAGTGATATACAGCTACATATTCAATGGTAAGTTCTATATATAACTTACATAGCATTCGTGGTAGAATGCTTTATTTATAAAGCCAAAGTACCACTGCAAACTCTTCTAGCAAGCATTATAAATTCCCCAAATTTAATCTTTCTGGATTATTCTTAGAAATCCTATGCTTTCCAACTTGTGTATTTCTAATAAGCTATTATATATCAAATATGAATGTGAAAGACTTAAAAAAAATCCCTGCCCAGCATTCTGTCCACAGTAACAGGGCCAGTTTTACGCACATTAAATCTGGTACTTATCAAACTAGCCACCCCTTCATTTCCCCAGGATCCTGGCATATAACTTTATCTGTGTTAGCCCATTCCTGAATTTCCACATCATTTTCAGAAAATGGTGGGTTCTAAATTACACACTGAAATCTGGGTAAGTATCTCCAATAATGCCATGAGATAACATTCTATTCTATGTCTACAATGCAAAATAAGCAATTTGTCAATTATATAATGAGCTTGAACAGGTATTCTTGGTGACCCACTATGCAGGACCACCCAACACTATCTCCCTTTTTTCTTTGCTTCCAAATTTATCCTAGGTCTCACCAATCCCGTAGGGACAAATGCTACATGATTTAAATGGCACAAGCCTATTCCTACGCCTCCAGGAATAAAGTCACCTGCTTCTCTCATTGCCTGAGTTAAAACATATGCCCGATGTTTGGGAAATTTATAGCAACTACAAAACATGAGCTGAGACCAATTAAGCTTGCCATATCAATAGTGAATCTAAGCCTCTATATAAGTTTAATTAATTACTCATTCACTCATTCAGTAAGTATGTGGAGTTCTATTATTTGCCAAACTCTTCTAAATTTGAGGAATAGAACAAGAAACAGAAAATAAAGAGAGGGGGAAAAATCCCTAATTTTATGGTGGAAGGAAACAGATAACATACACATGCCTAAGTCAGACATATAATATGCAAGTTGTTATAATTGTTTTGGAAAAAACATAAAACAGGAAGGAAGGGGTAAGGAGTGCTTACTCCTGAATGGTATATGAAAAGCACAAGTGATGTTATTAAATGGGGGAAAAATGTCCTGGTCAATCAAACACTGGTGATGGGCACTTTAGTTACTCAGAAATATCATGAAGATTAATAAGTCTAGAGCAGTTTTAGCAATGGAGAGAATAATAAAAGGCATCATCAAAGGAAAATAGGATAGATTATGCAGGGCTTTGCAGGGCATTGTGCAGCCATTGACTTTTTTGGGGGGTGAGATGCGAAGTTAAGGGGATTTTAAACATAATATTTTTAATATGATATGTTTTTTTAAAGGACCACTCTAGATTCTGTGCCTATAGAAAGAAAATGGTGGAATGAACAAAACCAGCTAAAAAGCTATTGCAAACTTCTGTTGAGAGATGATAGTGGCTTATATCATGTGCAATGGTGGAAATGAGGTAAAGTATTTAAAGTTTGGATAAATCCTGAAAGCTGGGTCAATAGGGCTTGCAACTAGAATAGATATTAAATATAAAATGAAGAGAAATCAAAGATGTTGCTGACATGAACGAATGGAAGGATGGATTTGACAATAACTGAGAATAGAAAGACTGTGTGAGAGACAGATTTGGGGGGAAGGTGAAGAGTTTCATTTTGGACATGTTAATTTTGAGACGACTATTAAAAATCCACTAGATTTGTTGTATGTGCTTTTGGACACGAGAGTCTCAAATTCAGATGAGACCATCTATATGGAGATATAAATTCAAGAGTCCTTAGAGTACAGATGGTATTAGAGACCATAGACATAATGAAATTGGTGAGAGAATTAGTATAGAGATGGAAGAGTTTGGAGGACTGAGTTCTGGGTCACTCATTCCTCGTGGTTGAGGAATGGGGAAAACCAGCAAGGGAGACAGAGAAAAGACAGCCGATGAGATATGAGGAAAACGTGGAGTCAAGAATACAAGTGAAGATCCTGTTTCAGAAAGGAAAGAGTGACCAGTTAATTCCTTCTGATGAGTCAAGTAAGATAAAGATTACCATCACCATTAGACTTAACAACATGGAAATCATTGGTGATTGTGAGAAGCATATCTTCCATAGAATGGTGAATTTTAAAAGCCTGATTTAAATCATTTGTGAAAAAGAAAGTGCCGGCAGCACTTTGGAGGAGTTTTTGCTGTAAAGTGGTAGTTAATAATGAGTCAATAACTGAAGGGAAATGTGGGATGTTAAGAAGGATTTTCCCATAAAAAACTGAACCATGTTTGGTTGCAGATAAAAATGCTTTTGTAGAGAGGACACATTGATGATGTGGAGAGTAAAGAAAAAGACTGTCTTTCAGTAGGTGAGATGGGGCTAGAGGCTCATGAACTAGAATGTTGCACCAGATAGGAAGACAGAAGCATCCATATTAATAGGAGGAAAATCAGAGTATAAGACCATAAGAATAAGCAAATGGATAATATGTGTTAATATACTTGGAGAGGGGTGTTACAAGTTCTCTTCTCAGTGAAACAGGAAGAAAAATAATTGGGGATAACAATGGGGGATGTGTTAAAGAGAAAGGATAGGATATAAAACAGTTTTCTAAAATGTTTAATGTTCATTTATATTTGAGAGAGAGAGCAGGGGAGAGGCTGAGAGAGACAGAGACAGAATCCCAAGCAGGTTCCAGGCTCTGAGTTGTCAGCACAGAGCCCAACACGGGGCTTGGGGGCTCAAACCCACAAGCCCTGAGATCATCACCTGAGCCAGTCAGAAGCTTGACCAACTGAGCCGCCCAAAGGGTCCCTGAAATAGTTTTCTCAAAGGACAAGAGAATAAGGTACCAATATCAACTGGTGCCACTGAGAGCCCATTGGTAATTAGTATTTGGTTTTCTCTAAGGTGGTGATTCTGCCACATACATACAAAATGGGGGGAAAAGGGCAAGGAATTTCAATGATTGTGGAAGGAAGTGATTATAATGATGAACCATGGATGGGGATAATTTCTGCTCGGCTTTTATATCAAAGGTTAAGCTTAACAAATTTTATTTATTCAGGTGCTGTCAAGGTATTTATATGCTAGTGAGTTTCTAAAGAAGCAGGTATTAATAAAATAATCAAAGAAAAAAAAGGTAAAGTTCCTATGGTAATAAGTACTACAAAGGAAATGTGCATGTTCCTATGAAAGCATATAATAGCAGAATTTAAACATTTTGGAAGTCCAGGAAACTTTTGGAAATTAAGTTGTGGTTTGAAATAAGTAGAAACTGACTATAAAACAAACAAACAAACAAAAACAACAGAGAGTGGGGAGCAGAGCTCAGTGTTATGGAGTCTCAGAAATAGTAAACAGCACAGGCAAATACACTGTGGTAGGAGAGAGTATGGTATTTATCAAGGAATGAAAAAAAAACCTGGAGATATGAGAGTAAGAAGAATCAAGTTTCAGGATGAGGCTTAAGACATAGAAAGAGGTCAGATAATACAGAGCCTTATAATTAGGGTAAGCATATAATTTATTGCCCAAACCAGATACCCCTATAAATGAAAAGGCATGTGAATGAAACAATTATACTACCAGGATCACAGATAGGAATGGAACTGTGTTGGACAATGAGGCATGTAGTCAACTTACCGACATAGCATTAATAGGCCCTAATACTTTATACTAAGAGGAAGAGGAAATAATTGAACACTCTTAATGTTGAGAGGTGATATAAACACACTTGAATTTGCAAAGATCACTTTGGCCACAGTGTAGAGATTAAAATGGATAAACTGCAGATTGCTTTTTAAAAAGTACTTTAAGCAGATCACACAGGAAATAATGGAAGGGTGCTGATGGAAATGGAGAGAAAGGATCAATTCAAGATATATTTATGAGGCAAAATTGACCCAACTTTGGAAAAGTATAGCATTAGAAGGTGTTAAAACAGACTAGGACGTTTATGGCTTCAAAAATTGGATGAATTGTGGAAATATTTCCTGGAATAGGGAATATTAAAGAAGAAAAAAAAATTAGGAGAAAGGTTATAAGCCCAATTTTGAAAATGTTGATTTGGGGGCATTCTTGAGACATCTAGAAATAGATATTTAGTAAACCATTGGATATATGTGTGCAGCAAATACACTCAGATTTTATGCTATATTAATTTTATCTGCTTCTTACATCAAATTACTATCCAATTCTAAAGAGTAGAGATTTCCAAAATGCTAAGAAATTTAATCTCTAATATTTCTGCTATTTTCTTTGACTATCAGGTTTTACTGCCCTTTGCTTCACATATTCAACCACCTTTCCTCTCCACCCACACCCCCCATCATACACACACACTCTGAACTCCTGGCAACCAATGATCCCTTTTATGTCTCTACAGCTTTGCCTTTAACAGATTATCTCAGGAACAGAATTATAGAGTAGTTAGCCCTTTCAGACAGGCTTCTTATCTAAAACTATGCATTGAAATTTATCCATGTTTTTACATGGCTTAATACAGCTCATTCTTTTTATCACTAATTAGTGATATGTAATTATACTAATTACATTCGTGATAATGTAATATCACTATTACATTATTATGTGACATACATATTGTGTGATATAGTATAGTACATCAAATGTTATTTGTTCACCTATTAAAGGACATATTATTTGCTTACAATTTTTGGTTACTGTCAAAAAAGCTTCTACAAACATTAACATGTAGATTTTTGTGTAAACATACATTTTATAATCAGTTGGGTAAACTCCTAGGAGTATGATGATTGGATTGTATGATAAAACTATGTTTAATTTACCTTTGTAAGAAAATGACAAATAGTCTTCCAAAGTGGCTTACCATTTTGTTTTCCTACCAGCAACGAAGGAATTTCTGTTGCTCTGTATCATCACCAATAACGAATTTGTCTGTTTAGGGGTTTTACCCTTCCTCATAGTTGGTTAGTTCTATCTCATTGTTTTAATATGCAATATCTTAATTTCAAATGATGTTGTGCATCCTTTCATATGCTTCTTTGATATATGTATATCTTCTTTGGTGAGGTGTCCGCTCAGATTTTTGACCATTTTTAATTGGATTATTTGTTTTCTTATTGTTGAATTTCAAGACATTTTTAAAAATATATTTTGGGTACATGTCCTTTATCAGTTATGTGTTTTGCAAGTATTTTTCTCTAAGTTTGTGTTTTGTCTTCTCATTCTCTTCACAGAGTCTTTCAGAACATATAGGTGTTTTGTTTTGTTTTGCTTTGTTTTAAGTCGAGTCTGATTTACCAACCTTTTCTTTTTTTTTCCCATGACCCATGTTTTTTGGTATTTCATCTAAAACCTCATTATCACACCCAAGGTCTCCTTCTAGAAGTTTTATTGTTTGCATTTTATACTTAGGTCTATACTCTATTTTGAGTTAAATTTTATGAAAGGTGTAAGATCTGTGTCTAGGTTCAATTTTTGCAAATGGATATTCATTTGCCCCAATACTATTTGTTGAAAAGAATTTTATTTTTCTAACTTTGAAAGAAATTCCAATTTCCTTGAATTGAATTTGTGCTTTTTACAGACCAGTTGAATATATTTGTGTATGTCTGTTTCTGAGCTCTCTATTCTAGGGCACTGATGTATGCATTAATCACTTTGCCAATATCACACTGTTTTAAAAACTATAACTTCAAAAGAAGTCTTGGAATCAGGTAGTATGATTCCTCCAACTTTGTTTTTTTCACTACTATGTTGAGTATTTCATGTCTCTTGCTTTCCATAAGAACTTGAAAATCAGCTCTTTATTATCTACAAAATAGTTTGCTAAGATTTTAATTAGAGTCCTACTGCATCTATAGATGAAATTGGAGGAAATATTAACAATAGTAATGATATTGAATCTTCTCAGTCATTGGAATTTTTTATCTGAATATTCTTTGATTTCTTTCATCAGTATTTTGTAGGTTTCCATATTTAGGTAGTCAGGTCCTGCACATATTTTGTTAGATTTCCACCCTAGTATTTCCCTTTTATTTTATTTTTTTTTTTGTGCTATCATAAGTAGTATTGCTTTTTTAAATGTAATTTCAAAGTGTAATCAACCGGTGCTAGTATGCAGGAAAACAACAGACTCATTTATTATCTTTGTATCTTTCAAACTTGCTATCCTTATTAGTTCCAGGGGTTTTTTGTACATACTTTGATATTTCTAGAGAGACAATGAATAAAGACAATTTTATTTCTCCCGTTTCAATCTGCACATGTTTTATTTCTTATCTACGTGCACTAGCTGGGGCTTTCAGAGAGGTCATGCTGACCTTATTCTTGACCTTTGGGGGAAAGCAGCCCGCCTCTCATCATTGAATATGATATTAGCTGTAGTTTTTTTTTTTTGCATGTTCTTTTTCAATATGAGGAATTTCTGCTTTTTCTTAGTATGCTGAGAGGTTTTTTAAATCATGAATAGGTGTTAGATTTTATCAAATTATTTTTCACTGTACTTGATATAACAATATTGTTTTCTTCTTTAGTCTATGTATATGGTAAATTACGTTTTCAATTTAAAAATTCTAGACATCCATACATGAAATTAAACCCTTAATTACACACTTATTTGTGCTATATAATTTTTTAAAAATCATTGCTAGATTCAGTTTGGTAATATTTTGCTGAGGATTGTTGCATCTCTGGTTATGAGTGATGCTGGCCTGTAGTTTTCCTTTCTTGCAATGCCTTTATCTGGTTTTGAAATCATAACACCTCATTGAATGAGTTAGGAAGTGGTCCCCTAGCTTCTATTTTCTGAAAGAGATTGTGGAGAACTAGTATATTTTTCTTTAACTGTTTGGAAAGATACATAAGTAAAAGCATCCAGACCCTTTTTGGAAGGGTCTTAAGACCCTTTTTGGAAGGTTATTAATTGTTGATTCAATTTATTTAAAAATACTTGGGCAATTTATGTTATCTGTTTCTTCTGTGTCAGTTTTTATTCTTTGTTTCTGTCAAGGAATTGATCTATTAAATCTAAGTTATCAATTTGTGGACACAGACGTGTCCATTCTATTCCTTTATTATCCCTTAATATCCATAGGATCACTAGTGATGACTTCTCTTTCATTTATGATATTGACAGTTTGTGTCACCTTTTTTATCTTAGTCTAGCTATAGGTCTATCAAGTTTATTGATCTTTTCAAACACTAACTATTGGTATTGGTTTTGTTGACGTTCTTATGTCTCTGTTGTAAATTTTGATTCTTGTTCAAATTTCTATTATTTCCTACCTCTGCTTGATATATGCTTCCATTTCTCTTCTTTTTCTAGTTTCCTAAGAAAGGTTAGTTTATTTTATATACCTCTCTAATATATTAATTTAATGCTATAAATTTCCCTCTAAACACTGCTTTGTTGCATGCCACAAGCTTTAATAAGTTATATTTTTATGTTGATAGAGTCCAAAATATTTCTTTTAATTTCCTTTGAAACCCCTTCTTTGACCTACAGGCTGAATGTGTGTTATTAATTTCCACATATTTAAGGATTTTCCAGGTATCTTACTGTTATTGAATTTTAGTTTTGTAGTTAGAATATATTATGCTTTTTAAATTTTTTTTAATGTTTGTTTATTTTTGAGAGAGAGAGAGAGACAGAGCATGAGCAGGGGAGGGGCAGAGAGAGACAGGGAGACACAGAATCCAAAAGAGGCTCCAGGCTCTGAGCTGTCAGCACAGAGCCCAATGTGGGGCTCAAACCCACAAACCACAAGATCATGACCTGAGCCAAAGTCAGACACTCAACCAACTGAGCCACCCAGGTGCCCCAGTATGATTTTTATTATTTTAAATGTATCCTGATATTATAGCCCAGAATGTAGTCAGTCATAGTGAACCATTCAAGTGAGCTTAAAAATAAAGCTTATTGTGTTCTTATTTGATGGAATATTCCATAAATGTCATTTAGATCATATTAGTTGATAGTGCTGTTAATGCCATCTATATCCTTACTAATTTTCTTCCTGCCTGTTCTATCAATTACTGACAAGAATGTTGGAATGTCCAACTATAATTTGCCTATTTCTCCTTTCAGTTCTGTCAATTTTGCTTCATATATTTTGATGCATAGGTATTAAATTCATGCATATCGAGGGTTGTTATTCCTTTTTTTGGGAATTGATCCCTTTATGATCCCTGATAATATTCCATGTTCTTAAGTCTATATTGTTTGAAATTAATATAGCTAATCTAGCTTTCTTTCGAGTAGTGTTAGCATGCTATATCTTTTATCACCCATTTACTTTTAACTTATCTCTGTTTTATTACTTAAATTGGGTACCTTATAGACAACATATAATTGGGTCTTAGTCTAGTCTGACAATCTCTTTCAATTCATACATTTATACTATTTGTTACTGTTTTCTATTTTTTTCCATTTCAGGTTTGGTTTTTTTTGCATCTTTCCCCCTCTTTTTCTGCTGTTTTTAGCTTGAAGAGTATTTAAATGATTGTATTTATCTCCTATTTGACATTATACTCCTTTTTGTAAATAACAGTGTCTTCCCTACAGTTTACAACATGTGCTCCTTCAAATCAATATTTTTGTATCCTTTGGATAAAAACCTAGTAGTATAATTGCTGGTTCATAGGGTAGTTCTATTTTTAACTTTTTGAGGAACCTCCATTCTGTTTTCCAGCGTGACTGCATTGGTTTGCACTCCCACCAACACTGTAAGAGGGTTCCCCTTTCTCTGAATCCTTGCCAACATCTGTTATTTCCTGTGTTGTTAATTTTAGACTGACAGGTGTGAGGTGATATCTCATCATAGCTTTGATTTCTATTTTCCTGATGATGAGTGATGTTGACCATCTTCTTATGTGTCCGCTAGTCACCTATATGTCTTCTTTGAAAAAAATGTCTATTCATGTCTTCTGCCTATTTCTTAGCTGGATTTTTATTTTAAGTTTATTTATTTATTTTGAGAGATAGTGAGTGGGGGAAAGGCAGGGAGAGAGAGGGAGAGAGAGAAAGAATCCCAAGCAGGTTGCATACTGTCAGCGCAGAGCCCAATTCAGGGCTCGGACTCACAAACTGTGAGATCATGACCTGAGCCAAAGTCAAGAGTCAACTGCTTAACCAACTGAGCCACCCAGGCGGCCCTGGATTATTTGGTTTTGTGTGTTAAGTTAAAATGTCTTTAGTACCCAAAGCAATCTACACATTTAATGTAATTCCTATGAAAATACCACCAGCATTTTTTCACAGAGCTAGAACAAACAATCCCAAAATTTGTATGGAGCCACAAGAGACCCTGAATAACCAAAGCAATGTTGAAAAAGGAAAGTAAAGCTGGAGGCATCACGATTCTGGGCTTCAACCTATATCACAAAGCTATAATCTTTAAGACAGTATGGTACTGGCACAAAAACAGACGCATAGATCAATGGAACAGAATAGAAAACCCAGAATTGGACCCACAATTATATGGCAACTAATCTTTAACAAAGTAGGAAAGAATATCTAATAGAAAAATATCTGTTCAACAGTGTTGGGAAAACTGGACAGCAACATTCAGAAGAATGAAACTGGACCACTTTCTTACATCATACACAAAAAATAAATTCAAAATGGATAAAAGTTCTAAATGTGAGACAGGGAACCATCAAAATTCTAGAGGAGAACATAGGCAGTAACCTCTTTAAATTGACCACAATTTTTTTCACTAGACATTTCTCTAGAGGGAAGGAAAACAAAAGCAACCATGCACTATTGGGACTTCATCAAGATAAAAACTTTCTGCACAAGGAAAGAAACAATCAACACAACTAAACGGCAATGGGAGAAGATATTTGCAAATAACATATCTGATAAAGGTTTAGCATCCAAAATCTATAAAGGACATTTCATTTTAATTATTTGTTAGAGTTACTATCTCTCTGCTCACATTACCCATTTTCTGGTACATTGTGTAGTCTTTCAATTAGAGCCCATTTGTTACATTCACAAATGTTTCTCCACTGGTGTAGCCTTTTCGTATCTGTCCATACTCTTCCCTGAATGTAGCATCCCTAACCTGTTTCTTTGAATCTCTGATATCTCTTGACTGTCTTCTCCCTGCCACCTATTAAGTGAGATAAAAAACCCACAGGAGGCAAAAGTTGGAGGAATTCCCTTCCTCCAGCTCAGATAAGGCTCTAGCAAAGCCTTTTCCACAGGTCAAAAGTTTTTTGTTAAGAAGAAGCCTCAAGGGTATTTAACAGTGATTTCTCCATCCCTCTGTGATGGGATCTTTCTTGAATCTTCCTCATGAGTACCTGGTGAGGTTCTTGGAGAGAAAATCTACAACAAGGCTGGGGTCACCCCAAAACTGAAGTCCACAGGAGTTTCTCACCCTCATTCTCATTGACATGCAGTCTCCAGCAAGTCATTAAAATTACCATTTAAGTGCTAACAGAAGTTTATGATACCAGTGGCTTTTGTTCCATGTAAACAGATCCTGAAGGTGATTTTCTAGATGTGCCTGTCTTTCCAGATTCTGGGATGGTAGTTTTATATGAAAACCAAGTTCTCTTCTGCTTCAAAAAATCTATATTGCTTTTCAGTTGTCCAGCTTTCTGTTGTAAGAATGGGAATGATGACTTTCAAGCTGTTTACATGTCAGAACGGAGAACAAAATTTGTAAAATTTTATAATTAAATAATATTTATCAAAATACTAAGTAGTTCTTCAGTGGTAGACTTTATGGATTTTTATAGTTTGTTACTTACACGTTTTAATATATTTCCAACTTTCTTCACTGAGCATCTAAAAGCATTACCAATAATGGGACACATATTACCAATTTGTCAAAATAATTTGATATGGAAGTATCTCTGAGAAAGTGTATTTAGAGCAAATTAACACATAAAAAATAACAGTAGGCCTTTTAAAGGCAGGATGTTTTAAATTTTTATTATCTCGTATAAAAATAATGGATTTTACACCTTAATTTCCCTCTAGTTTTTGATAAAAATGACTATTATCCATGTATCTTTAAAATAGTTTCTACCATTTAACACATCATTGCCCAATTAAAATGTTAGTCAGTTTTATGCATAGATTTTGTTTCCGTTTAATTACTTTTTTCCAGAATATAAAAAGTTATTGCATAACTGGTGTCAACGTTATTGCATATCCAACCAACACACATGGGAAAGTATAGAAAGAAGTACTGAGCAGAATGCAAAAATCTTATAAACTAACCTATATACATTTTGAAGTGTGACTGCAAAGATTTTCTTCTGATCATTCTTTTCCTTTACCATTGCCTTTGACTATATATATCCGTAATCATAGCATTTCCATGTGAATATGATTCCAGACTTCACCAGCTGTTTGAGAATTCTTTACTCGATTAATGATAGTATTTACTTTCCACTGGTGATAATCTGATCATCATCACTCCCCAGTTACCAATTCTTTACAGGGGTTCTTTTGAACGAGAGTGGGAAAAAAATATAAACAAATAATTAGTTTTTTTCACACTAAATGCCATGAGCAGAGTGAGCCTTCCAGGTGTATGTCTTGTCATGTGGCCTATAGTCCACATTAACAAGCTGCTCAAAGGAGGGTTCGATTTAATATTGTAGAACAGATCATTTCCATGTCTCCAACACATATCCACAATTCTTAAAATAAAGCAATGACCTTAGATAAGTCCAACCAAACATTTTATTCTAAGTCTTAATAAGGCAAATGCAAGAGACTGCTGAGTCAAGCACCATTTTCTTATTCATCATTGCCTCAGCTAATCAGCGATACAAGATTATGTGAAAGTGAAGATTGTTCAGATTTAAACCTTAACAGCAGTTTAACAAGGGTGTTGTTAAAGATATATATGCAACAATAGGCTTCATGGGTTTCATATTTGTCCTGATAATTGCTTTAAGGTAAAAACGTTACCACGTGTTCTTTCATTTAATAAATATCGATCCTCTAGTAAGTATCATGCAATATACATAAGGGACTTAACACTTGTCAAAACCAATATAACCTCTTCTATCATATTTTATAGTCTTAGTTGAAAAAACATAAAAAAGAAATAAGCAATTAAAATATGAGCTAAGTGCTCTTAAATAAAAGATAAGAGCTCACCTACATATGCCTTTCATTTTATCAAATATCCCTAATGTTAAAGATTACATAGAAAATTCACACAAAACCCTAAGGAAAAATTTATTTTTCATTTTCAAAAGTGAAGACATATGTACTATATATTACACTGAAATGCAAATATATATCAGCAAGCCAATATAGATTAAAATTATGTGTTATCATTCTACTGTATCTTAATTACATAAAAATGTCTTAAAGTAGCAAGATAAAATAATTACATAAATACATAATTTAGATATATAAACAGTTTTGGGTCAGAATTTTGTTAGCTTAAGCCAAAAACAGGTTATATATTTTGTTATTAGAAAGATAAAACTTACCAATTCTACAGAAACAAAAATGCTCTTTTCTAGGGCTAAACATAATGCATCGTATCTTTTTAAAGGGCCAAGTTTTTTTTTGCGGCAAACAATGCACTGAATTTTGTATGGTTAATGTTTGAACTCTCTTTAATGTACATTAATAAACTTTGGAAATAAACTTTAAAAATAGGAAATATTTTATCTATTTTGTGCGCACATAGGTAATACACACACACACACACACACACACACACACACACACACACACATTTAAAAATTCATATGTCTATATGACATAAAAATAGATTGTGATGACCTGATGGAAAGAAGTAAATATTGGCCCATAAACTGAGAATGATGGGAATATGTGGTTGCTTGAGGCTTCTCCACAGAAGTGAATTTTAAACAGAAATTTGAAGAATGAGGATAAACCTGTCACTGCGATAAATGATGTAACATATTAAAGGACTTCCAACATTTCTGGGAACAAAAAAATGAAAGCAAATGGGAGAGTGATAGGAGATGAGGTTAGAAAAGTCCAAGAACTTCAGATCATGCACAGCAATGTAGACTACAGCAAGCAGTTTAGAATTTATTCTGAATAATAAAGAATGGAATGGATTTAAACATAAGTATGGCATAATCATATTCATATACTGTAACAAATGAATGAAGAATGATGACAGTGGGGAGGTGGAGAGACTAATAGATGCAAGGAGAACAAAAATTCTTGGTAAGAGATGTTGGTTGTTTAAAGGTGAATGGTGTCCATGGGGACCGAGAAATTGGTAAGAATTTTTAAATGCATGTGAGGAAACTCATTTGTTTTTTGCCTTAATAACTAGATAGGAGATACTTCCATTAATTGTGCTACGGAATCTTGGAGAAAATCTAGGCTTGGAAGTGAGGAAAAAGAATATAAAGAGTTTCAGTCTGGGTATATAAGTTTATAATATATATAATATATATAATATATATAATATATATAATATATATAAGATTAAAATATTTATGAGAGATCAGGGTTCAAGGAGGCAAGTGTACATCAAGTCTGTAGTCTGTGGGAGACATCGAGCCTCAAGATATTAAGTTGAAGGACTTAGCATATATTTATTTAGCGCTTAAATACATGGGAATGGATGGTAGTGCCTAGAAAAAGAGAGTTAAGGTAGAGAAGAGTACCCACAAGCAAGACTTGATATACTCCATTTAGAGGCTGTAGGGGATTAAAAAAGGATTAAAAAGAAGCAGTGAGCTAGAAGAAAAATTAGAATGAAGGGTGTTCCTGAAACTGAGAGAAGAAAATATTTCAAGCACAAAGAAGTGAACAAATGTGTCAAATGTTCCCTAAGCGTTGAATAAGATGAGACCAAAAGCAGCCATGGGATTTGATAACATGGAGACTTTGTATTCCTCAATGAAAGAAAAAAAAGAAGTTTTAATAGAGAATAGAATGTGTTGAAGTGGTCATGGAGATTGAAGTTCCTAAGAAGGCATTTGTGCATAACTCTAAAATGTCTTTTGCCCTAAAGTTGACATTAGATGGAAGAGGATAAAGGACCAAGAAAATTTTAAAGTCTTGTAATAACTTTATTACAAGAGTTCTACTTCTTGTACTAACTCTTGTAATGCCTTGATTACACAAATGTCATCTTCCAATAGTATTTTTAGGGATGGATTGAGTTAAAGAGATTATAATCAAGGGGCACCTGGGTGGCTCAGTCAGTTAAGCCTCTGGGTCTTAGTTTCGGCTCAGGCCATGATCTTACAGTTCATGAGTTCAAACCCCACATGGGGCTCTGTGCTGACAGTGCAGAGACTGCATGGGATTCTCTTTCTCCCTATTTCTCTGCCTCTCTCTCTCTTTCTCTTGCTCTCTCTCTCTCTCTCTCAAAATAATTAAATAAACTCTTTTTAAAAAGACTATAATTGAAATTCTTACATGACAAAATTGCAAAAATGTTGAACTGCATTATCTCATAGTGGAGTATTTCCATTTCTACATGAACTTCTGTTTGTAAGAAGATTTATTCATTCACCCAACAAGCATTTATTGAACAACTAGTATGTGTGTGAGCACTGTTCTGGACAAAAGCAAATATACCACCAAAGAAACAAGCCAGCTATCCTTTCTACCCTCAAAAAGTTATATATGCTTTAATGTGTATATAGGCCTGAAGGGAGTGAGGTATGTGGTTATACTCAGTCTACTTTCCTAAATCACTAACACTCGTAAATCCTTCAGTATTATAAAAATGATATAAATCTGCAATGATAAAGAGCTTATGAATGCTGTGCAATTGAGAGATCAAGGAGACATAATATTTAAGCAATTAATAAAAATGATCAATAGAGCAGTATAAACATGGAATATACAATAAATAAAATACTTAAAAATAGGCCAAATGCCAAGTAGTAAACAAAGAATAATGAAAAATGAAAAAAGAGAATAATGTGTGGATGAGAAGTCCCACAGAGAAAACATTTGAATTAGGTGTTTAAAGCAATGTTTAAAATATTCTTTTTATCTACCTAATTAGAATATTACAATTTTATTTGCTATTGACCAAATTGGAATTTTACAAGTAGTTGAAAGCAAGCAATAATAATGACAACACATAACACTTACAAACATTTGTAAAAATGTTATATCTGTGCCCAATGGGAAGGGGGAACTTCCATCACTTCTCAGTAACATATGTAAAAAAGGATGAGAAGCAGAAGTTAAGCCCAAGTTTATTAGCGTTGACTTGTGATTACCCACAGAGCAAGTGCAACTGAAAGATGTTCTGATTAAGGTCTACAGAATAGATAAGAATGCCATACATAGGTTGGTGTTGGTTCTGCAACTCATAACTCAAATTTGGAAACAATTTTCAAAAATAATTTTTGAAAGATCTGGGCATATTTTGTGTACTACTGCTCTCCAGTTCTCAACAGTTGTAAGCATCCCTGTGTTCATATAGTAATTGGATGTCTTGCTGGAATACACAAGGGGTTCAGTTTTTTCTACAATATGTCATAGATGTTTTAAAATCAGGACTTACAATTGCTGTTAAATGCCAATAAAGAGCTTAAAATATTTTACCTGAACAAGACAAAATGACCTAAAATAAACAACCAATGTAACAAAATTCGAATAAAATTTTTAAAAAGGCAAGCAAGGAAGCCATAAAAGTTAAAAATCCTTGAGTAATTGCGAGGCAACAGACATTGTGATGAGACAGCTTATTTAAAGTATGACTTTATGTCTAATGTGCCAGGGACACTCTTGGCTTATGTGTGTTGCTAGTGCATAAGAATAATAGTACCCCCATACACTGGCAAACTGTCACAGCTTAGATAACAAACTATATCACAATCAATATCTAATCTTTATCAGATAGGTACTGCTATAATCATTTTTTTTATTAGAAGTAACTGAGGCTTAGAGAAAACTTAGGCAATGTCCACACAAAAGGTAAAGCTAGCTTCAAACCTCTGTAGAAATAAATCTTCCTTGAGTTTCTCAATGTTTCTGTAAAAAGCCCTGGCCTACTGAGACACTGGGATGTATATGAATACAAAATGTTGGCCTACACTTCCTCTAGAAGTATTTTATTGTTTACACACTATGAGGATTAGATCTGTAGCCATTTGTTTAGTTAATTATGCTGATAAAAAATGTAGTAAAACTTCTATTATCTCCACAAGAAGGCCAAATGGTCACAGCCTAGGCTAGACCCTTAAATTAAGCTTTTAAGGGACCACAAATATGGGTCCTCCATTTCCTTACATGTTTACATTTCAAGGAAGAATGAGGTCCATGACCTTAGAAACATCACTACGTCATAGAAGTCAGAGACACTGGAGCTTCTCAGGACCTTGGAAAGATGTATTTATATTCCAGAAGGTTAGGGTGGAAACCAAGGATCCTTCCCACCCTACCTCCAAAGACTTAAGGGGAGGAGGAAGGAACGGTTTCTCTCCCCTGTATATTATATGTAAATAGAGAAAATCCAGTTTTCTCCATCTTTCACCTGGAGTAACTCTCACTCTTGTAGGGAATTATTCCATCTGGCTTTTAATATTTCACCCTAGTAGTAAGGATCAAAACAAGGGAAACCACCACAATTATTATTACTTATACAATTATAATATCTAATATGTCTCTTATCAAGAATACCTCATGTGCACATTCAGGATAAAATTAATAAAAATTAATTTTAAAAACTCAACAAATCCAAGCAGTGCAATTTGAAAATCTGTCAAACCACATTTTTTTTTACAAAACTCTAAAAATGTCATAAACCCACAATAAAAGAATTTGTGTAGAAATTTACAAAAAAGTAAGAGAAATTAACTGAACAAAACACATGAACAAGAAATAGATGTTGGTATAAGAGACTTTGTAAAGGAATTATCTATTTTAAATTGGCAAATGTTTTCATTAGTATCTTTGTATTAAGTAACATTTTTAAAATATCAACTAGACACCCATATGTTATTTTGTAATAGATCTATGCATTAAGCCATGGAGAAAAATTAAAGGCAACTGGATTAAATAGTCGTTAAATAGGAAGGATTAAGTTTAGGAAGGAAAAAATAAGTTGTAGACCTAAAATATGTTAAGCTTTGTAGCAGCAAAAAAATAATATATATTAGAAAAATAAAGATATATTAACATTTTACATTTTCCATGTAAATGTAATAGTAATATTAAATATTATCTATGCAAAATAATATAAAAACATTTTAATAGATAAAAAATAATAAACTTTTGTTTATGGTAAATTGGAAAGTGGTAAATTATACTAATCATGTAATATGTGAATTAAAATAACAATGGAATAATATTATTGAGTATTGCATAGCAAAAAAAATGATAGAATTAAATTTTTCAAAACTCACAGTAAAATTAGTACATTGATGTGGGGAATAAGTTTAAGAATTCTCTGGGCTTACACCAATGGGTTAACAAGGCATAAAGAAGTACAAAGCCATAGGATGCTCACACCCAAGTTTGGGTAAATAAGATTAGGGGAATGAGGATAGAGAAGGGGAGCTTAGGCCCCCAGAATAAAGTAGGGAGGTGCAAAGTCACCCAGAATAGGGAGGGGAAAAGGCCCCAATATAGAACATAGGTATACAAAATAAACAATATTAGGTATTCAGGGCAGAATTGCCCCCCCCCCCCCCCAATTTAATGCTATAGCAGAAATCTGCTTTCACAGGAAGGAAGAACCAAGTTAGGTGAACAGGTAAATTGGGCTATGTACCACTGCTCTGTGCTGCAGGGCTAAGTTACATCTCCAGAGTGGAGATGATTATCAAAAGAAAGGTGCCTTGTTAACTCTGAGGTCACGTGTCCTACCTGTCTCATCCCCTAAGCTAGCTAAGATAAACAGAGGTGCGGCCTCATGTCTGCTGTAAACAACCTTCCTCCCAACTGCCCGGCACCTGGATTTTGTTTTGTATTAACCCAAAACCCAACCCCAAATATCTTCAAGACTCCCTTTACCTCATGTCCTCAAGTTAATGTTTGCAGATTCATTGTCTCTGTGTGAACGTCCATTGCCATGTTTGTAAGCTTTCTGATCCTAATAAAAATGAGGCAAGGACCCTTATTTGGGGCTCTTGTCTTTTCCCAGATATCAGCCATCTCTCGCTTTTCATCCTGCATCCCACTCTTTTGCTGGCCGAAAGAGAACTTTAGACTTAGAATCTATGACACATTACTTGGTATATACAAAAGTATGATCAGAATATTCTTTTTAAGAACAAAAGATAATATTTAAAGCCGACTAAAATATTCGTAAAATTTAAACTAGCAATTTCATTTTTGTTACTCTAACAGAACAATAGATCTAAAATATTAAAACTTGAATTCAAAATTATGTGACATATATTACTCAAGCGTGCTTGGTACTTATTGATGTTAACTTTCTGATCTAACACATGGCCATTTTTTATAGCTATTACATGTGCTTTTGAGAAAGGATGTACATTCTCTACATTTCTTCCACATATTAATTTTTTGTCATTTTGATCTTGCAATTTCTGACATACATTCAATTTTTTTAGTATGATTCTTTTTTAAGTTCTCCTTATAGGAGAATTCCTATTCTATGTTTTTCTTCTTCTTTGGAGAATTTTTGTTCTCAATATACATTGTTATATCTATCTATCTATATCTATCTATCATCTATCTATAAGCATTTTAGATGTTCTCATCTAAACATCAAGGAGTCTTGGTGTTCTTTTTTTTTTTTAAGTTTATTTATTTATCTTGAGAGAGATAGACACAGCACAAGTTGGGGAGGGACAGAGAGAGAGAGAGAGAGAGAGAGAGAGAGAGAGAGAGAGAAAATCCCAAGCAAACTCTGAGCTGCCAGGCAGAGCCCAATGTGAGGCTGGAACACATGAAGCCATAAGATCATGACCTGAGCCGAAACCAAGAGTTGAACACTCAACCAATTAGGCTACCCAGTTGCCCCTACTCCTTGGTATTCTGATATTTCACCCTAGAATGGATTAATTTTTTAATATTACTTAATACATAGTACCATTCTTATAATTCAAGAGTGTGTGTTATTTCAGTTTTAGGCACTTCCCCTCCATTGTGTCCTTAAGTTTAAACTTTATCTTCATTTCCTTCTCTTTCTGTAAATTCTATTTACTAGATATTACGATTTCTAAAACAGCTTAGCCATCCTTAACTTTTCTTCCATGCTTTCTATTGTACTTTTCTTAGTATTGAATTTTCCTATCGGCATTACCGTTGAATAATTTTTTCTTGATCTGTGCCAATTTTGTTACTGAGCTGTTACTGTTGTCGCTATTCAATTAAAGTAAATGTGAATCATGAGACAGACCTGATGAAGCCCCTGGAAGCAGTCGTGAGATCCCTATAATCCAACTCAGGAGAAAGACAAAGGAGAATTCCCCCAGGATAACAGCAGAAAAAATTCCCAGAATGAAAAATGTGCAATAAAGCTGAAAGAAAGTAATTTAGATAGAAAAAAAAAAAAAAATGAGATTTCAAATGGAAATGTTTCCAAAGGGGGAAAAGAAGATCCATTGTCATACGGGTTGCATTGCGACACCTCCCTCTCTGAAAATATTAAAGTCCTAACCCCCAATACCTCAGATTATGACCTTATTTGGAAAGAGAGTTGTCTCAGTCATAATTAGTTAGGATGAGGTTATACAGATGTAGGATGGGCCCTTAATCCAATATGCCAGGTGTCATTGTAAGAACAGGGGTAGAAACACAGGAACATAGACACACCACAGGAGGTTGGGGAAGAAGGGCAGAAGGATGTGGGAAGGGAAAGCCATGTGAGGAAAGAGGTAGAGATTGAACCAAACTGATAAACCAAAAATTGCCAGCCAAACACCTAAAGCCAGGAAGAGGCAAGGAATATTCTCCCCTACAGGTTTCAGAGGGGGCATGGCCCTGCTGACACCTTGATTTTGGACTTCTAGACACCGGAATTGTAAAAGAAGAAATTTGTGTCTTAAGTCATTCACTTTGTGATAAGTTGTTATGGCAGCTTTAGGAAACTAATACATCCATCCATTACATAATTGGAATAAACCAAGTAGAAAAATTATTTTAAGATGATATTGAAAGTTATTTTTTAAAAAAGTTAGTAGTGACTGCAAAGAAAATTGAATAAATTATAAAATAAGTCAATTATTAGCTAAACCAACAAGAAAGTAATAATTATATCACAGCACACTAAAATGTTTACCTATGAAAATACTTGAATAGGAATAATAACATAAGCTTTCAACACTGATTTCACAAAAACAATATAATCATAGTAGGATGAGGGGAAAATAAAAGCAAAAAGAATAACACTACCAAAGATCTAAATACTCAACTACCATAATAGGAATTCAAGAGTATGGATGTCACTGTGTGTGTGTGTGTGTGTGTGTGTGTGTGTGTGTGTGTGTGTGCGTGCACGTATACATACACACACCACACCACATCTTCTCTATTCATTCATCTATGGATGGATACTGGGGTTGCTTCCATATCTTGGCTATTGTAAATAATACTGCAATGAATATTGGTGTTTTCATATTCTTTGGGTAAATACCCAGTTTTGGAATTACTAGATCACATGATATTTCTAATTTTAATTTTTTGAGGTATTTAATTTTCAAGTTATGTTTTTATCTCACCTCTGATTTCTTCATTGACCCATTGGTTGTTTTGGTTTATGTTGTTCAATCTCCACATATTTGTGATTTTGCCAATTTCCTTCCTGTAATTAATTTCTAGCCTCAAGCCACTGTGATTGGAAAAGATGCCTGATAAAATTTCAGTTTTCTTAAATTTATTGAGACTCTTTTGTGGCCTAACATATGCTCTAGACTAGAGAATGCTCCATGTTGCATTGCACTTATGACGAATGTGTATTCTGCTTCTTTGGCATAGGGATGTTTTGTATGTATCTTTTAAGTCCATCTGTTTTAATGTGTCATTTAAAGCTGACAATTCTTTATTGATTTGCCTTCCCCAGACTCTGTCCCCTGACAGTACCTCCATAGCTTCTATATCTGGCACACCTAAAGTCTGCCCCTCAGGCTACGGCTCCAGGACAAGTGAACAGGCCTTTTTCATTGAAGGACTGGTGGTGGATTTCAGTCTGCTTTCTGTGTAGTGCTCTGGGAATGCTGGCCTGCCAAGAACTGTCTCTCCAGTTGTTCCAGTGCTGTGGGATCCAAGAACAAAATCTCCCCTGGCTACCAGCGCCAGGTGAACAAAGAGCCCCCCTGTTCCCATTCACATCCCACCCTTATTGGCGTGATAGCTCTAGGCGCTGGGTCATCTATTCCTGATAGGCTCAATTTAATTGTATGAGGGGTGGCCTAAGGCCATACTTAGGTCTTTTGTCAAATTCCTGAGAGAAACCTGAGGGGGAGTTAGTGAGGTCTGTTTCATTCTTAAGAGGAACCTTATGCCTGAGGGGGTTTGCTGTGGTCAGACACTCCCAGCATTGTTCCCAAATATGTGCTTTTCCCCACCCAGGGACCTCAGGTCCTCATCTTTCCCTTTTTGCCTACTGAATCCTATCTTTTCCTATCATAGTATCACATAAATCAATCACACTTAGAGCCTTATTCTTTGGAGTAAAATAATTTTTTTTTTAAATTTTCTTGTAATGTACACCAAAGTCATTTTTTTAATTATTCAAAGGCTGTACCAAATACCTTAAAAATACATATAGAAAACATTATTATCTTTATCGCTAGCAATGATTAATATTTTTATATATATTAATTTCTTTGAGCAAAAAGACATGTAACAAGAATCATGTTGTACTTTTACCCTTCTGTCAAAGCTTTTTCAGTCTAATAAGTCAGATTTAAATTCAGCTCAAGTTCTTAGACTATCTGCTTGCCACCCAGGGAATGGTACTCCTAGGGATTCTGCACACACACTGAGAGATTGATATACTGATAAAGTGCTCTGAGGATCTCAGAAAACTTTCTTACATGGAAATAAAAAGAAAAGGATAAACAAATTATACACTTTGGAAAAAAAAAACAACATTGAGAATGAATTTATGTCTAAGCACATAAAAATACCCGATTACCTAGCATTCTTTTGAATCACCTTTTGAAGATTTGAAAAATAACTCCAAACAATCTGAAAACTCAGGAATCCCTTGTTTTGTTTTTTTTTTTTTTTTTTTAATAATTACCATTTCATTTACTTTAACACTTGGAAAGCTTGCTGCTCATGATCGAAACTGGTCTTAACATTGACACAGCATTTGAGGAAAAAAAAAATGTTTCAGAAACTGAATATATTTTCAATGATTTCATTTTAAGATTATTTCTATCAGAGAAAAAACAAGAGTTTATTCAGTTTCTTAATAAATTAGCTTTCTATAGATTTATAAGTAATGATGATGAACTGGATTTACATATTTAAGAGTATTACCGTCTAAATATTTTAGCTCATATTTTGAATATATTCAGGTGACACATTTGTTTCCAGGGTAAGACACACACATTCTACGCTCCTCATGATATGTTTTATCAATTATTAATACTTTTTGCTACAAAGAAAACTATACTTCCTCATTATGCATAATAAACATGGTGGGCCACAATTAACAATGAGACGTTCTCCCAATTTAAATTGAAAAGTAGCAAATAATTTTATAAGCTACCTCTTTTAGGGAAATTCTGGCTCACACAAATCATGTTAAATCTTATATATTTTTAGATTAGAGGGGCCTATTACAGCTCTCTGATACTGCCATATTTTATCTTATCATATTTTTTTTAAAAGCATCACCAAAAAATCCAGATACTTACATGTGCCTCTAACTCTTGCACATTTATCTGAAAGGCAGTGCAAAGTACAAATTGACCACTTTAAATGAGCCACTTGGGAAAGCAAGAGGGACTAACTCCAAATAATGAGAGGTCAAATTCTGTCAAGGAAATGTGTCTTTCTTATGTTTTTAAAACTCTCTTTTGAGAAAAGCCTGTTAGATTGGGGAGCAAGTTAAGTGACATGTCAGATGCAAAATGAGAGAGCTTCTGTCAGAGGCACAGTGGTGAACTGTAACTTCAACTAACTCAAGGTATAAGAGGGAACGCATTGCCACCTGTAACCTGTACCTTGACAACATGCAACATTTAGAAAAACCTAAAAGGCCCAGTGCCGCATTTGTATCGGTGAGAAATGGTCAACTTTTGGAAAACTCCATTTTCTTATTACTGTGGGAATTCCAATGAAATGTCTGTTAATTCTCAAAGTTTTGTGTACTAGATTACTTTTTATTTAAAAAAAAATTCAAAACTGAAACTCATGTTCACTCATATTAACTGGTTAATTAGTCTCCAGTTAGGATAATCTCATTTTCCTTTTTCAGTATAACTTATTGTCAAATTGGTTTCCATACAACATCAGGTGCTCATCCCAACAAGTGCCCTCCTCCCTGCCCATCACTCTTTCCCCTCTCTCCCACCCCCCTATCTACCCTTAGTTTGTTCTCAGTCCTTAACAGTCTCTTATGGTTTGCCTCCCTCCCACTCTGGAACTTTTTTTTTTTTCCTTCCCCTCCCCTCCCCACCCCCGGTCTTCTGTTAAGTTTCTCAAGATCCACATATGAGTGAAAACATACGGTGTCTGTCTTTCTCTGTCTGACTTACTTCACTTAGCCTAACACCCCCCAGTTCCATCCACATTGCTGCAAATGGTTTCAGGTGTACAACAGAGTGATGTAATTTTAAGACTGAAATCCACACTGCAGCCAGTTTTGCCCTTTTCTCCTCTTTTTGAACATTTATGTATGCAACATGCCTATGGGCTAAATTTAGGATGACATTCACCGTGGATAGATTTTCAATATTATTTTGCTCTTTAGCCAGTTGTTTTATTGATATTGATATTAACCAGGTTTCATCAAAACATAAATGCCTTTAGCAAGAGACAATTGGCAAATAACTGAGCTGCGATTGTTTGTGTTTGTACTCTCAAGAACAACCCTTATTTAATAAAGGTTATCTATCGATCACACACACGAAAAATAGGAAAGTGCTGGTTGATCCTAGTACTTTTCCTGCTATGAAATGCAGATCATGAATGGGCCAAATATTCAGGCCTCACCAACCTGTGAATAAACATAAAGTCATATTTCCATTTATAACAGCTCGTTCTCCTCTCATAATAGCGGCATTTCAAACTTCTCAGCAAAACCGGATATCTCTCATTATTCCTGGGAGTTGACCAAGGAAAGTGTCACTTATTTTTATAGTGTAGTAAGTCCCCGGTGGCTGCAACTCACAGTCTCCCTTTGCCCAGCTCTCCCTTCCCCATTGCCCATTGGCCCTTCCATCACTCTAAGTGAATTGCCAATTTCCACCTGCTAATGGAGTTTCTTTGGACATACGTTATGGGTCCATAGTGTAAAGGTGAACACTCTGGACTCTGAATCCAGATGTAAGTAACATCCTTGCCAGAGAGGTTTCTCGTGATACCTCAAAACTTCCCAGTCTGTGATGCAAAAGCAATGCCAGTTTCTGAGCAGAGAAAGAGAAGACGGCTCTCTCTTCAGCTCGGAGCTAAAATTGTTCATATGTATTACAACCCACAATATTTCGACCCCAAATCTCAGAAATTGCTCATGAAAAGTGAGTTTTTCTGCCTCTTGTCTCGGCTTCTCATCTTCTGCAAGTAACTCTCCCAGTAAAACTCAACAATAAAAACCACTCATGAATAAAAATCAGGAACCAAAACCACCCACTCACTACAAAAATAAAGTCTCCATTCAACACACACAAAAATGCATTTCTCCTACTTGCTCACTCTACTCCACTACAAATAAAGCAAACGTCCTGAGACATATAACTCCAGCATACCTACCCCTTCCTCTGGTATCCATATTAATTTCTGGTTAACTGTATCCCTAACAAGTGACTAACTCCAAAGTCTATTCAGGTAATTTGCCTTAAATGAGGACTGTGCTGTCCCAGATACAAATTGATGTATCCTCTCTAGGGACAAAAGAAAAAAACAACTCTAAAATGCTTATTTTGTCTACCTGTATATCAAAAATAATAGGCTACAGCGTCATCCAATGCCCCCATTGCAGGTGGAATTCAAATCATTTGGTCAATTGAAACAGTTTCATTGGATATAGCTACACCTTAACTCAAGAAGTCTGCCAAACACATGTTTACCATGATTTAATAAAACACTAGTTCAAATCATTCATTGTAAATTATTGTATTGGAATACAATATATCTAACAACTTGATTATTTTCAGGAGGATTGTACTAAAAATATAAAATAGCATTCATCAAATATTTAAGCACATGTCTAACACTGTGCTAATGGCTTCACCATATTATGAAAAATATATGAAAATTCTGAGAGTAATGGAAATGATGATTTGCAGAACATGAAATTCAGAAGGTATGAGAAATTGAACCCTGTCAGCACACCAGAAGTAGGAACAACAGACATAGGGTAGCCACAGAAACCAGCAGAAAAACAGCATGAATGTCAGCTTGTGATTACCGTTTCTAACTCAATTGTGTCATCAATGAAAATGCCAAGCCTAATATATGCTACAAAACTTCTGTGATTGTTTCCATTTAATAAAGTCCAGAGCACCTCTTTTCCTTCAAGTTCCCTCACACAGCGCTTCACCTTGAAATACTGCTTTCAGTTTGTCCCACAGCTCACTGATTTCTGTTCTTTTTTAAGTCTTGTTTCTCTGTGAGTTTCACGTTAGATTGGTTATGCTGCTGTTTCCAACTTCCCTAGCCTTTTCTTCTACAATGTCTAATTTCCCACTAATTGTATGCAGTATATATTTTATCTCACCCATAGTTTTTATCTTTAAAAATTCAGTTTAATCTTCCATTTCTCTACTTAACATGTTCAATTACTCCTCAACCTTCCTGAACATATAAAATATAGTCATACTGTTTTAAAGACCTTTTCTTCTAATGCTATCATTGTTACGATTTTGGCAGATAGTTCTCCATGTGAGGATTATAATTTTTTGCTTTGTTTTTTGCATGCCTGTAACTTTTCATTGCATGATGGACACGGTAAATTTTGCTTTATTGGGCACTGGACATTTTTGTATACCTCTGAATATTTTTGAGATTGATTTTGGGATATAGTTGAGTTATTTGGAAACAATATAATCATTGGGGACCTAGTTTTTAAACTTTTTTTGGATGGGACCATGGCAGCATATATTTGAGATATCATTTTTTCCTACGTCTAAGCACTCTATAGTAGGCCCAATGAATTATGAAATTACCCAACCTGACTTGTGAGGAAAAGCACTATTTTTGGGCGCAAGTGAACTCTGAAGGTCATTCTTTTTATTGATTATTGGCAATTATTCCCCAGCTTTGGGTGGTTTCCTCACATGCACACACTGATCAGTGCTCAAATACTCATGGGGTATTGGCATCTCTGGATTTCTCTGTGCAACTGTCCTTTTTGGTACTCTGCCCCGCAAACTCTAGCCATCTTGGCCTTCCCCAGATCCCAGGTCTATCTCCTATACTCAAGGAGACAAGCAACCTCCATCTTACTTACTTTTGCTGTGTCAACATCTGCTTTCTCTCTTTAGGCAGTAAACTAGAGCAATTAAAATGGCTGAAGGGCTGATCCTTACTTGTTTCCCATCTCCAAGAGATTGTGGTTTGTTGTTGCCTATGTTCAATGTCTTGAGAACCATTGTTTCATACATTTTGTTTTGTTTTTTAGATTGTTTTAGACAGTTCTATAGACTGAATATTGGGACCTGGGTCTCTAAGGAAGTAATTAAGGTTAAATGAGGCCCTGAGACTGGAGCCTTGGTCTGACAGGATTCATGTCCTTATAAGAAGAAACATCAGTGCACTCTCTCTCTCTTTCCTTCTGCAGAGGAGAAGGTGCACAGAGGAAAGGCAATGTGAGGACACAGTGAAAAGGTGGCTGTCTACAAGTCAGAAAGAGAGTCCCCACCAGAAAACAAATCGTAGACTTCTGGCATCCAGAATTATGAAAAAATAAGTTTCTGTTGCTTAAACCATGCAGATTGAGATATTTTGTTGTAGCAGCACAAGCAGACTAATGCAGGCAGGTAGATAAACTTTGTCCCTGTTACCCTCTCTTGACTGAAAGAAGTCACAGTTAAGTAAATCTAATCACATACCCAAGACACAAAATACAGCAGCTATAAAGAGAACATGGAAGTGAAAGCATGGATCCTGTATCAGCAAAATTCAGTAATAGTAACACTAGTAACATTCATCAGGTATTGATTCATGTGTTCAACACAGTGCTAAGTGTTTTGGCTTTCATTATATCATTTGTTTCTCCAAAAATCTATAGAGAAATCAAGAACTTCTATTCAGAATGAGACAAACTCTCCCTAGATATCAAAACTACCCTAAGCAGTAGTGAGGAGGGGGTCTTGAGATTTTTGTGTGCCCCCATCCCCTGCCAAGGTTCTTGGCATCAAAATACTGCCTTGAAACATACAAACTAGTCTCATTAAGCATCTAATTTCACCAACAAATTGCAATTAATAAAACACAGTCAAGTGAAAATGTTAGAACTAAAAATATTTTGAATTAAGAACTCAGCAGATAGAACTAACAGCATTTAACTAGAGCAAAGTACAGTTGATCTTTGAATGACATAAGTTTGAACTGCATGGGTTTTCTTATATGTGGATTTCTTTTCAATAAATACAGTTTTGTATTATAGTGCATTTATACTGTAACTGATGTGTGCTGTAAATCTCTTTTCTGTTCCTTACAATTTTCTTAATAGCATTTTTATTTCTTGAGCTTACCTTATTATAAGAATACAGAATATAATACACATAACATATAAAATATGCATTAATCAACTACTTATATTATCATTATGGCTTCTGGTCAATAGTGGGCTATTAAGTATTTGAGGTGTCAAAATTTACATGGGAACTTTTCAGTGCATAGAAGTCATCACCATTAGCCCACCAACATTGTTCAAGGGTCAACTGTAGTACATTTAAAAACAAGAAGTCAGAACAAGAGAATATATTGAAATAGCAGTAAAAAAAAAGCAAAAAAGAATTAACAGAAAAGCAGTAAGAAATTTGTTGGCTATAATAAAAATTTTATGTACATAGAAGTAGATCAAAAGAAATTTATGAAGAAAAAAAATGTTCCAGAAATCATGAAAGACATCAATCCACAGATTCAAGAAGCTCTGGAAGTCTCAAGAAGGATAAATACAAAGAAAACCATTCCAATATGCATCAGAGTATATGCTAAAACCAAAGGCAAACAGAAAATATCAAAGCACCAAGAAAAATCTATGCCCAAACACACCTTACAGATATCGCTGGCTCAGTTCCAGACCACTGCAATAAAGTGAATGTTACAATAAAGCTCATCATGTGATGTTTTCTTTTTTGGTTTCCCAGTTAATATAAACTTATGTTTATACTATACTGTAGTCTATTAAGTGTGCAATAAAAATGTCTGAATAAGCAATGCATATAACTTAATTAAAGATACTTTATTGCTAAAAACAAAAATGCCAACCATCATCTGAGCTTTCAGTGAGCCCTAACCTTTCTGCTCATGGGCAGCCGTGTCTCAGAGTTGATAGCTGCTGACTAATCAGTGGTGGTGGTTGCTGAAGGTTGGGGTGACGGTGGCAATTTCTTAAAACAAGACAATAAAGTTTGCCACATCCATTGACTTCCTTTCATAAATGATTTTTCTGTGGCATGTAATGCTGTTTGATAGCATTTCACCCACAATAGAACTTTTTCCAAAATTGGAGTCAATCTACTCAAACCCTGCTGCTGCTGCTTCATCAACTAAGTTTATGTCATATTCTAAATCCTCTGTTGTCATTTCCACAATCTTCACAGCGTCTTTACCAGTAGATTCCATCACAAGAAACTAATGTCTTTGTTCACCTATATGAAGCAACACCTCATCTGTTCAACTTTTATCATGAGATTGCAGCAATTATATCACATCTTTAGGCTCCACTCCTAATTCTAGTTCTCTCACATTTCCACCACATCTGCAGTTACTTCCTCCACTGAAGTCTTAAACCCCTCAAAGTCATCCAAGAGGCTTGGAGTTAACTGCTTCTAAACTCCTTTAATGTTCGTAATTTGACCTCTTCCAATGAATTGCTCTTGACAGCATCTAGAATGGTATATCTTTTCCAGAAGGTTTTAAATATTCTTTGCTTAATCAGAGGAATCATTTTATATAGAAGCTATAGACTAACATGTTTCATAAATAATCTGACTTGATATCAAAATGATTCCTTGATCCATGGGCTACAAAATGAATGCTGTGTTAGTAGTTATGAAAACAACATTAATAATCTCATTGTGTATCTTCAGTGAGCTCTTGGGTGACCAGGTACATTGTCAATGAGCAGCATATGTTGAAAGGAATCTTTTTTCTGAGCAGTAGGTCTCAACAGTGGGCTTAAAACATTCAGCAAAATTAGACTGATAATTTGTTTAGTGTAGCCACTTTTCTTAATTAGCTAGATCTTTTAAATAATTTGCTGCTGCTTCTACATAAACATGTGCTACTTTGCCTTGTGCTGTAATGTTATAGAGACAGCCTCTTAAACTTCATGAACCAATTTTTGCTAGATTCAAATTTGTCTTCTGCATCTTCCTCACTGCTCTCAGCCTTCATAGAATTCAGGAGAGTTGGTGCCTTGGTGTACCTGAGCGGCTCAGTCAATTGAGTGTCCTACTCTTGATTTTTGCTCAAATGATGATCCCAGGGTCATGGGATCAAGCCCCACGTTGGGCTCTGTGCTGAGCATGGAGTCTGTTTAAGATTCTCTCTTTCTCTCACTCTGTCCCTCTCCCTGTCTTTCTCTAAAATAGAGAGAGAGAGAGAGAGTTGGGGCCTTGCTCTGGATTAGGCTCTGACTTAATGTTGTGGCTAGTTTGATCTTCTATTCAGACACAATAACTTTATATCAGCAACAAGGCTGTTTCACTTTTTTATCGTGTGTGTTTACTGGAACTTTTAATTTCCCTCAAGAATTTTTCCTTTGCATTCACAGCTTGGCTAACTGTTTGGCACAGGAGGGCTAGCTGTTTACCTATCTTGGCTTTTGACATGCCTTCCTCACTAAGCTTAATCATTTCTAGCTTTTGATTGCAAGTGACAGATTTGCAAGTCTATTTCACTTAAACACTTACAGGCTATTGTAGGATTATTAATTGGCCTCATTTCAATATTGTTGTTTCTCAGGCAATAGGGAAGCCTGAGGAGACAGAGAGAGATGGAGAGAGGGCAGGTCAGTGGAGCTGTTAGAACACACACATTAATGATTAAGTTCACCATCTTAATGGTGGTATCCAAAACAATTACAATGCAATGATCATTGATCATAGATCACCATAACAAATATAATAATAATAATGAAAGAGTTAGAATACTGTGAGAATTACCAAAACACTACAGAGACATGCAGTGAGAAAATGCTGTTGGAAAAGTGATTCTTATAGACTTGCTTAACACAGGATTGCCACAAACCTTTTATGTGTAAAAATACAATATCTGTGAAGTGGAATAAAGTGAAGCACAAAGAATGAAGAATGCCTGTATTATCGTCAAAGAAACAATAAGTTCAAATATAAAACACCTCATAGAAATTTCTTAATAGAAATATGACAACCAAAAGATAATGGAATGGCACTTTATAATACAGAAAGAAAATAATTGCCAATCTAAAAAGTGCATTATCAGTGAAATAATCGTTAAAACTATAGGTGAATTAATACTATTATGACTAACTAAATAAAAGCAAAGATTTTTTTTTTTTGCCAGAAAACTTCCACTAAAAGCTAACAAACAGACAAACAAAAACCCACTTGAGTGAATTCTGCAGGAAGGAAGAAATGGTCCAGAAGGAAAAAAAGGGAATGAAGGAAGGAATGAAAAGGATAAATAATGTTAAATGAATAGTACAAAACAAAAATAAATAGGCATGTATTGGTCATATAATGTATATATGCAGGACCTCTCCTCCAATATGAATGCCCATGTATCAAACTTCTGTGTCAACATCTCCTTTCTTAAGTCTAATACAAATCTCAAACTTAATATGTGCACAAAAGAAATCATGGTCTTCCCTCCAAAATTATGCCTTCTTCCCTAGTTGTCAATATCTTGGTAAAAGGAAACTCCACCTTTCCAATTATTTAGGTAAAATACCTTGGAGTCAGCCATTACTCCTGTGATTTTTTCTTTCACATATATATCCAAACTTTCAACAAATTCTATCGTCATACTATTGTCAGAATCAGATGACACAACTTCCACCTTTACCGTTCAGACGCATCTTCTACTTATCCCAGTAGCATCCTGTGTGGTATTTCTGCCTCTCCCTTTCCTCAGCACATAGTCTATTCTCAAAACAACAGCTACAGACATTCTTTTCCAAACTTACATCAGACCTTGTCCCTGCTTAAAACACTCCAGTAAGTTTCCATTGCATTGAGAGAAGTAAAATTTTTTCAATGGTATAGAAAATCCTCCTTATTATCCTATTACCTGTCTGTCCCTCTCTCTTGAGGCATCTCTCTCTTGCCAACTCTGCTCCATTCATAGTGTTCTCTAGCCACAATGTTTCCCTGCTTTTTCCTCAAAACTCCAAAATCTACCTTCCTCATCTCTTCCATCTCCTTCAGGTGTCCTGACCACCCTACTTTTAGGATACTAAAGTTTTGTTTTATTTTGTTTAGTTCTTGGGCATACTATTTGTCACCCTGAGAACTTCAGAAAACATGTGTACCAGAGCAAAATATGTTTTTAAATTACTGAACAATAATCTTAGACATTATAAAGGACAATATATTCTTATTTTTGACCTGCTTATGAGTATATTATATGATTAAGTATATCCATCAATATAAAAAGGTCGACAGTAAAATGAACATTTTTTGAAATTTATTTTTAAGTAATCTCTATACCCAATGTGAGACTTGAACCCAAGACCCTGAGATGAAGAGTTGCATGCTCTTCTGACTGAGTCATCCAGGCACCCTGAACATGTTATTTTAAATAAGCCTCACACTAACAGTTATGCTATGCTTTCACAATAAATAGGCAAAAACTTAATGCTTATTAAAACTGTAAATTATTCAATAATTAAGTAGTGACAGGCTTGTTTCTACATGTGGAATTTATGATAAATCTGTGTTTTCTTCCATTGTAAAAAATCTGATTTCCCACTAATGCAGATATGAAAGTTTTTAAATGATAATTATAGAAGGAAATGGTAGTGAGTTACATATTTCCACATACATATCTTACATGGTATTTTAAGAAAATGGAATATAGAGGTCCCTGGTGCCTCAATTGGTTAAACATCCAACTCTTGATTTCGGCTCAGCTCCTGATCTCATGATTCATGAGTTCAAGCCACGGGTCAGGCTCTGCACTGTGTCAGCATGGAGCCTGTTAGGAAGTCTCTCTCCCTCTCCCTCTGTCCCTACCCCATGTGCTCTCTCTTTATAAATAAATAAATAAATAAATAAATAAATAAATAAATAAATAAATAAATAAATTTAAATTAAAAAAAAATAAAATAGAATATAGTGGAAATGTATATAAATACTTCCGTATTTGATAACAAGTATTTTCCATTTGGAATAGTATTTCTTATTGTTTACAAAGAATATCATATTACTAAGAAGGAATTGTTTTTTCTAGAAATAACAGGAAAGTATTACCTGAGTATATACTCAATAGTTAGATAAGCAATCTATAATACCAAATGGAATTTGACACAGCTCCTCTATAGCTTATCTCCACCTTTTCTTACTTTATACCATTGCCTATCTATATTTTATTTTAAACAATGTAGAAGTATATTCCATATGATGAACAATTGATTCTTGGGTAATTCATTCTTTCTTTTTCTTTCTTCTTTCTTTCTTTCTTACTTTCTTTCTTTCTTTCTTTCTCTTTTACTTTCAAGGTATGTTTTTCCCTGTTTTATATCATTAATCATTAAATACTTGAACATTTAGTTTCCATTGGCATCACTTTACAGACCATCAATAAAGCTAATGTTAAGAGTGATTCCGAAAGAAAGAAAGAAAGAAAGAAAGAAAGAAAGAAAGAAAGAAAGAAAGAAAGAAAAAGATTGATCCCTATATCAGTTTCCTTGAACTTGACAATCTGCTATTTTTTTACTCTTCTTTGTTTTCTGTTCTTCAGTGTATTGTCAATCTTGCTGACAATCCTGATAGGGTAGGTACTATGAATTAATTTTTCAAGCAAGATAAGATGAAAAATATGAAACTTTAAGTACCATATGATTTTTAAGTACCATACGGATTTTCCTAAAGCAGAATTCTACCATTGCTTGTAAAAGTTGTGTATAGAATTAGTCATTAATATTAGAAGGGGGTACAAATAATGATTCATGTGTTGTTAGTTTCCTCTGAAAATTTCAGTTTAGCCCTCAATTAGTATTTATTAGGCTTATCAATCATTAATATTAGAAGAGATCATAATTATTACTAACCTAATGTATGCTAATGTTTTCTTCTCTAACAGACACATAATAAAAGTCAGAATATGATCCTAAATTGCATTAAGCCATTTAAACCATTTTATGAAAAGTCTTCACTCTTACTCATGTACACTTATTTCTGAATACAAAGCTGGCTCCTTTTTGAGTTCCAATTATGAACCAGCACCAACTAGTTCAATATGATTGTTTAATTGATCCAAAATATTTGCCAATTTGCTAATTGTGTATTAAAAATTCTACAGTTCATTTCGTAGAAAGACTTACAGATACAACACTCTAAACATAGGAGAGATCTCTCATCTCATTTAAAGAAGGGGGTATAAATAATGATTCATGCATTGTTAGTTTCCTCTGAAAATTTCAGGTTAGCCCTCAATCAGTATTTATTAGGTTTATCAATCAATTTTGTTTAATTTATGCATCTTCTAATATCTTCTTAGCCATCTGTCTTCTGAAAGATGTGTTTTTTTAAATTATAAAAAAGTAGGTTTTATTTTCTTCTTTTAGAGATAAGATTTGTATGAATTTCTATTTATTTTTTCCAGGTAGATGTTTCTACTTTAAATTACCAAAGAGAAGAAACACTGGTTATATTTGTTTTAACAGAATTTAAATAATGATGCATATAATCATAGGATAATATTGATTTACAGTTACATAATAACTGCTGAAATCCAAGTTAATGATGTTCATCCAGGTGTTGCAAAATATTTTTAAGACATAGAACACTTTTTTCAAATGAAATCATAGGAACACTCCAAAATATTTAACAAATAAATGTAGAACATCTCTGTGTGAAACAGATTTAAGAGAATAGGAGTCTGGGAGTCTTTCTCTGTGTCTCCAGAACTCCATGATTTACCTCACAAATCCTAAGAAATTTCCAGAGAAAATTATATGCTGAGATAATTGATTTTGTTTCTTGGGAAAATGGGCATGGAGATGTGTGGTTTAGAGATATACATTAGGAGGCAGATGACTGGTCTATGCCAAGTGTTAGTGGAATAGTGGTTGAAGACACACACATGCGCGCACACACACACACACACACACACACACACACACACACTTATTCTGAAAGTCTGGCAATATTCTGTAGATATAGAGTTGCTCTCAAGAAAGATTCTACTCTGCTATCTGTAAAATGCTGAATGTACTTTTCTAATGGATCTGAAAATCTTCTTTCATAAAGCCTATTTATAATTAATTCCATATTGTGGTTTACACATTTGACATATGAATCATTTTTGTGCTATACTTATTTTTCAATTGAATTTAATATGCTCAACATGATAATAGGTTTCACGTATCATTGGAATAAACTGTTATTCTAAGATACTTTTTGAACAAAATTTATTTTCCTCATTTTTCAAGCAGCTGTACAAGAAAATCTTAAACTAATACTTGAAGAGCTAATCCAGATAAAGAAATAAAGTACATAAGGAAAAGACATTTTTGAGAGAACTTCTCTACTATCTATTGAAACTAGAAACATGGAAAAGAAAATAACCTTTAATAATTTATTTTTTAAGTAATCTCTATACCCAAGTTCACAACCCTAAAATCAAGAGTTGTATGCTCTACTGACAAAGCCAGCCAGGTGCCCCAAAATAATTCTTTATCAATGTAAAATTAAATCAGAAAATGTACTTATACAATGGGATTACATAAAAATATAATTCATTCTCACATATAAGTAAAATTACATGGTTAATAAATAGTGGTATATTAGGTACCTGTTTAGAAATAGGTCATCAATTTCTAGATCATATAGCTTTGCAAACTTAGGTTGTTTGAAAAGTATATTACAATTTTCATTAAGAGTTAACTACCACATACTTGGTAAACTAAAAATGTCCTATTACAACTTATGTCATTTTTTGTTTCCTTCCTGGATACTTGCTTATTATATTTGACACAGCTTTGAAATTAGATGTATTGTCTATGTTAATGCACATATTTAGCTAACGATTTTAATTATTCAGAATGAAAGATAAAAATTTTTTCCTCTTAACTGTAGTCATAATTTGGAAGAACAAATATAATCACTAGATTGAAGGTGATTTGACAATATTGTTAAGTCTAAGATATTCAGGTATATTACAGTCTGGGCTTCCTTTAGGCCCAGGGAAGATGGGTGGCCAGCTGCCCTGGGGCCAGTGTTTTAGAAGGCCTGGATCTAGCTTTCCTTCATCCCTGACTCTAACCATGTCCCTCTCTATAGTATAAACAATCTTAAGTGTCAGGAGATGCTATTCCCACCTGAACCCCTGGTACCCTTCTTGATCCACTCAGGATGTCTAGAAACCTGGAATTCCCTCCTCAAGGACTGTTGCTGGGCACTCTGACTATTGCAAAGACGTGCATACCTCTAAACCTGAGGGTAGCTAGGAGGCAACTGCTGGTGGGCGGAGGGGAATTGAGCGTGGGGGGTAAAGCCCTGGGACCATTAATGCCTGGTGGGGGCACAGTAGGAGGTCAGAGAAATTTGGAAGCTGTTCTTCCTTCACACTTTGGCGCAGAACTCTGGAGTCTAAGCAGTATAAATTCAAGTCAGCACTTCCCGGTTTTTATGAGGATATTCATCAAGTAGAAGGATAAAATATATTTTATATTATAAATTGCTGCTTTAATTTGTAACTTTCAAATATTTATAAATATAGTATGTAAACCTCTATCTGTATTCTGGCCATAGGCACCCCAATATTGGACATGAACCTGATAATGATGACAGTCTGCAAAGCAAGTAAAGGAAGGAAGACACTGAAAATAAACCATCCTGACAACTAACTGGAATAATTTAGTTTCCAAATATTTATTTTTAGCTTGTTTCCCCCTTTTGGGTGAGCTGAATTAGCAGTCCACATGGTCAAATAAAATGATGAAAATGGGTATACAGTCCAATCTCTCATTCTATTTGAGAATTGACAATTAAATAATACAAAATTATTTCCTATTCTTTTTAATTTTATAATATATAAATATATATGGATGTCAGATAATTAATATATTTGAGAAACTAGTATATTTTAGAATGAATTTTTCATAAATTTTATATTTTAAAATTCTGAATAAAATTATCTTGATCCAAATGACAAATGACACTGAGGAAAAAATCACAATTTACATTGAAGTCTTATATACAAAAATAGAAGACATAATATGTGCCTCAGAAGATATTGAGTTACTCTTCAGAAAATAGGATTTTTAAAAATATTTTCTGAGAAATTATTCATGAGGTAACAATATTTTATTAACATAAGAATCCTGAATGATGATATAAACACTTCTAGTCTCAAAGTGTATACAATAATAGGATTTTGTTGAAACGTGAATCATATATGATTATATCTTCATGGATATTGTCAGAGCACCAATTTCACGTATGATTGATTTTCAGAATGTGTTGAATGGAATACATTTTCAAGGTCCATTTATTCAAGATGAGGTTCAATTCACATAAAACATAATTTCTTATGAATTATAAAGACAAAGAGTCCCCTAAAACACCAGACTTCATATGGTTCCTATAGTAAAGTTCTTTTATTAAATGATACAATATTTTTAATCATTACTTTTTACATAGGTTAATACACATTTTTTAAAAAATATACTCTATAATCTGATTATTCAACTTAGCTTTCTCAACCAGCATCCAAGAAAGGACATTTTTCCCCCCAACTTTTCTACACTGAATGGATATGCCAAGTTCTCTCCTCTTCATTCATTCATTCATTCATTCATTCATTCATGTATATATTTATTTATGGAACAAATTGTTCATTGAGACCCATATACTGGACACAATGCTAGCTACTGGGATATAAACACATGTAAACACATGTATACACACATATATGCACACATGCCAGATTATTACATAAGTTAAGAATAAAGAAAGTGATTGGATTTAATATAGATTGCTAAACTTTGTAATAGAAGAAAACTTCTATCTGCTAAAAGTAACCAAGGTAATCTCATCTTCTCTTCAACATGATCAATATGATGCCCTTTGAGTAATATTGAATTTACTTCATGGTTGTATATATCCTATACTTATATTCAGAACTTACATTCACACACCACATCCCCAAAATAAATCGATTAATTGAAATTATCCTACTCAGATTTGACATACATGTTAAAAATAAACAAAGCATATTAAAACAGTTATAATAATTATATTCTATATTTTCAGACGTTTAGAAGAAATATGGAAGATGTTTTTAAAAACCAAGCTTATAAAGGTGAAAATTTCAATGTCTGTTATAAAAAAAATACTAAATGGAATTAATAGATTAGACACTGCAGAGGAAAAGAAGCATTAACTTGAAGACATAGTAATCCAAAATAAAACACAGATATTAAAAAATACTGAAAAAATAAACCCAGCATTTGTGAGTTCTGGGACAAATTTAAATGGCCTAAAAATTGTGTAATTAGAGTCTCTTAGGGAGAAAGTATGGGGGAGGGGGATGTTAAAGAGAAAAATACGTGAACAAACTTTTAATGGGTAGAAAATTATAAATTTAGACATTTAAAGAATCAAGTAATCAAATTAGTCAAAACTGGTGATTTGGGGAAATTCTTAAGGCAGGAAGAAAGAAAAAATGCAAAGTACATAAAAACAAAGATAAGAATAGCAGAAGATTCTTTGTGGGAGACACAAAAGAAGATTATGAAGTAGCATTTTTAAAATACTGAAACAATTTCCATAAACCTGGAATTCTATATACAGTGAATCCTTCAAAAACAAAGCTGAGGGGTACCTGGGTGGCTCAATCAGTTAAATGTCTCAATTTCTTAGCTCAGGTCATGATCTCAAGTTTCCTGATATTGAGCCCCAGGGAAGGCTTTGCACTGATAGCACAGAGCCTGGTTGGGAATATCTCTCTCTCCCTCTCTCTCTCTCTCTTTTTTTTTTTTTTTTTTAATTTTTTTAAACATTTATTTATTATTGAGAGACAGAGAGAGACAGAGCATGAGCAGGGGAGGGGCAGAGAAAGAGAGGGAGACAGAATTCGAAGCAGGCTCCAGGCTCTGAGCTGTCAGCACAGAGCCCGATGCAGGGCTCAAACTCACAAACTGTGATATCATGACATGAGCTGAAGTCGGATGTTTAACCGACTGAGCCACCCAGGCACCCTCCACCCCTCTCACTTTCTATCTGCCCCTGCCCCACTTGTGTGCACATGCTCTCCCTCTCTCTCAAACACACACACACACACACACACACACATACACACACAGCTAAATTAAGGGACATTTTTGATATTCAAAAGCTAAAATAATTAATCTCTAGCAGGTCTGCACTATAAGAAATATTAAAGGAAGTTCTTTATGCAAAAAGAAAATTATACCAGATGAAAATATAGATCAAAACACAGGGAGAGAGTCAAGATGGCGGCGTAGGAGGACGCTGGGCTCACCGCACGTCCTGCTGATCACTTAGATTCCACCTACACCTGCCTAAATAACCCAGAGAAACGCCAGAGGATTAGCAGAACGGAGTCGCCGGAGTCAAGCGCAGATGAGAGGCCCACGGAAGAGGGTAGGAAGGGCGGCGAGGCGGTGCACGCTCCACGGACTGGCGGGAGGGAGCCGGGTAGGAGGGGCAGCTCGCCGGCCAAGCAGAGGCCCTGAGTCTGGCTTGCAAAAGCGGAGGGGCCGGGCGGACTGTGTTCCCACAGCAAGCGCGACTTAGCATCTGGGAGGACATAAGTTAGCAGCTCTGCTCGGAAAGCGGGAAGGCTGGAGGACAAAGGGAGGGAGAGCTGCTGAGCCCTCGGACAACAGAGCTCAGTTTGGCAGGGAACAAAGGCGCTCACCAGCGCCATCTCCCCCGCCCATCCCCCAGCCAAAATCCCAAAGGGAACCAGTTCCTGCCAGGGAACTTGCTCGCTCCGCGCAAACACCCAACTCTGTGCTTCTGCGGAGCCAAACATCCGGCAGCAGATCTGACTCCCTCCCACTGCCACAGGGCCCCTCCTGAAGTGGATCACCTAAGGAGAAGCGGGCTAAGCCTGCCCCTCCTGCCCCCGTGCACCTTGCCTACCCACCCCAGCTAATACGCCAGATCCCCAGCATCACAAGCCTGGTAGTGTGCAAGTAGCCCAGACGGGCCACGCCACCCCACAGTGAATCCCACCCCTAGGAGAGGGGAAGAGAAGGCACACACCAGTCTGACTGTGGCCCCAGCGGTGGGCTGGGGGCAGACATCAGGTCTGACTGCGGCCCCGCCCACCAACTCCAGTTATACACCACAGCACAGGGGAAGTGCCCTGCAGGTCCTCACCACGCCAGGGACTATCCAAAATGACCAAGCGGAAGAATTCCCCTCAGAAGAATCTCCAGGAAATAACAACAGCTAATGAGCTGATCAAAAAGGATTTAAATAATATAACAGAAAGTGAATTTAGAATAATAGTCATAAAATTAATCACTGGGCTTGAAAACAGTATAGAGGACAGCAGAGAATCTCTTGCTACAGAGATCAAGGGACTAAGGAACAGTCATGAGGAGCTGAAAAACGCTTTAAATGAAATGCAAAACAAAATGGAAACCACCACAGCTCGGATTGAAGAGGCAGAGGAGAGAATAGGTGAACTAGAAGATGAAGTTATGGAAAAAGAGGAAGCTGAGAAAAAGAGAGATAAAAAAATCCAGGAGTATGAGGGGAAAATTAGAGAACTAAGTGATACACTAAAAAGAAATAATATATGCATAATTGGTATCCCAGAGGAGGAAGAGAGAGGGAAAGGTGCTGAAGGGGTACTTGAAGAAATAATAGCTGAGAACTTCCCTGAACTGGGGAAGGAAAAAGGCATTGAAATCCAAGAGGCACAGAGAACTCCCTTCAGACGTAACTTGAATCGACCTTCTGCACGACATATCATAGTGAAACTGGCAAAATACAAGGATAAAGAGAAAATTCTGAAAGCAGCAAGGGGTAAACGTGCCCTCACATATAAAGGGAGACCTATAAGACTCGTGACTGATCTCTCTTTTGAAACTTGGCAGGCCAGAAAAAATTGGCACGAGATTTTTAAGGGTGCTAGACAGAAAAAATATGCAGCCGAGAATCCTTTATCCAGCAAGTCTGTCATTTAGAATAGAAGGAGAGATAAAGATCTTCCCAAACAAACAAAAACTGAAGGAATTTGTCACCACTAAACCAGCCCTACAAGAGATCCTAAGGGGGACCCTGTGAGACAAAGTCCCAGAGACATCACTACAAGCATAAAACATACAGACATCACAATGACTCTAAACCCGTATCTTTCTATAATAACACTGAATGTAAATGGATTAAATGCGGCAACCAAAAGACATAGGGTATCAGAATGGATAAAAAACAAGACCCATCTATTTGCTGTCTACAAGAGACTCATTTTAGACCTGAGGACACCTTTAGATTGAGAGTGAGGGGATGGAGAACTATCTATCATGCTACTGGAAGCCAAAAGAAAGCTGGAGTAGCCATACTTATATCAGACAAACTAGACTTTAAATTAAAGGCTGTAACAAGAGATGAAGAAGGACATTATATAATAGTTACAGGTTCTATCCATCAGGAAGAGCTAACAATTATAAATGTCTATGCGCCGAATACCGGAGCCCCCAAATATATAAAACAATTACTCATAAACATAAGCAACCTTATTGATAAGAATGTGGTAATTGCAGGGGACTTTAACACCCCACTTACAGAAATGGATAGATCATCTAGACACACGGTCAATAAAGAAACAAGGGCCCTGAATGAGACATTGGAACAGATGGACTTGACAGATATATTTAGAACTCTGCATCCCAAAGGAACAGAATATACTTTCTTCTCGAGTGCACATGGAACATTCTCCAAGATAGATCATATACTGGGTCACAAAACAGCCCTTCATAAGTTTACAAGAATTGAAATTATACCATGCATACTTTCAGACCACAATGCTATGAAGCTTGAAATCAACCACAGAAAAAAGTCTGGAAAATCTCCAAAAGCATGGAGGTTAAAGAACACCCTACTAACGAATGAGTGGGTCAACCAGGCAATTAGAGAAGAAATTAAAAAATATATGGAAACAAATGAAAATGAAAATACAACAATCCAAACGCTTTGGGACGCAGCGAAGGCAGTCCTGAGAGGAAAATACATTGCAATCCAGGCCTATCTCAAGAAACAAGAAAAATCCCAAGTACAAAATCTAACAGCACACCTAAAGGAACTAGAAGCAGAACAGCAAAGGCAGCCTAAACCCAGCAGAAGAAGAGAAATAATAAAGATCCGAGCAGAAATAAACAATATAGAATCTCAAAAAACTGTAGAGCAGATCAACGAAACCAAGAGTTGGTTTTTTGAAAAAATAAACAAAATTGACAAACCTCTAGCCAGGCTTCTCAAAAAGAAAAGGGAGATGACCCAAATAGATAAAATCATGAATGAAAATGGAATTATTACAACCAATCCCTCAGAGATACAAACAATTATCAGGGAATACTATGAAAAATTATATGCCAACAAATTGGACAACCTGGAAGAAATGGACCAATTCCTGAACACCCACACTCTTCCAAAACTCAATCAGGAGGAAAGAGAAAGCTTGAACAGACCCATAACCAGCGAAGAAATTGAATCGGTTATCAAAAATCTCCCAACAAATAAGAGTCCAGGACCAGATGGCTTCCCAGGGGAGTTCTACCAGACGTTTAAAGCAGAGATAATACCTATCCTTCTCAAGCTATTCCAAGAAATAGAAAGGGAAGGAAAACTTCCAGACTCATTCTATGAAGCCAGTATTACTTTGATTCCTAAACCAGACAGAGACCCAGTAAAAAAAGAGAACTACAGGCCAATATCCCTGATGAATATGGATGCAAAAATTCTCAAGAAGACACTAGCAAATCGAATTCAACGGCATATAAAAAGAATTATTCACCATGATCAAGGGGGATTCATTCCTGGGATGCAGGGCTGGTTCAACATTCGCAAATCAATCAACGTGATACATCACATTAACAAAAAAAAAGAGAAGAACCATATGATCCTGTCAATCGATGCAGAAAAGGCTTTTGACAAAATCCAGCACCCTTTCTTAATAAAAACCCTTGAGAAAGTCGGGATAGAAGGAACATACTTAAAGATCATAAAAGCCATTTATGAAAAGCCCACAGCTAACATCATCCTCAATGGGGAAAAACTCAGAGCTTTTTCCCTGAGATCAGGAACACGAGAGGGATGCCCACTCTCACTGCTGTTGTTTAACATAGTGCTGGAAGTTCTAGCATCAGCAATCGGACAACAAAAGGAAATCAAAGGCATCCAAATTGGCAAAGATGAAGTCAAGCTTTCGCTTTTTGCAGATGACATGATATTATACATGGAAAATCCAATAGACTCCACCAAAAGTCTGCTAGAACTGATACAGGAATTCAGCAAAGTTGCAGGATACAAAATCAATGTACAGAAATCAGTTGCATTCTTATACACTAACAATGAAGCAACAGAAAGACAAATAAAGAAACTGATCCCATTCACAATTGCACCAAGAAGCATAAAATACCTAGGAATAAATCTAACCAAAGATGTAAAGGATCTGTATGCTGAAAACTATAGAAAGCTTATGAAGGAAATTGAAGAAGATTTAAAGAAATGGAAAGACATTCCCTGCTCATGGATTGGAAAAATAAATATTGTCAAAATGTCAATACTACCCAAAGCTATCTACACATTCAATGCAATCCCAATCAAAATTGCACCAGCATTCTTCTCGAAACTAGAACAAGCAATCCTACAATTCATATGGAACCACAAAAGGCCCCGAATAGCCAAAGGAATTTTGAAGAAGAAGACCAAAGCAGGAGGCATCACAATCCCAGACTTTAGCCTCTACTACAAAGCTGTCATCAAGACAGCATGGTATTGGCACACAAACAGACACATAGACCAATGGAATAGAATAGAAACTCCAGAACTAGACCCATAAACGTATGGCCAACTCATCTTTGACAAAGCAGGAAAGAACATCCAATGGAAAAAAGACAGTCTCTTTAACAAATGGTGCTGGGAGAACTGGACAGCAACATGCAGAAGGTTGAAACTAGACCACTTTCTCACACCATTCACAAAAATAAACTCCAAATGGATAAAGGACCTAAATGTGAGACAGGAAACGATCAAAACCTTAGAGAAGAAAGCAGGAAAAGACCTTTCTGACCTCAGCCGTAGCAATCTCTTACTCGACACATCCCCAAAGGCAAGGGAATTAAAAGCAAAAGTGAATTACTGGGACCTTATGAAGATAAAAAGCTTCTGCACAGCAAAGGAAACAACCAACAAAACTAAAAGGCAACCAACGGAATGGGAAAAGATATTCGCAAATGACATATCGGACAAAGGGCTAGTATCCAAAATCTATAAAGAGCTCACCAAACTCCACACCCGAAAAACAAATAACCCAGTGAAGAAATGGGCAGAAAACATGAATAGACACTTCTCTAAAGAAGACATCCGGATGGCCAACAGGCACATGAAAAGATGTTCAGCGTCGCTCCTTATCAGGGAAATACAAATCAAAACCACACTCAGGTATCACCTCACGCCAGTCAGAGTGGCCAAAATGAACAAATCAGGAGACTAGAGAGGCTGGAGAGGATGTGGAGAAACGGGAACCCTCTTGCACTGTTGGTGGGAATGCAAATTGGTGCAGCCGCTCTGGAAAACAGTGTGGAGGTTCCTCAGAAAATTAAAAATAGACCTACCCTATGACCCAGCAATAGCACTGCTAGGAATTTATCCAAGGGATACAGGAGTACTGATGCATAGGGCCACTTGTACCCCAATGTTCATAGCAGCACTCTCAACAATAGCCAAATTATGGAAAGAGCCTAAATGTCCATCAACTGATGAATGGATAAAGAAATTGTGGTTTATATACACAATGGAATTCTACGTGGCAATGAGAAAAAATGAAATATGGCCTTTTGTAGCAACGTGGATGGAACTGGAGAGTGTGATGCTCAGTGAAATAAGCCATACAGAGAAAGACAGATACCATATGGTTTCACTCTTAGGTGGATCCTGAGAAACTTAACAGGAACCCATGGGGGAGGGGAAGGAGAAAAAAAAAAAAGAGGTTAGAGTGCAAGAGAGCCAAAGCATAAGAGACTGTTAAAAACTGAGAACAAACTGAGGGTTGATGGGGGGTGGGAGGGAGGAGAGGGTGGGTGATGGGTATTGAGGAGGGCACCTTTTGGGATGAGCACTGGGTGTTGTATAGAAACCAATTTGTCAATAAATTTCATATTAAAAAAAAGGAAAACACAGGAATAAAGAGCATTGAAAATGGTAATGATATAAATAGAAATGGAAGGGGTTTTTTTTACTAATATTTTTTAATGTTAAGATGATTAACAAAAACAGGAACCATGTATCATGGGACATAAACATATAAAAAACTAAAATGAATGACAATAAGAGCCAAAAAGCCTAGGAGAGAAGGAAAAAAAAGTTTCTCTTATAAGACTTCATAATATTTATAAAGTGGAATAATATAAATTGACGGTTGACTGCAATAAGTTAAAGATACATAGGGTATACCTTAAAACAACCACAAATATAACAAAACAGGAGTTACAGCTATCATCCAACAGGAGTTATAGCTTACATGCAATCATAAAAGGTATTCAATTGATCCAGAAAAATAAAAAAAGGAAACAAAGAATCTATAAGATGAAAAGAGAACAAATAGTAAGATTATAGATTTCAGTATAATCACACTGATAGTTACTTTAAAGGGAAATAGTATCGAACCATCATATTTAAAAAGCAGATATGATCAGATCAGGTTAAGTAAGAGCCATCCATATGCTGCCTGGGGGCGGGAGGGGAATGTTAAGTACACAATTGGGCCAAAAATAAAAGTGACATACATTGCTGACTCCTCTGAAACTCAAATGTTTAATAAAACTTGCTCTGTTTTCTAACAGGAAATTTAGAACCTGCAGTTTGCCATTCCCAGTGGTGAATGTCAAGCACATAACTGGCAAATAGGTACTGGGCCTTTACCTTTTGTTCCAGGTGGACTTAAACGTATTGGTGCATATTCTGGGTTTGGCCCCAAATACCTAGTGACTGAAGCCAACACTCCATATGCTATCAAGGACTGGAACCAAAAATACTGTACCAGTTTGAAGCTCTTAGGTACCTTTCATCAGGTCCAGGCACTCACTTCACTGCCTGCTCAGTGCAACATGGGAGAAGAAAGATGAAATTCAATGGACTAAGCATATTCCTTATTGCCTTCAAAGGAATGGACTAATGGAATCAGAATAGACAAGTGAAAGTCTGCTAGAAGGGTGGTGGGTGATGGTAAGGCGAGACAAAAATTAAAGAGCTGGCCTATAAACCTCTAGTGCTATTTACCCTGAAAACAACTACGTGGTATAAACTATAAGATAGATGTACATTATATGATTTTGAGGCTCTTGTTGAAATTGGAGGACAGGGGATGAAAGATGATATAGGAACTTAGTAGAAATCTTCCTTACATTACCATAACTTTCTTTTTCAATGCAGAGCTAATAGTCCCTGGACCTGGCTACCATTAAGAATCCAACAGGCTAGCAATTTTTGAAAATAAGGTACTTTGTCTATTAAACTGAACTTCCAAATTTTTTTTAATTCTACTTTTATCTTTATTGATAAAATAAGGCAATTTTTAAATTTATGAATCTAAGGATACACAACACAATAAAATAATTAATGCCAATTGAAGAAATAATAATCTATTCCACAAGAAGTGTGACAAAATCATACCACAAAAATTATATAAAAATAAGTCTGTGTGCATAACACAAATTAAGTATCTAATACAGTAGAAGCACATGGGCTTTGGAATGAAAAACAGCACTTCTGGCGGTCATAAGTCCATTGCTCAGTGGTTCTTTTCAGCATTTGTAACAATTAAAATCATGGTATTTTATTTAGTCAATTTTACTTTCCAAATGTGGTTACAACAGAATCTCACAACACACGTGCTCTTTTGCAGTGTGACTTTGCCACTCCACCTTCAGGAGATTGGTAGAGGTTCGTCCCTCTCCCCTTGAATATTGGCTGACCCTAGTGACTTGCTTGTCACCAATATCATGAAACAGAAGTGACACTATAAGACTCTGGAGACTGGATTAGAAAGAGGCTTATAGCTTCTGCCTGGGTCCCTTGGAATACTGGTTCCATGCTCACTGGAAGCCTGTCTCATGAAGAGGTCACACTCGGAATCTCCAGTAGATAGCCTCCAACTAGCCTAGACTTTGACTCACTGCAGCCCAGGAGTCACACATTTGAGTGAAGCCCCCAGGTGAGTTGCCCCAGCAGTTAAAATCACTCCTGCTATTCAACTAGAAAGGCACTGAGGCCTTAGACATCATAAAACAAAGAGAAGTCCACATCCATATCCTTCCTGAATTCTTGTTCCAGAGAACATGTGAGTGTAATACAACGGTTGTGGTTGTTTATCATTAAGTTTGGGGTGCTTTTGAGGATTGAAGAATTAAAGATAAGGTACAAAGATAGCTGACTTATTAAACAGCCCAACCATCAGCCTCACTAAGGGGTAGTTTCCTTCTTTTATTCCCCTTAGATCAAGAGCTCAGATGGCCAAATTGAGTTGCTAATACATTAAAACTGTGAAAAGCTCAGAAAAGAAATGATGGCAAAATATACATCTTTAGATAAACCACTACACAGGTGAGCAAATAAATAAGAAAAAAAGAAAAAGAAAAAAGAAAAACCTACCATTTTAATAGCAAAAGCCTGTTAAAGTATATAGAGTGAATGAAATAAAATTTCAGTTTAATGTATACTGAATTTTCCTATGTAGTTCTGTTCCCCCACCCCCCTTTTTTAAATAAAAGACTTTGTTTTCCTTTGAATGTTAGAACCCAGTGATAATGCTGACTTTATGAGTCACACAGTTCAGGGAGAGGGTCTTGATTCATAGGAACAGCCACAAGCTAAGTTGGGAGCCTGCAGTTTTCTCAGCATGGCTCTCTTGTAGTGAACTCTTCAGGACAACACGCTATTTCATTAAATCATTCCCCTTCTAACCAGCTTAACTACTATTTTCCCATGCAGCTTTCCCTAAAAATGCAATAATTCTGTTACTTTCTATTGTATATACTTCTCAATATATAATATTTTGAGTTTTCCTAAAAAAACAAAAGACTAATTAGGTGGCACCAATTCTGTTCAGGAGCAAGTACCAATTCTAAGACAAACATGAACTGTCCTTTCTGTAAAACAGGATATGACAGCCTGCACTTTCACCCACTTTTTATATTCTGGAGCCACAATTCAGTTTGTACTTCCCAGAAGAATGTCATACCAGATCTGAAATTACTGATGTTTATTGAATTTGAATATTAACATTTTTGCCTGTTGGAAAAGGCTTAATTTCCTTTACCTAATAGGTAAAAGGTAAAGGCTTAATTTCCTTTACCTAATAGGTAAAATGAAATGGTAAAAAAGATTAACACTTGCATTGAGCAGTGCCTGGGTGGCTCAATCTGTTAAGTAGCTGACTTCTGCTCAGGTAATGAGTTCTGGGCTCGAAGGCTCGTCAGTTGGAGCCCAGGATCAGGCTCTGTGCTGACATCTCAGAGCCTAGAGTCTGGTTCAGATTCTGTGTCTCCTTCTCTCTCTGCTCCTGCCCTGCTCACACTGTCTTTCTCTCTTAAAAATAAACATTTAAAAAATTAAAAAAAGAAACTTGGATCAAAATGTGCAAAGATTGTTAATAAATATTCACCTAGGTTTCCCCAGCCCACATCGCCCTGGGAATAAAAATCCCCACAATAATCATTTAAAAAGTGTATCTCAAATAAGTGTGGGAACATTTAACCACTTTAAAATCCTTCCAAATGATAGGAATGATACAAATTCTTCCTGGCTAAGATATGATATCTAAATTTTCTCTTTAATCATCTCAGCTGTTATTGTGACATTCAATGACACTTTTTTTCTTGGGTCTAGATTCTTCATCAACATATTTTTCAACATATCTGAAACAGAATTTTTGTTGGGTATACATTAAACTCCTCTGTTTGACAGTCAGAAAATTTATTTTTCCTTCAAAAATTGAAATAGATTTTTAGTTCTATTATATGCACACGTAGTAGTTATATTTTAAAATAGCTTAAATTTGAATGAAATATTTTTATCAGGCTCAGGCTTACTTGGAGAATCTGAACTGATTCCTTAGAGTCTTCTGGTCCTTTCACATATCTGGTAAAGTTCACATATTTGCTTTCCCTGTGTCTGTGTAACGTCTGGAGAAAGTAAAATAATTTATGTCCAAGTTGTCTTGGTTTATATTAAAAACTTTCAGGCCCTTCTAAATGGAAAAGCAGAAAGACTTCACTTGTGATAATTTATTTTGCCAGCTAAGAGGGCTAGTTGTCTGGGAGTAATAGGAATTAACTGCATTAGAGGTTTCTTTTATGACTGGGGAAGGTATCCATATTTTGTTTGCTTGCTTGTTAGTTTTATTGTAGGCCCACATGACTTGAGGCCTTTGCTTCTCTGCACTTTGCAAAACTAACCCTGTTAAGAATCCCTGCATCAGTCAACTGCCTACCACCTCATTCCCAAATATATACATAATAAATACAGTTAACTTATCCTGCAACCTCTGCCCTGTTGGAAATTGAGACTGAGTTCTTTGACCACTCACAGTGTCCCTGTTCTGAGTTTCAGGATATTAGTGAGTTTCTGCTAGTGAGATTATACCTTCAAATGTTTACTGGATGAGAAGAAATGTCTAAAATCAAGTATCTAAACTCCCACTTGGTCTTAGTCAATTTGGGCTGCTATTCCAAACTACCGACATTTATTTCCCACAGTTCTAGAGGCTAGGAAGTCCACGATCAAGGCCCAGCAGGTTCAGTTCTTGGGAAGAGCTTACTTCCTGGTTTGCCAACAGCCATCTTCTCCTTGTATCCTCACATAGTAGAGACAGAGCCGAGAGAGAGAAACAAGCTCTTATGTCTCTTATAAGGGTGCAAATCCCCTTCGTGGGGCTTCACTTCATGACCTAATCACTACCCCAAGACCCCACCTCATGATACCATCACAGTGTGGGAAGGGAGGCTAATATTTTAACCTATGAATTTGGCAGGGACACAAACATTCCATCCATAATACATCTTAAGCAACTGTTTAACAAGAGCAATATATGTAAGTGGAAATAAAAGTAATAAAGAGTGAAAATAAAAGAAATAGAAAACAAAAAGAATAGAGAAAATCCATTAAAACAAAAGCTGTTTCTTTTAAAAGACTAGTAAAATTGACAAATCACTAACAATACTAATAAAGGAAAACAGGGAAAAGACTTTAATATCAAGATTGAGAGTGGATACCTTACTATAGTTTCTACCGACATCAAGTAATAATTTCTTAATATTATAAGCATCTTTTTGCCAATAAATTCAAAATATTTGATGACTTGGACCAATTTCTTGGAAGACACAAATTAACTATGATGGTTCAAGAAAAATCCAAAAATCTGAATAGCTCTATATTAATAAAAAACTTTGGGTTCATAATCAACAACCTTCTCACAAACAAGGCATGAATGTCTGTTCACACTATTTCTATTCTGTTTTGTACTGGAGATTCCATTCAAAATAATAGAGGAAACAAAAGTCATGCAGAATAGAAAATAAATAGTTGAGTGTCTTATTCACAGATCACATGATTGACACTCTCCCAAGGAATCTAAAAAAAAAAAAAAAAAAAATCCTCTACCACTAAGGCTTGAATTTGGGAAGGTCACAGTACACATGCTCACTGTGTTTTATACTAGTAGAAAACTGAAATATGATATTTAGGGAAAAATATATTTAAGGAAATATGATATTTAAGGAAAAAATGGCACGTACAGTAACATCAGAAAGAAACACTGGAATACTTTGCTCCTAGACTGGCAGACTCAGTCATTAATATGTAAATTCTCTGCAAATTGGTCTATAGTTTCAGTACAATATCAATTAAAATATCAACAGGCATATCTACAGACAAACTGATTCTAAAATGTATATAGCTGTAAGAAGGATCTACAATAACCAAAATAATCTTACAAAATAAAAACGCTGAGAGATGTTTTAAAATTCAGTTAAAGCTACAATACTCAAGACAGTGTGATATTGATGTAAGGACAGATAAATAGATCAATTGAACAGAACATAGCATTCCTAAATGGACCTACACATATAAATTAAGTAGATTTTGACAGATTCCAAAGCAATGCAACAGGGAAAGAACCTCTTTTCCACAAATGTTGCTGAACCATATACATAAATGCAAGGTCATAAACTGTCCATCACAAGTCAGCATTATAGAAATGACAAAAAAAAATTCATAGACTGAGAGAAATATTTACAATGCATATAAATGACAAAATACTTTTATTCAACATATGTAAAGAACTTCAAAAATCAATAAAAACTCCAAGTAAATTTGAGTAAAAAAATTTGAAAACATAGTTCACAAAAAAAAATATTTACATGGAAAAGAAGTATATGAAAAAGAGTTCTATAACTTCAGTCATCAGTGAAAGGACATTAAAAGTACAATGACATACCACTTCGCACCTACTAGAAGAGTTAAAATAGAATGTCAACACCCATATTGGCAAAAATGTGGAGCACTTGGAGCTTTCATACATTGCTGAAGCAATGCAAAATTCTGAAATCACTTTGGAAAACTGGTGTTTTTTTTCAATTAGGCTAAACATGTATTTACTCTATGACCCAGCAATTTCACTTGGGTTGACCTACCCCCCACCAAAAAACTAAGCATATATAAGTAAAATAATTGCATGTAAAATATTCTACTAGCTTTATTATTAATTGGCAAAAGAACGAATGTCAATCAACAAGAGAAAGGATAAACAAATTCTGATATAAGAGAACGAAATTTTAGAAAAAAATGATCTGCTGAATCATGCAGCAGGTATGAATCTTGACACTAGGTTAACATTATGTTGAATAGTAGAAGCTTAATACAAAAAAGTTCATAAAGTATGATCACACTGACACAAATTTTGAGAATTGACAAAATTCATGTATTTTAATAGAACCAGAAGTGTAATTGCTCTACAAGTTGAGATTAACTAGGAGAGACAAAAGGGAACTTTCTGGGATGATAGAAATATTCTATATTGTAATATTTTTCAAATAGCATCAAATTATACAATTAATGTGTATGAGTATGAGTTAATACTCAAAGTCATCACGTAACGTTTCCCTCAAAAAGAAAACCATACAAAAAGTTCAAGTGTTGGTGAAGAAGGTAAATCACTTTACTCCCTAATGTGTTTTTGTTTGTTTGTTTGTTTGTTTGTTTTGTTTTTTTGAGAGAGAGACAGAGCGCTAGCAGGGGAGGGGAAGAGAGAGGGGGAGACACAGAATCCACCAAATCCAAAGCAGGTTCCACCCTCTGAGCTGTTAGTATAGAGCCCATCACAGGACTCAAACTCATGAGCCGTGATATCATGACCTGAGCCAAAGGTAGATGCTTAACCGACTGAGCCACCCAAGCACCCGGAATAACTTTATACCTATACATTGCTGATAGGAGTGTAAACAGGAACAACCACTTTGATGTACTCTTTGCCAGTATCTACTGAAACTGAACATACACATTCCCACACCTAATTACTTATGTAAGAAATATGAATGCATAGGTCTCCCAAAAGAGATCTAAAAACGTCTTCAAACTACTTTATGTATAATTGACATAAATATGAAACGAGACAAATATCCACCAAAATAAGAGTAATATTTCTCAAGAGTAGCAATATTTGCATTTTAGACCAAATAATTATATGTTGTGGAAACTATCTTGTGCATTATAGGAAATTCAGCAGTATCCTTGCCCTTTATCCAAAAGGTGTCATTAGTAACCCCACTGTTAATGACAATCAAAAATATCTTCAGACACTGCCACACATACCCTGAGAGGGGGAAATTACCTCAGTTGAGAACCTCTAAAATAAACAAATATAGCATATTCACCCAGTGGAATATTACTCAGCAATATAAAGGAATGTTCTATTGATAAACACAACATGCATGAATATAAAACAGAGTAGTCAAAAAAATTAGTATGTTGGTAAAAGTTTAATTGCTCTCTAAGATGAGGTGAGGAGAGGTCGATATGTAGCATTTGCTAATTCTCCTGGTTTCCACAACTATATTGAAAGCTACCTTTTTAGTGTTATCAGACTTATGTTTTTAGGGAGAATATTTCTAATAATTAGGCTATCCCAAAATATTTGGAAAGGGGGCATACCTTCATTACTAAGTTCACAGATACTGTGTGACAATTTACTAAGGATGTTACATAAAAACTTACGAATCCATAAACTTTGGGGTCTTTTCATTTTGAAAGTTTGTAATACTAATATTTGTCTTCAGTATCGACTACTCATTTCCTGTTTATGAAACCAAATGGACCAAAACTTTGAGTGATTTATATTTTTAAACAAGTTCTATTTATATTAATTTGTAAATTCAAAATGTATCTTTTTATCTCAGAATAAATTATGATATATTTTCAAAAAAGACATTTATTTAGATACCTATATGTGTGTAAAAGAGTCCTTTTATACTTCTGAGTAAGCAGAGGTCATAAAAGAAAAAAGGTCTCATTTAGAAGCCAAAGATAACATTGGGACCATGGTAATTTTTTCTTGAGGTTATGGTGTTGGGGTGCTGATAATAAGTATATAAAATGTGACACTGGATTCTACTACTTAAGAATACACTATTGAGATGCCAGGGTGGCTCAGTCAGTTAAGTATCTGACTCTTCCTGTCAGTTCAGGTCATGATCTCACGATTTGTGAGTTCAAGCCCCATGTTGGGCTCTGTGCTGACAGTGTGGAGCCTGCTTGGAATTCTCTCTCTCCTTCTCTCTCTGCCCTGCTCCCTCTCTCTCTCTCAAAATAAACAAACTTAAAAAAATGCACTATCAATAGTAATAAAGGATTCAAGAAAGGTAACAGCTTTTAACTCTAACATATTTGGCATCAATTTGTAGCTCAACTTGAAAGGCCAATAAGCCAACAGAAATTCTGTAATATGGATATCCTATTTAGATTTTAAGTAACTATCACATGTGAACTTTTGACATTTGAATTTCACTTTTCATATCCGCTTACTATTTTTTTTTTCTCTGCACACTTAGGATGGTTACGGATAACAAACTATGTTTTAATCACTAAAGAATTATTTAGCAGATTTTGGGATTTGAAAGGTTCCCAGATTGAGCCTTTAGTTCCTACCTCAAGAACCGTCATTGAAGCTACCAATATTAATTTGCGAACTGAGGATTATTTTGTTACACAATCCCACACCGATGTCATTCAGTAATTAGGGGGAAACTACTCTCTGTAAACGACATTCACTCCCATCACACCTGGTACAACTTCTTAGGAAACAAAGGAAAGTGAATACTGTACTCCACCTTATTTTTCATATAAATTGGAGAATATCAATTAAATTAATATTAGTAAAATAGACTTGTAATTGACATTTGCATATCTATGTTACATCCTTCAGCAGACTTCAAAAATATTTCATTTCAAAAGCATTTCACAAAAGTTCTTTAAATTTTCAATAATGGTTTAGGCAATGATTGTGTATCTATTTATATAGACCTTAACCTTTAAATCCCAGCCTCTTGTGCACTAAATAACAATGCAAGATGTTTTTCTATTTTAAATTTTAAGTATATTTTTATAATTGAAAAATATTGAATACAGGAAAATATTTTTCATAATTCACCAGTAAGTCAAAACAAAATTAAAAATAAGAAAAAGTCTGATGATTCTGGTTGCACTGAAGTAAAGATAACTTCATTAGAGAGGACACTATTATCAGAATGAAAACTAGGAGAAAAAAATGCAAAGCAAAAAATTTCTCACAAATCTAATAGCAATTGGCCATAGCTGTTTCCAAATTGGCTTCCAATTCTAATTTTTCATTTTACACTCACCAAAATTATGAGAATATGTGCTTAAGTCCTCACATTATTGAATATCATCAAGCTTTAAAATATTTGTCAATCCAGTAAATGTTCACACTTATTTTAAGAATGCATAAAATTAGATATCTTTTCCCTTTTTATTTGCCATCTGTCCTTTATGAACTATTTGTTCACTTTGAGGTTTTAATTTCATGATCTCTTCTGATGTACCTTTTGTTTCTAGATGAATGAAAAACTATAGTTTACAATGAAGCATACAAATGTAATTATAAACAAAATGCATAATTCAAGAAGTATATTACTGGGTAAAGTTTTATAAGTTGAATTAAGTATCTGAATTAAAAGTAAATGATGTATTTTTTACTATTCTTCAACTCATTTCTGTAACTTCAAAATGAATTTGGAATAAGTAGTTAAAAACGGAAAAGGAAAGCAACAATGCAAAATGCCTTTAAAAGGAAGGAAATTGACAGTGGTCTGGAAGGAACCCATAATATATGTGTATGGATATTCAAAGGTCTCAGTTACAGCAAAGCCAAGTTTGTTGTAAGAGCAAAGCGTCTGCCCCTTCCAAATAAGGGACATAAATTATTATACTTGGTTATGGATGTAACAGCATGCCCTTGATATGTGTTCAGAGTACCATACTATAGCTGTAGTGAGTAGATTGATTTCTTTGAAACACTTAGTGCCAGGTGATAAGAAATCTTATTTCATGTAACTTACTATGCACTGTAAATATTAATTTGCACTTTTGCCATTGCATGCATAACAGAGTTATTCAGCATTTCTTAAAAGTTTGTGAAACTCACAATATTAAAATTATTTCAAAACATTCCCAAAGATATGAAATGCATTGAACTTTCTTAGAATTCAGACCTAAATGCAATTTGCTTTATTCGGGGTCTTTCTGCTTCTGTTCTTCAGAATATGGCCATAATCTCCTATAATTATGAAGTATTTCATACATTGAGCAAGTTTTACAGCCCACTAAAAAGCTAATTAATGTTGAGTTCAAATTGCTTCTCTTACACTGACATTGCTATGAGTAGTTGGCTTGGCTCAAATATAAAGTGCACTTTCCTTTTTGACCTTATCTAACTGAATGTGAGGGTAGCTCATTAAAAGAATTTTAGCATTCCTCTTGCATGGATATATTATTAATGCCTGGCTTTCAGAAGCGAAAAAGAAAGTGGGGGCAGGGATGCAAAATAATGAAAGTTCAGACAAGGTCAAATACCACATGCAGTTTAACATCTCTCTTAGTTTGCTCTTGACATTGGGCAGGAAGCATCTCTAGAAGTCAGATGTCACAAAGGGAAGTGCTTACGCTTTCTTCCCTGTACTAATCTTTCTAATTTTGGTCTCAGCAAATTCAACCTAAGGCTATTTAACCTCAGTGAGAATTTACACAAAGCAGTATTCTTGCTGTGTCTTCTAAAGAAATGTATTTAAGTATAGATATATAGATATATAGATTAGATATATAGATATATAGATATGATGCATCTTATGGCCACCTCAAATCCTCCTGGTTCCAGCCTTCCTCCAGCCTATTTCTGCTTACCATTTCTTTGTAGGCTCTGACCAGCTTTGTGAAGATACTCTTGAAAGAACCTTGCCTCATCCCATTGCCTTGTATTTCTCCTGTCCTACTCTAGGAAGTATGGGTTCCCTGGAACTCTGAGAAGTTAACATTCATGAAACCACTCTACTTAATGAGGATAAATTATTCTCCTTTTCTTCCAGCTGCGGGCAGTTCTGAGCTAATTTCATAAGCGTCCTCAGGAGGTCCACCTGGATAGAGCTCACGTGGCCAGGAGCAAAAGCCCACCTAATATTGCATCTTTGGATGTTTTTCTCATTTCCCTGTTTTGTTTTGTTGTTTCCTTAACTTCCGCTCCCTGGGATAACTTCCCAAATAAACTATCTATGTGCTAAACTTTTCCTTGATCATGGCTTTCAGGAACTGTAGACAAGACATAAAGCAATGGACGTATGGAGAGATTTTATTAAATATAACTGTCTTGTGCTTTATTATGTGAGAAATATTCTGAAAGTAGTTTCTAAGTGTTTTCTTTTTCACTGAATGGTAATTTTTCAAGTAAAGGACTAATATAGCATTGTCAACATTGTTAAACAGGTATGAATACTTAAATATCTTCTTAACATCCTAGGTTCTAAAATTTTGCCCTACATGTGAATCTAAGAAATGCCATTTGCTAGACGTATGACTTCCACAAGTTATTAATGTCTCTGAGCCTCTATTTCCTCATTTGTAAAATGGGGGCTGTAATAGCATACTAGAAAGTTATACTAGTAGTCCTCCCTTAGCCACAGGGGATATGCTCAAGACACCCAGTGGATGGCTGAAACTGTGGATCATACTGAATCCTATATGTTTTTTTTTTCCTCTACAGCTATACCTATGATACGATTTAATTTATAAATTAGGCACAGTAAGAAATTAAGAAAATACCTAATAATAAAGTGGAACAATTATAACAATACACTTATTACAGTATAAAAACATTATAAATAATATATATAATAAAAAGTTATGTGAATATGCTCTTTCTCAGAATATCTCATTATACTGTACTCACCCTTCCTGTGATGTGAGATGATGAAATGCCCACATGATAAGACGAAGTGAGGGGAATTATATAGGCTGTGTGACGGAGCATTAGGCTACCACTGACCTTCTGATGATATAGCAGAGGGGGATCACCTGCTTCCAGACCCCTGTTGACCATAGGTAAATGAAACTGCAGAAAGCAAATCCACAATAAGGGAGGAGTGCTGTAGCAGCATAGTAAATAATGAAGTGTATTATATCACCCTTGTTGCATAACAAACCAGCCCCAAACTAAGTGGCTTGAAATAGTAACCACTGAATTTACTCAGGATTCTGCAGTCTGGGCTGGATTCAGCAAGGCATCGCTTCTGCTGCTGTCTCCTGGAATCATTCATGAAATTCATCGTCATCCAGAGACTGCAAAGTTAGGTAGTTCAAGACGGCCATGCTCACAACTCCGGTGGTTTGCTGAAATGCCTTAATCTTCTCCCTGTGCCCCGTTGCAGGAGCACTGGAGTTTCTTACATTGAGGTAAACAGAATTCCAAGTGAGAGTAGTGTGGGGAATAAGCTTAGGGATTCCCTGAGCTTGCCCCAATGGGTTAACAAGGCATAAAGAATTAGAAAGCCATAGGATGTTCACACCCAAGTTTGGGTAAACAAGATTAGGTTAGGCATAGGCCCCCAGTATAGGGCAAAGGTGTAGTTTAGGCCACAGCAGGGCAAAGTTGCCCAGAGCAGAGCTAATTAGCAAAAGAAAGGCACCTTGTTAACGCATTAGTGCAAGCTCAGGAAATTCCTAAGCTTATTCCCCACAAGTAGAATTTATAAAAGCACCCTGAGGATGAGGCTGAGAAGTAACAAAAATATTCCTTCTGATGTTCCATTGGTCATAGCAAATCATGGGGATTGGAAAGAAAGAGAGTAAACTCCACATCTTAAAGAGAGAAGCAACAAATAATATGTGACCATTTTTAAGGTATGTGCACCTCAAGGGCAGTATTTATAAATAGCCAGGGGCGCCTAGGTGGCTCAGTGGTTGAGCATCTGAAGTAGGCTCAGGTCATGATCTCACAGCTCCAAGAGTTCAAGCTCTGCTTCAGACTGCTGCTGTCAGTGCAGAGCTCACTTCTGATCCTCTGCCTCTCTCTCTCTCTCTCTCTCTCTCTCTCAAAAATAAATAAACATTTAGGGGCACCTGGGTGACTTAGTTAAGTATGACTTTGGCTCAGGTCATGATTTCAGGGTTTGTGAGTTTGAGCCTCTCATCGGTCTGCACTGTCCGTGTGGAGCCTGCTTGGAATTCCCTCTCTGCCTCTCTGCCCTCTCTGCCCCTCCCCTGCACGTGCACTCTCTCTTTCTCTCTCAGATAAATAAACTTTAAATAAATAAACGTTTTTTTTAAAAAAAGGTTAGTTCTGCCACTTTCTATTGGTCATAGCAAATCACAGGGATTAGAAGAAAGAGTAAACTCCACCTCTTAGAGAAGCAACAAATAATATGTGGCCATTTTTTAAGGCATGCACCTCAGGAGTTTTTATAAATAACTAAATACAATGCGGCACACAGGCTGTACTAATAAAATTTTTTTAAAAAACAGCTATTTTCACTACTTAATTTTATACTATTATTTTATAAAAGAGCAATTTATTTTTCCTAAAATATCTGAAACAATATCTATAAATGAAAAATAATTCTTTACATTTAATAAATTTAGTCTAGTGAAAACTGAGCATATTTTCTTATTTCACATTTCACACAAAATATTAAGTACATATTTATAGATACATATGTACATATTATATGCCTATGCATACACACACACACACACACACACACACACAACACTAAGACTAGTCCCAGCAGCAGCAGCAGCAGCAGCAGCAGCAGAGTTTAGTAATTATTGGTCAAATGCATCACTTTCTCTTTTAAAATCCAGTCATATAAGTCCAGTTTGCCTAGTTTTTGAACAATGGTTCTTATTGCAACATGGCCATTCCCAGGATTCCCATATAATTTTCCACCTCATCAGACCTAGAGCAGACAACTATAAGAAGAACACATCTATTCTGCTTAGGAATGGAAACAAATTACAGGGTTGGAATTGTGTGGTTTCCTGTTCCACAAATGTTCCTGAGCTTCCTGTGTGAGCTCAGGCATGAACTTAATTCTAGTAAAGAGCAGAAGACAAGTAAGCTTTTGCCTCAGAACACCCAGTCAAGTGTCAAGCTCCATTCTTGTTCTGACTTCTCACTTTTCCCCTCAGCGTAAGAATAACATCTTCCTTGGATGGTTTTAAATAATGGATGGTAAAATTATCATGATGTGTGACATCTTTGAACACATTTCATTATATATAAAGTGAGATATAGAGAGATATAGATAGAAATGTAATTTATTTTTACTAACCAATAATAATACACTCCATGCCTGGTTATTAATGGCTGAACGTTCAGACTGTGACATGAGCTTTAGACTGAACAGGGAATGTTAGTTTACCCATGTTGCCCATGGGCATTTGATTTCTGTATCACTTGGTTTGCTGAATTTCGCACTCTATCCTGAGTGCCTGACCACACCTTCCCATTATGTAGAACTGATCTCTAGCTTAGATAATCTATTTTACCTGGTAGCTTCCCTTCAGTTAAGTTAAACACACCTTCCTGCCCTTTCCACTCCCACCAGATTACCTGTGTATAATTTGTGATGTATGGTGGGATGATTCGAGTGACTGTGTTACCAGGGCGGTTGCCTTCCTCTCTACTAATTATCTGTTGTATCTATTTTAGATGAATAGGATTGACTATGCAAAAGACTGTGTAAACAGCAGTAAAATTCTACCAAAAACTCTAATTCCTATCCTAACATCGTGTATATTGTGATCTTGGTAGGAATCAGTTAAAATCTTCTATAATCTAAAGAACCCACCTTTCAATTATTGACGATTCAGAATTTTTCCAGGGCACCTGGATTTGCCTTCCATAACTGATATAAATCTGATAATGCAAAAACTCCAAATACTATGTGCCTAATCACCTGGGTCTTACAAAGAAAACTGGAAGAGTCATTTGACTATAACTCCAAATCAGCTACAATATTATGTAAGGTACACTACACTTTTTGCTTTGAGTGCTTATTTAGCGAGACTTACTTGTCCAAAAAGTTGGACTTTGTGAAAAGTGTTGAGAATTCCTACAGTTATTTAATTCTATTTATTTCATCTAGTATATATTTTCAAAATGTATAGAAAAGCATATGAATATGAATATGAAGCATAGTTTTTCTTTAAAAAAATTTTTTTAATCTTTATTTTTGAGAGAGAGAGAGAGAGAGAGAGAGAGAGAGAGAGAGAGTCAGGGAGGGGCAGAAAGACAGGGAGACACAGAATCCGAAACAGGCTCCAGGCTCTGAGCTGGCCCTACATAGCACAGAGCCCCACGTGGGATTCAATTCGTGAACCATGAGATCATGACTTCAGCCAAAGTCAGATGCTCAACCAACTGAGCCACCCAAGTGCCCAGAGTCAGATTTTTCTAAGTATAATTTGTATTGATTAGGGAGGAAATTCTTTGATATATAGGGAATTTTTTATCAAACAATACCTATTTTTTGTGTCTTTGCAGAGACAACTGAGGAAAGAAAGACTTATGGATTCAAACTTTATTTACTTTGAGAGAAAGAGAATGAGGAAGACAAAGAGAGAGAGAAAGAGAGAAAGAGAAAGAGAAGAAAAAGAGAGCATACATGCATGCATTAACTCAGGAAGGACAGAGAGAGAGAGGGAGAGAGAGAATCCCAAGTAGACTGAATGCTCAGCACGGAGGCCATCACGTGGCTCAATTCCAGGACAGCAAGATCATGACCTGAGCTCATATCAAGAGTCAAATGCTTAGCTGAATGAGCCACCCAGGTGCCCTGAGAGACCCAGCAATTCAAATCATTCAAAAACTCAGGTTAAGAAATCTAGTGATTTACAAATTATTCTTGGTTATCACTAGTAAGGTCTTAAATGGGCTTTAGTTATTGAAAAAAATTGTTTAAAGCATTGTGTCATTTTTTAAAACATCATTACCAAGGTAAGACAAATAATTTATACCATGAATTATCACATAGTCTTATGTAAGAGAGGTGAACAGATGTAAATGCAGGTGGATAGCAGAGGATTAAAAAGAAAATTCACCATTCACCACATTGGCATTTCTGTCTAACAACCTTTCAACTACTTATGTAAATGTTCTTGGAACAGAAGGTGGTTTAAATTTGAGGAGGAAAAAAGCCACCTGAGAACAATTGCATTGTTTGTGAGAATTTGTTTTCTTCCTCGCAGGACTTACTCAGGAATAAAATGTTTCCTTCTAAATATTGAAGTTTTCAAAGGAACAGAAAAGATCCTGTTCCTTTTTCTGTTCCACAAGATGGCTGGAAACAGAAAATAAAATACCACTACAAGAAGCAGAGTTAGTGTAGGGGCAGATGACTGCCCCTTGCAGATGTAAGAAAACCTTAGGAATGGTGGTGATAACAGGACAGTGAGATATTTGTGGAAGCAGCATTTAAGCCCTCTGAAACAAGCCAAGAGGAAAGACCATAGATAAATCAAGACAGTTCTTGAGGGACCATTACCACAGTCCCAGCAAGCAGCATTTGGAGGCCAAAATTTAACTCACCCCTGAGTACTTCTGTAATTGGATTTGGAATATTTGCCATGATAAATAGTCTACTAAAAATATTGATTGGAAGCATGGTCTGAAATGGAAAACTCTAGGAATGTACAATATGACCCAAAACACTGGGGCTTAAATTCCCGCTCTAGCTCTTAATAGCAATGTGACCCTGGGCAAATTATTTCAACTTTGTGCACCTCAATTTCCTTATCTGTGAAATGATATTTTAACTGTCTCATTCTGTTGTGAGTAAAATTATTAAGTCTAATAAATTGAAATAATTAGAGATGCACTATCTGGGCACTGCTTGGAGGAGAAATACTTACTCCTGAGGGAATATAATATTCCTTCAAATTAGTATTGTGTTGTCCATCATGGTAGATTTCATCTTCCCTCTGTTTCTTAAAATTAGGAAAGTTTAACTAAAATGATGGAAATGACTGAATCTAATATCATTAACATCATTAGAGTATTTAAATTTGAGGAATGATAACTTTATTACAGAATTTAAAAGAGATTTTTAGGAATGCGAGGCAAAAAAACTACTAAAGTCTTTATTCCTTTTATAGTTTAGCCCATAGTACAGCAATTTGCTATTTTATTTTCTCTGTTTTATGCAGTATTCTTAAAAGACAAGTGAGCATAAAAATCTCCTATTAAATAGTTGCATGACTAATTTTTGAAGGTTATATCCCACTTTCTACTGTAAAACTTTTAGAATCATAGTGCCTTACAATAATTACAAAAAGACATGTTTTTCCAAATTCATAAACCAAAGGTTAACCTTATGAAGAGTTTCTTAGAGCTTCACTTTTCTTTTGAGTTATCAGTGTAGGATAATCAAACAGCCCAGAGATTTTCCTCCAAGAGAAGGTACTTGCATTTTTCTTTGCTCCCCACCCACTCCACAGCACTTCCAGTTAGGAAAATAAGAAACTTTAGAATGCTGACCAAGCAGCCTCTGAAAAAAATGGTTGGGTGTAGAGCCTCATCAAATGGGAAAGAGAGTTGACTATGAAGCTTCAGGAACATACGACTAGGAGAATCAAGTGAATTAAGAGACTGAGGTTAAAAAAAAATGGAAAAGTCAGAGCAAGTTTGGGAATGCAGAATGAACTATTCTTACAGGTTGAATACGGGGCATCAGGACATTGAACAAAAGTGTCTACAATGGAACTAGAAAAAGGTTAAGACTGCAGAAATGTCCTTACAAAGTTAATTTAACTAGAGCTAGTTAGTGACTTAAGCTGCTTTGATATTTTTCAATGCTCTTGAACAATCAAATGTCTTGGGATTAATTTCCCTGTTATCATGATTAGTTTCAGACTACCAGTTCTTAACAGAGAAGTTGAAAGGAAAATGAGAACTTATTCTCAAACAATGTAATGTGGCTGGCCCTAAACCACATAACTTTCCCATCTGTTTTCTTCTTGTACTACATACATCCAAATGTAAACAAGATGTTGTTTTCCTGTTTAGCACTTGTAAATGTCTCACTCAAATATAAAATACCTAACTCTATTGTATATCCCATGAATGATTTTTATGAACTCCAAAAGGTCCACTTTTTCCAAGTTTCTAACACTTCTACTTCCTCAATCAATTATCCTTTATTAGTTAAAATAAATTATAGCAGCAATATCATTCTCATGACTTCCCCTGTTTCTAGGATAACTTTTCTCTGAAAGATGAGTCATTTGATTTCTGCTTTTGCTGAGTGTAAACTCCAGTAGACACCCACTATGCAACAGGGCATATTGTTTAAGACCATTGTCTCGGGAGCTAGATTGCCTGGGTTCTAACTTTGATTGTACCTTTTGTTTAGCGATTTGGTACTAGAAATTATGCAAACTTTCTGAGTCTCAGTGTTTTCATCTATACCCGAGTATAACAATAACTCCTATTCCATAAAGTATCGTGCTGTATATCTTATGTTTGCCCACTAGATTCCCCTCTTCACTTATCCCTAGCCCACTCTACGCTTAGAGAGGCCTATTCATATGAACCAAATCATTGAGCTCTCTTGCCTTCTACCTCAGACCAGAGATGGAGCTGCTGGGGTGTGATATGGGGGCATTTATTCTCCTCTCTTCTTTCCAGGTTACTATAGACTGGCTGTAGCCACCTATCAAAGACCACAGCTTCTGGTTGGTAACACTCTTCATATAGTTACAGGTCGAGTTAACTCGATTTGCCCCTTCTGGCCTGGAGCTGGTAAAGATCTCCTGCTATGCTAGTCCTGCAGTATCAATACCCCTCTATGAGGTATTCAACTATCCTTACATTATCTGTTTCAAATATGCCATTACATTCCTGTTGAAACCCAGGAAGTAACTGGATGGATTAAATACGTCAAGTGCCTGGCATAGAGTAAGTTCTACAAAAAGTGTTACATATTATTAGTGATCCTGGATATTTGAAGTGCTTCTGACATTTTTACAACTGTCATTTATATGGAAGGGATAAGTTCTCAGTGTTTAACTAACATAAAATAAGTATTTTATTTTATTTTATTTTATTTTTTTTTACATTTATTTATTTTGGGGACAGAGAGAGACAGAGCATGAACGGGCGAGGGGCAGAGAGAGAGGGAGACACAGAATTGGAAACAGGCTCCAGGCTCTGAGCCATCAGCCCAGAGCCCGACGCGGGGCTCGAACTCACGGACCGCGAGATCGTGACCTGGCTGAAGTCGGATGCTTAACCTACTGCGCCACCCAGGCGCCCCTAAAATAAGTATTTTAAAACCATAACCCGATGCAGTAGCTTCTATTATTATGCTTTACCAACAAGGAAACTGAGGAACAGAGATACTAAGTAACTTGCCAAAGAACATACTTCCAGTAACTGGACAAACCTGAATTTAACCTGTGAGCCAGGCTTCAAAATATTTTAACACTGCCTGTTTTGATACAACTATATCCTCTATGGAGCCAGTAATTCTGACAAGATCTGAGTGCTGGTTATAGCAACCTCCTTCCCCTTTCTCAGACACAATCAGATTCCTACTGGTCAAGCCCCAGAGATTCCTCAGTGATTCCTGAGGATGAGAGTGGGAAAGCTGGAAGTGTACCCTTGGCTCTCTTTTCCCACTGGCGTATCTATAAGCTCAGAGACAACCTCAGCATGGGGGAGGGGCAATGTGGTCAGGTGTGGCCACTGCTCTTACCTTTCTAATGTAGTCTGTTCTGGTCTCTGTGAAGCAGGGGAGTGCTCCAGCCTCACCCCCATGTTCTAGGATTCTCTCAGTGTTGTCCATGAATAGTCGTTCCTTGTTCTCCACCTATAGGGGAGTCAATTCAAGAAAGAACTATGCCTCCCACCATCTTGATGATGTCACTGCCTTCTGAGCCAGTCATTCTGAAGTCTATTTTTCACTCAGAAGTGTCTTTAGTATCACTTTGTTCCTCTCTTCATGGAGCTCCACAAAAATGTTAATATATATTTTTTTTGTTTCCATGTACTCTCATAGTTGATATTTGTGCTGATATAAAATTTCTTGACCAAAAATTAGATTATCATGCCTTCTAAAAAAAATCAGTTGACATGAATATATTCATACATGCACAGTGCACCAAAGAATAGAAGCAGAATTAAGAACTTTAAGCTCATGTTTTAGTGATGGAGCTTGAACACAAACAAAACAAAAATCGTATAACCTTAAATAATGCTAGTACAGAAAAGAAGAGATAGTTATTGGGTTAATTCGAGCATTTTAGAGAAAAATATTGAAAGAAATCTCCAAGCTGAGAGCACTTCTTACTATTTCAAACTATTAAACACTATAACATAATTTTAGACATAATTCTTTTTTTTTAATTTTTTTCAACGTTTATTTATTTTTGGGACAGAGAGAGACAGAGCATGAACAGGGGAGGGGCAGAGAGAGAGGGAGACACAGAATCAGAAACAGGCTCCAGGCTCTGAGCCATCAGCCCAGAGCCTGACGCGGGGCTCGATCTCACGGACTGCGAGATCGTGACCTGGCTGAAGTCGGACGCTTAACCGACTGCGCCACTCAGGCGCCCCTAGACATAATTCTAAAACTCAATTCTAATATCTTACTGTTTTGAAATAAGGGATATCATGTAATTTTCATTAGATTAAGTTTAAATAAGATATAATTATCAAACAATAGCATATGTTTATGGTGCATATTCAGCATGTTATTAAATCAAAATATCATTCTTTTGTTTCCTAGGTTGATTTATACTATATTTATCTTTCTTAATAATAGTGCCCTTTGTTTTTTTCTGAAGTGGAAACAACTTTACATTTTAGCTATGAAAGAATACTTGCTCTTATGAAATAACACTTTACTTAAAATGTAATTAATTATATTTATTTTAATTTAATATTTAATACACATATATATCATCATAATCTTTAATGAAATTAAATATCTATTAAAGACCTACTATGTGCCAGGTGCTTTGCTAATTAGCGTGATGAGAATTAAAAGTAAGATTCATGGGGTGCCTGGGTGGCTCAGTCGGTTAACTGTCCAACTCTTGATTTTTTCTCAAGTTATGATCTAGGGTTCCTGAGTTGGAGCGCTGCCTAGGGTTCTGTACTGACAGTATGGAGCCTGCTTGGGATTCTCTCTCACTCTCTCTGCCCTTTCCCTGCTTGTGCTCCTTCTCTTGCTCTCTCTCTTCCTCTCTCTCAAAATAAATAAACATTTAAAATTATAATAATAATAAAAATAAGATTCAAGATCAGCTCCACAAAGTAACATCTAGTAAGGGAGTTTAGATATAATAATAAAACATTTCAATAAAGGAAGAATGAAATATCCTGTGGGAAGCCCCAAAATGAGAAACTTGAGTAGTGACTGAAAATTATCCTGGGAAGTTTAAAGGAGAATTAATTATTTGGGCTGTGTTTTAAAGTTTAAAAAGATTTCAAAAGTAGAAAGCATGAGGATTAATAGTGAAGTATTATAGTAGAGAGAACAGCATAAGTACAAGGACAATGCCAGGGAAATTAAGGGCACATTCAGTGTAACCAGACTCACCCTCATCTGGGATTTATGGTGTACTAAGTAGAACAGTAGAAAGCAAGCCATGAACAACAGCGTGGTGACAAACCATCTAGATTCTTGAATGCCAGCCAAGAAGTTTAGGTTTCCTTGTTGAAAAAACTGAGTATTTCAGCTTTAGAAAATGTGTAACACCATCAGTGTGTGGAATAAATTGAGGGTAGGAGAAAATAATGGCAGAGAGACCAGTAAGAAAGCCATTGCAGTAGCTTGCAAAAGTCATTACAGTAAGCTCTTGAATTCTTATAATGTCTCTGTGAATTTAAAGTAGGGGAAATATGTAAGAAACATTGGTATGTCCGGTTCAAAATCACCCATAGAGACTGTATGCAATAGACTAGCAAATTTCTTCTCAATAAAGAAGTTTATTATTTGACTAGATGACTTTCTACTTTTCACTTGAGAACCCTTACGAGTAAATAGTTAGTATTTACTCAGTCAAGGGTGGAGAAAACCGTGTAACACGTAGAGAGCCACGTTTGGGGAATAAGAAACAGTTTTAAGTAAAGAGGCAGGTATTACAAAGAATAACTATAATAGACTTTACCCAAGAACCAAAGAGCTCCCTGAAGTGAAGCAAAGATTATACTATAGGAGGGCCTGTGCATTTATGAATACTAACTCACCCTCAGGCTCTAGAGCATGGCAGCTTGGATGTTGCCACTCAGACCTTCTGCATTTTTGTAGGACCAGACCCTTACGTCTTGACAACTGTTGTGACCTTGAGCCCCTGTGCCCTGCATGTGCCCCCCTGGCTGGCTTCAGTACTGTATGCCTACTCTCAACAGCTGTCTAGAGTTATTTTTCTGGACATCCATTATCTTCCAGCACTTAAGGAGTTGAAATTCTCACGATATCAGCAGATAAGGAGGTGAATGTCTTGCTTTAAGTCTTATTAAGATACTCAGAGCATATAGGCACCTGGGTGGCTCAGTCCTTTAAGCCACCGATTTCAGCTCAGGTTAGGATCTGATGATTCATCAGATGGAGTGCCATTCAGTCTCTGCACTGACAGTGTGGAGCCTGCTTGGATTCTCTCTCTCCCTCTCTTCTGCCTCTCTCTTTCTCTTTCTCAAAAATAAATTAATAAGCATTACAAAAAATGATACTCAGAGCAGAACAACCGCACAACCCTTAAAATATTCAGAGCAGGGGCTCTTGGGTGGCTGAGTTGCTTAAGCTTCTGACACTTGATCTCAAGTCCGGATCTCAGGATCTTGAGTTCAAGCCCCGATTTGGGGCTCTGTGCTGGGCATGAAGCCTACTTAAAACAAAACAAAAAACACAGAGAGCATATAAAAATAGTATTTAGTATGGTTAAAGAGCAAGTGCCTTCCTGGCATTCAGATAAGTTTTTATTTCTTAGCAAGGGAGTATGCTTTAGGAATTTAAAGACCCACTTTAAGAAAACACCCACCAAGCTGTAGTGCTATTGTTTACTTTCCTATGCAAATTTTAAAAATCACCCAGAATTTTAATGTTCATGGAATATTTGTTTTCACTTCTTTATATTCATAGTAATATGATGTATGCACCTGTTTATTCATTAGGGACAGTTTGTTTATGATCAGTTTGGAAATAAATGTGAAAAACCATAGAGCTGCTTAATAACAGTAACAAAACAAAGAATATAACATATAAACTAAACTTATGATGAATGTATACTATGGCTTCTTTCTTAAATAACTCATTTTAATTAGTTATTCACAATGCAAGAGTATTTAACTTCCCTTTATTATGGATATAGGTAATCAGAATATTTTCCATAATTTTGTAAATGTTTACCTTCATATTCCTTTTTCTTTCTCCAATTATTACTTTATTTTTTAATTTATTTTTAATGTATGGATTATTTTTTTACATACAATCTTTTATTAGTTTTATGTGCACAACATAGTGATTCTACAATTCTATACGTTACTTGGTGCTCACCACAAGTGTAGTCACCATCTTTCACCGTTCAATGTTATTATAATATTATTGACTATATTTCCTATACTGTACTTTTTGTCTCCATGACTTATTTATTTTATAATGGGAAGTTTGTACCTCTTAGTCCTCTTCACCTATTTTGCCCATTACCCCCCAGTCCTTTAACTTCTTATTCTTAAGGAAAATTCTGACTATTCCCAATTGAGTTATTGTTCTAATACAGTTTTGCATTCAAACACTCTAAAGATGACCTTATTACCTAAAAATAGTTTAATAATATTTTATTATTATCACCATTATTAGAATTTAATTGCATATATTAAGACAGAGAAAATAACATGTCTCAAAAGATCATGTGAGTCAAAAAGTAGTCCCTTATTTGAAATGAAAGATCAAAGCAAAGGTTTCTTCCCACCAAAAGGGATGTATTTGCTAACATGACAGAAATGAAAGAATAATAACTTTAACATTGAGTGTCTTTCATCATTGTCAAATTTATAGGAATTTGAGAGTAGAAAGTGGAAAACAGAAATTTTATATAAACAATATAGATATCAGGGGTGCCTGGGTAGCTCAGTCTGTTGAGCATCCTACTCTTGATTTCGGCTCAAGTCATGATCTCATGGTACCTGAGTTTGAGTCCCATGTCAGGCTCCACACTGACAGCATGAAGCCTGCTTGGGATTCATTCTCTCTCTCTCTCTCTCTCTCTCTCTCTCTCTCTCTCTCTCCATATATATATATATATATATATATATATATATATATATATATACATATATATATATTTCTCTCTCTCTCTCTCTCTCTCTCTCTCTCTCTCTCTCTCTCTCTCTGTGTCTCCCTCTCTCCTTGTCCCTCCCATGCTCTCTCTCTCTCAAGTAAATAAAATAAACTTAAAAAAAACACTAAAAATAAAGTGATTCTTCAAGACCACTATATAAAAACATAAACATTTCATATTTTGTGTTCCTAATTCTCCAGTGACATATTTTAGGACACTGGGCTATATATAAAAAAATTTTATAAACATACATAATATAGTTACTAAAATTCTTTGAACATTTAAGGGAACCACATTATTACATAAAGGAGAGATTTTCAATATGGAATTTTCAGGTAAAAGAGTCTATTTCCCACATTCTAATATAAGCATTCTGGGAAAATCCATCTATTAATTTGATTTTTTTCAAAATGTCCTTGTGTGAGTTTGGCTAATGTCTGAGATTTATGTAATTTCACTTTCTAGAAATAAGCTAGAAAGGAAAGTAATATATGGCTTCATTTTTTAAGTGAAAAATTAGAAAAATAATTTATTTTGTATTTTTAATTCTTTTTTATTTATTTTTGAGAGTGGGGAGGGGCAGAGAGAGAGGGAAACACAGAATCTGAAGCAGGCTCCAGGCTCTGAGCTGTCAGCACAGAGCCCGATGAAGTGCTTAACCCACAAACGATGAGATCATGACCTGAGCTAAAGTCAGAGGCTTAACCAACTGAGCCACCCAGGCACCCCTAGGAAAATAATTTAATTAAGATGTTTGTAAATAGCATAATATAGTCACTAGTAGAATATCTTACAAATTGTGAAAGGGTAAAATAGAAAAGAAAGTTAATACGTATAGTCAGAGAAGAAATGCAAGAAAATAAAAAGTCAAATACTAGAAAAAAAAATAACAGAAGAGCAACAACAGTCATAGCAATAAATGTAAATATGTCCTCATTTAAAAAGAAAAGCTCTCAGATTGATCTAACTACTAAATTCTACACATTATCTGAGGCAAACCCAAACAATACAGAATTATATCACTATGTAAGAAGAGAAAATGAAATATGTGATAAAAGATCTAATATCTAATAAAAAGGAACCCATTAAATTCGTTATGATATCTCCACAAGATATACTCATTAAAATCATGTTGTTGAAGAAGATGTAAGGTTATAGGAATATGCTCAAAATATGAATAAAAAAGATATTCTAATGTTATACATTTAATTACATTATATATAGAAAGAGGTTTTAACTATAGTATATGTCAATATATCTAGATACTACAGATAGCTCAACATGCAGATAGATATGGATATAAATATAATATGTTTATATAACAGATACACACCAAAATATTAATGGTCATGATACCTGAATAATGTGATTGGCAGTAGTCTTCCTCAAAGTTTTGAAAGTTTTGAAATTATGCTTCCCACCCAATTTTATTTTTATAACATACCAAAGGGTGAGGAAGGTACAACTCAAGTGTGCTTTGTTACACTTTAAAAAAATTAAAAATAAAAAAATAAATAAACACCTAATCATTTAAAGAAAGAAGTATACAGTTCTCTTGGACTCAAAATTCATTGACATTACTTTGTAGAAAAAGATTAGCTAATGCTTAAAACAATTAGAAAGATATAAATTACATGTTATTTGCTTCAAATTTTTATTTGTTAATATTCAGGAATGTTAGATTCCATAATAAAAGCTGCATTTTCTACTTGTGAGCTTAACACATCATAAGAATTTTCTACCACTATTGGTCCCCATCTACACAAATAATTGCTTCTTTGTTTCAAATTTACTATTTATAACACTTAAAGTTTTTTCTTGTGGAAGAGCATAGTATTTAAGTCTAAACAGTTGAATTTAATTATGATATTTTGTTAAAATATATTTATTAAAGCACAATTTTGTAATGTATTATAGTTTAGATTACATTTTAGTTTGAGAATAAGTAGAGTTATTTCCATTTATAAATATAACTTTAAACAGAGTTCATCAATACTGACACTGCTGACATTTTGGACTGAATAATTGTGATCTGTTGAGTTAAGGCTACAGTGATAAGAAGTGGAAAGGATTTCTTAATACATAAAAGATGGTGAAAGGATTTGAGAGGCTAGTGATTCATGTCATTTACTGAACCGCGTTAAGTATTTCAAGGTCTCTAGAAATTTTACAACTATGGTAGGGTCAAATCTTGATTTAGTAAACTGAATTTGCTGTGAAGATTCCTTCTGACTCCAGACAGGGCTTTCATCTGAAAGATCACAAAGAAAGCCTAGTAATAATAGAGTATCAAATCCAAAGTGTATTTTAACATGGACCATCTCCTTCAGAATTGCCTACATGCAAGTAACAGTCATAGGTAAACATTAATGCTTGAGGACTGTTACTTTAGAGTTCCAAAGATCTAAGCCTCTCTCTAGGCATGCCAAGGAGCTCCAATTTTATGTAACTGTCCTAAAATCATTTTAGAAGGCTTCAGAACACCTGACAGGACTGCCAAATAGATTGGAGATGAACCTCATGAAAAAATATAGATCACAATAGTTCACGTATATTTATTTTACTGCCAACATCAGTCCTTTCAGTGATGTTTTGGTGTTATTTTGGAAGCTCTTCTAGGACTAAGAGCACCAATCAGTGTATCAGTGATCCTGAATTTTTAACTATGCAAGTTTACCCCCAAAACAAAAAGTTCTCCATGCCTACTTACATCTACACAAGAGAACAATCGCTGTGAATGAAGACATTCTATGACACAGTATGGTAACAAGAGACTCTCCTAATAGTTCACTATCTCTCTATTCTCTGCCAAAAATAAAGTGTCTTGAGAATAGCACCATTACAAAGAGATAGGTAATATGCTGTCTACTCCAGATAAGTTGGGAGGAATCACAACATATCTCTTGCATCTAAATTCCTTTTGAATCTTTATTTTTAGAGATTATGGAAAACTGATGTAGGCTTTTGGCTCCTTCCCCCAAATCAGTCCTAAATATACCACATAAATAAGAAGACATTGATAGATCAAAGAATAAAATGTTTTTCAGTGTGTGTAAAAATGGGCAGCACAGAAAAGCTGGTTATTTGTTCCAGATAAAGAATACTTGGGTGGATCTTTTAGTTGTCTTTTCCCTATATTTGCTAGGTAATTCACTGTCTTCTTTTAAAATGTGCAGGTGAGTATGATGGTTAATTTTATGTGTCAACTTGGCTGAGCTAACAGCACCCAATCATGTAATCAAACACTAATCTGTTACTTTAGAGTTTCCAAAGGTCTAAGCCTCTCTCTAGGCATGTCGAGGAGCTGTGAAGGCATTTCGTAGATGTGATTAGCATCTATAATCAGTCAACATTAGTAAAGATTATCCTCAATAACGTGAAAAAAAATCCTACCCAAACAGTTAAAAGCCTTAAGAGGAAAAATTGAGGTTTCCTCGAGAAGAGATATTTCCTCAATGCATAGTAGCCGCTCCTGCCTGAGTTTCCAGCCTGCTGGAATGCCCCTACATGTTGGCTTTGCCAGCCCCCACCACCTCACAACCCCACAATTATGTGAGCCAATCCTCTCTCCCTCTGTGTTTGTTTCAGTGTCTGTGTCTCTGTCTCTGTGCATGTGTGCGTTAACTCCTATTGATTCTGTATCTCTGGAGAACACTGACTGATACAGAACTTGATATTAAGAGTGGTGTTTCTAGAAGAACAGAATCTTGAGGATGAGTTTTCTTAATTGGTTGTGTGAATTCTGGAATTGGTTCTCATTCTTGTTAAATTTAAAGATACTAATGACTATATTTCCAGTGGTTAAAAAGGCATTGATTTCCAGTGGTTACAAAAGGCATTGATTAGATAGAGGCAGAGTTACAGGGGTATATCCTATTCATTCTGTTTCTCTGGAGAACTCTGACTTGATACAGTGGCCTAATATCAAGATTGCAATCAAGCTTTGTTGGGATGGAAAATGGATTGAATGGTACAGGCAGACCCAGTAGCCTTTGATATGTCCCACACAGCCTTCTCCAGACTCTACAATCTGTGACATTAAGACCCTGGGGGAAAAGTCTTACAGAGGAGTTTCAGAGAAGAGTGATGAGGAAATTACAGTAGAGACAGTGGTAACATGGAGCATCTTTCATTCAGTAAGTTATTTACTCACCACCCTAATATACTTTCCTCATTTACCATCTTCAACTCTAAACTTACACAGAGGTGTACCAACCAGAGATCAAATTTTAACTCATCTTTGCTCCTTTCCTCAAAGAAATATAATTTAACCAGAAAAACTAGTGAGATCTCTGAAGAATAAAACCTCTACAGAAGAAAGACAACAAACAGGTTAAAAATAAAAGATGAAGAAAATCAATGAACCAGTAAGAATATGAATTTAAAATAAGCAAAATAAATATCCTCAAAGAGATCAGAAAAGTTATAGTAACATGAATCAAGGTCAGATCTTTATAGAAAGGGATATATAAAATGCATAATAGCTGAAATAAAAATATCAAATATGAATTTAATAGCAGAAAAAGAAAGTTACTACATTAGAAGATCAGGTCAAGAAATTCTCCTATAAAATATCAGAAATGGATAAAGATAAATTATGTAAAAAAAAGGTTAAGGATATAAATGGTCGAGGTATAAGAAGAAAAACATAAAAGATAAAATCTTTTAAATAATAAAAAGTGATAATTTCTAAGAATTCAAGAAAGATTAAAGCTTCAAAAAGACTCATACACACTCAAATCTAGATAAATTATAGTGGAATTCAAAAATATGTAAAATAATATGACAATTCTCCAAGTTTGTAGAAAGAGTGGATGTGCCTTAAAGTAAGCATCAGATTGACATAGCAAATTATTGACACTGTAGGCAAGAAACCAGAGTTACATTATTTTCAATTTACTGGAGACAACTCAAATAAATTAATGCTATAATTTTATACTAGGAAATTCTCATTTAAAGAAACACAAAATAAAAATGTTTTCTAATACACAAAGTCTCAAAAGCTTTAAAATGAAAGAAACTACTTGAAATTATACATGGAGGAAATAGCCATATAAGGGTAAAAGTAAATCCAAGAGGATACTAATGCATAAATAGTTTGTAAGAGTGAGGAAATAACTTACTGAATTGACTACTATCTATATGCAATAAACAAAAAATATTCAAAAGAGCACATACATAAACTCAAAATATTACTGGAATTATGGTGTTGGAGGTTGGGATACAGAATGAGCAATCAGAAAGTAAATTCATGCCAGGTATATATATAAGGAAGAAAATGTTATGATGTCAAGAAAATGATAGAGATAAAGATTCCCCCCCCCCCCTTTTTTAAGACAGAAAGAGAGTGTGAGCAGGGGAGAAGGGCAAAAGGAAAATTCCAAGCAAGCTCCATGCTCAGCCTGGAACCTAATTTGGGGCTCAGTCCCATGACCCCAGTATCATGACCTGAGCTGAAATTAATAGTCTGATGCTCAACCACTGACTGAGCCCCCCCAACGACCCAAGAGCAAGTTTTTTTTTTTTTTCAACGTTTATTTATTTTTGGGACAGCGAGAGACAGAGCATGAACGGGGGAGGGGCAGAGAGAGAGGGAGACACAGAATCGGAAACAGGCTCCAGGCTCCGAGCCATCAGCCCAGAGCCTGACGCGGGGCTCGAACTCCTGGACGGCGAGATCGTGACCTGGCTGAAGTCGGACGCTTAACCGACTGCGCCACCCAGGCGCCCCAAGAGCAAGTTTTTAAATGACCTTGATTACACACCAAATGAAACACACAAAACGAGGAATTTATAAATACTGCATACCTGCAAAAGAAAATTCTATGTATTCACTTATACAAAATTAGAGGAGGGTGGTAGATTTAAAAAGCTTGATAGTAAAAGAATGTAGGAAGAAAACAAACTTTAAAAAAAAATGGGGCACTTGGGTGGCTCAATCAGTTGAGCAGCCGACTCCTGATTTCAGCTCAGGTCAGGATCCCAGGGTCATGGGATTGCATGAGATGCAAGAGATACATTGTGATTCCTCCCAACTTATCTGGTTTGTGGGATAGAGCCCATACTCAGCCTGCTTGGGATTCTTGCTCTCCCTCTCTCTCTCTGTCCCTCCCCCACTTTTGTGTGCATGCTCTCTCTCTCAAAAATAAATAAATAAACATTTTTTAAAAAGGAATGGAGGAAGATATGCAAGGATAAATGAACCAAAGGAAGGCAAGTGTCAAATTTTTAACAGTAAACCATCATTAAAAACCAATAATATAAGTAATCCTTAAATATAAAACTCTGTAAATAAACATGAGAGAAAATTCTGTGACTTTCATTTTGTAAACTGTAACAGTTTTCTTACAGGCCACAAAAATCATGAACCATTGTAGTAAAACTCCAGAGTATATAAAGAACCCTTGCAACTCACTAATAAAGAGACAAATCCAATTAAAATAAATGGGAAAAACCTTGAATGGACATTTCAAAAGGAGTATGTAAAAATAGCCAGTAAGAATTTGAAATATGCTGAACATCATTAGAAATCAGTTAAAACCACAAGGAGATGGTACTTCAAATTCCAAAATGGCTAAAATTAAAAAGTCTGACCACACCAACTGTTGGCAAGAACTTGGAGCAACCAGACTTTTAAACCACTATACGCCATACAAACACTTTGCAAAACTCTTTGGCAGTGAAACATCTATTATTTGAACAAGCAGTTTCACTCCTAGATATTTATGCAACAGAAATGAAAGCATGTATCAGAAGAAGACCTCAAAGCTGCTGTTCACAACAGCTTGATTCATGTTGATTCAAATTGAAAATAACCCCAAATAATTGTCAACAGAAGAATGGATACACAAATTGCAGTATGTTCATTTAATAGAGCATCCTTCAGCAATAAAGGGGGCAAATTAATAACACATGCAACAATATAGATGATTCTCCAAAAATATCGCTTTGAATAAAAAGACACATAAAAGAACAAACTGTGTAAGATCTATTTGTAGACATCAGACAGGGAGGGGTTGTGTCTGCGGGCAAGAAAGTCTCTCTGGAATTTAGGCTGCAGGTACTAAGAAATATCTGAATCTACCAAAGTTACCCATTTCAATTCTTACAGTCATACTCTTATTCAATAGACACATTAAATTTAAATAGATATTTAGGGAGGCTATGAATTCAACTTACTCTGGAATTCAGCAACCCAGAGAATTAGACTCTGTTTCTGGTTTTTGGTGTTAACAATATGACTTCAAGGATAAGATTCTATTGGAGGCGCATAGAAGATCTCTTATCTTCTGGCATTCAATAAGCAGACATTTTAAAGCTTTAAGCTTATAATTTTTTTCTGTCAGTCCTCTAAAGAAGCTAAAAATATCCAGCCCAACACACAGTCTTACTTAACAAGCTCTTCATTCTAGGTGATTCCAGCCAGAAATAGAAGTATATCGTTCACAGCTATGTACCTTAAACTACCATTGCATCACTCTGATCTTAAATTCTAGAATCTAGAAGGATATTCCACTATTTTAAAGCCCTGCCACATCAGTTTAGTTATTTCACCTTCGATTTTCTTGAGACTCTCTGACCTTCAGCATCTCCAGGTAATATTTACTCTATCAGTCTGTATTTAGAACAAGAAGGAAGAATCCATTCTAAGCTATTTAAACAAAAAGGGATTTATTGCTGGGTGTTAAGTGGCTTAGAAAATTTTTGGAAGGGATGATGAGAACTGAGTCTGATCTTTTAGGAGTGAGCCAAAAGCCACCTCAAAGAATTAGACCTCCAACTGCTACTGTAGCCAAGATCAGGTGGCTGCCTGTCAAATTGGGAAGCTGCCGCAATGTACCCTCTGCTACAATGTGTGTTTCCATTACACGAATTAGCTTACATATGAGTGTTAAATTAGGTAATAAGAAAAGTATGTATAAAAATTGCATTGGTTTATAAGAATTTTTCCCAGTTTGTTAGTCTTCCATAGCAAATAATATCTGAAGGCCAAGTACATGAATACAGTCTAGTGCAGCAAACACCAATAGGTGGCGCTCTGTCCCTGAACATACCATTCACCCTCACCTTCTTTCTCCTGGGCTCAGTTTGCCAGGTATTCTTGGAAGGGCTTAATGTGTAATTTTCTCCTGTCTCTGTGTAGTTGCCCTTACTTCGATAATGTAGCATAACACAAAGAATTTGAGGAACACATATGTCACCTTATATCAGAAAATCCTGTTCAGTAGCCTCTGTCGGAAGCTGTGTTATTAAAATGGATGTCATTAGACCCACCATTCTATTCATTTTTTGTATGACACTTCTGATTGCTGGAACCTGAATCATATCCAGAGCATAAGAAGCAAGACAGCTGAGCCAAAGTAGTTTTAGCTAGTTTTTTTTAAGTCTTTGCATTCTAGAAAGCAGGGCAGTGAATTGTTGAATCAACCAACCTAAAATATCTATCAAAGAGGGGGCTGTTGGCAGCTGGAACCAAGGAAATATAAAGAAAGTCACAAGGAAACAACTCTTTAAAAAATCCACTAAGATCTTCACAATAAGAGGAGCAGGAAAATCTGCATTTGCCTCACAAAAGAATCTGACGCCACATTACTACTGCACTGGTTATTTTAAGATGTTTTCTGGCTTTTTCTCTACAACTTCTTTCAATCCTGAAAGAGCTCCCAACTCCACAGAAAGAAAGAAAAAAAGGAAGAAAGAAAGAAGAGAGCAAGTAAGAGAAAATGGACAAGAAAGAGAGAAAATATCAAATATCAACTCTTCCTTGTATTGCAGACTTCTAAGTCCAAGTTAGGGTTTCCCTACAAGGGAGGGAGAAACATTTCAATTATATAAAGGGTTAAGTTTCCTGTTTTAGTATCTATGGTTGACCAAAATTAATATGGGATATATTTGATACTTCACCCAGAGCCAGGAAAAAAGGTTTCTACATTTGGAAATCATAAGACCTGAAGTGAGAGGAAAAAATCATTTGCTTGCATCCTTCTGTGTATATCTCATTCAACAGATCTCTTAACCTTACCTTAGATGATATTTATCTCAGATGACAGAGGGTTTTCAATTCTTCACTTTTCTACGATATAATTATTCAACTATGGTCATGGTATAGCTTCTTATGGGCAAAGTATACTTGCCTTTATCTTGACATTGGACTTCAGCATAAAATTCCTTTGGCCAATGGAATGTTAGTGGAAGATATATAAGTAGAGGCTTGCAATGTGATTGTGGAGTTTGGCTTGCCTTCCTTAATCCTGGTGATGAACCATGAGAAGAAAAAGCCATTAGCAAGCCACTATATTTCAAGCTGGATCACAGAAGAAGATCCATGGATTTAGCCACATGCATTGGGTACATGTTGGAGCCAGAAGATTGAGCATCATGAGCAACAGACTTGGACACAGTCTCTAGTCTGGAGTTGGGATCCTGAAGCCTAGTTTCTGGAATACAGCTTAAATCAGCCACAATGTTGTCATTCCATGACTCATTAGTATCTTTAAATTGAGTGGTTTGTTATACAGCATTATTGCAGCAATAGCTGACTAATACACATCACTATTTCAATTAAATAATTTTGTTCCTTACCATAATACGTTGTTATGACTCATCTAGTTTACAAACTTTACATAATGTCTTTGAATAAGGAGCTGATGTTAAAACCACTATCAGAGAAATAATTAGAAAACAATAACTTTACATAATTCTGAGTAAGATTTTAGCACAACTAACAATAGATTTTCTAACCCTGCACAAGTATTTCTTGCTTTTGCAGAGTGTCTCTTTTTTGTTGGTTTGAAGACTAGGTGAAAATGTCTTCATGGATAGAAAAAACTCTAAACTAATAGCAGTAAGTTTATAGGGGGATTTATGTTTGCTTGGATGATTTTTATCAAAAATAGTCTAGTCTTGGGGCGCTTGGGTGGCGCAGTCGGTTAAGCGTCCAACTTCAGCCAGGTCACGATCTCGCAGTCCGTGAGTTCGAGCCCCGCATCGGGCTCTGGGCTGATGGCTCAGAGCCTGGAGCCTGTTTCCGATTCTGTGTCTCCCTCTCTCTCTGCCCCTCGCCCGTTCATGCTCTGTCTCTCTCTGTCCCAAAAATAAATAAACGTTTGAAAAAAAAATTAAAAAAAAAATAGTCTAGTCTTTAAAAAGAACTCATGCTAATTGTACCGATCATCAAAAATATTTATGAAACAAAAAGGTATGCAAATGTCACATATAAGCTAAATTTCCTATATTATTTCTTTTGATCTTTCATTGCAATGCTGAGAAATTCCTATTTTAATAATCATTTATTTTTTACAAATAGGAAGACTGAAGTTAACTTTTTTTGCATAAAATGTCAGTAAACAAAGTTTATCTGTTTACTACTTGAATATGTTCTCAGTGTGTTTAATAGATATCATTGAAAATATTTTAAAGTTTTAAAACTGTTAATGTTATTTCTCCCTCCCCACTTTAAAACCATCTATTTAAGCCACTTCCTAACCATCAGTACTCCACGTGTGGCAGTGATGATGAGTAAAATGTACCCTAAAATTTCCATCAAAGAAGTTCGTAGAAAAATCTTTCAGAGTAAGAATATAATGCCTATCTTTCAAAATAGAAACAACAACAAAGTAGCCTAGAAAAATTAGTCCCTTCAAAAACATGAGTGTCTACTAACGTAAAGAAAACATTTTAAGTAAATTACTACTGCTAACATCTTTACTTCTGTCAGTGCAAGCTGACTCAGGTGATCTAAAGAGGAAAAAAAAAAACCCAAAAAACTTAGAAATATATGAGTAAGCCGTAAAGCCTAACAGGCAAATGTCTCCATGTACTAAGAGCAAAGTAACGGCAAATGGATACCAGAATGGCAAGTTATGTAGGACCAGTGTAACTTGTGTGTGTGTGATCTGAAAATAGTGAGGTCCTTTGCCTTTGAGACATAACGACAGCCCTGTCATGCTCTAATACTCCACAAGGCAGTAGAATGATTGGAGCCAATATTAACTTGGACAGTTCTCGGGAGTCTCTATTTAGCAACAGCTGTATGACCACACAACCTAATATTGTACAACCAGATAGTGAAATAACACATAATCTTTTGGTCGTGGGGCACTGTTACATAAATGCATCTATGTTGTTCATTTGAGTGCTGCCAGCAATGGTTTATTAGATTAAAAACAAAGGGCTCAAGTAGAAACTACACAACATCCAGTTGTAATAATCTTCCCTTCCACCCTCCACAGGTGTGTTAGTGTGGAACATCCACCCATCTGGTAAAAGCCCATTTCTATTTCCTTGTAAAGTGGTGTATCAGTGCTTAAAGATTTGGGTAATTGAAGGTGAGTGCGATCTTCAACTAAGCTATTTACTACTCATCTGACCTGAGGTAAATATCAAATTCCTCAGTTGTAAAATGAGGGAAACAATTGTAGTTTCTTCAAAGAGTGCTTCAAGCTATGTCAACTAATATATGCCAAGCCCTTAGCACAGTAACTCAGACACGGTAAGTACCCGAATATAGTTTTGCATTATCAATCATACCGTTAATCTGTTTCCATATGCTTTTTCTCAGTACTTGAAGTTTTCCCGCTCCATGTTTTAGACCACTTAATTAAAATACACATGTAGGTGATGTCCTTAGAAAAAATGCGAGATGGATGGAAATGATGACAAAAGGAGAGAGATCTAGAAGAATCAAATAAAGAATGTCAGTGGAATAGCTGTAAGGTTTTGCTGTGTTCAGAGTTGCGCTGATGTAGTAGTTTAACAAGTCTAGAAACCAATTGGTGCAATTCTCTCATTAAAACCCAATAAAACATGTCTTGTTCTTCCTGCCACCCGCCAGAAGAAAACCACCAGTACTGTATTCATCTAGATCAGCGCTTCTAAACCATATAACAAGTATTTTCTAAAGTTCCTTTATTGCCGAAAGACATCTGTAGAAAACATAACCTAAAACCACTCATTAGAATAATTCAAAGTCACACATTATTGATGCAAAATCATGCATTAGATTGATTCAAGTGAATCAATCTAATGCCCTAACTGTAAAGGAAACATGATGTATAGTAAAATAATTGGCTACAATAAAAGACCTAATGAAGTACTTAGGTTCTTGTACTTCCTTACAGTCAATTTGGACTTAAGAGAAAGAGTTTAATATAATAAGGGCAGGGAAATAGAAGAACAGGGATGTGTGTGGATACTAAAATAATAAGTGGTGTTAGGTGGACTAATAGTCGTTAATTGTTGGTAAGAAAATGAATAATAGCAACAACTAAAACTACAGACCAGTGATGTCCAATATGGTAACCAATAGCCCTGAATGGCTATGGAGCCCTTGAAATATATGCCACTGAAGAACTGAATTTTTTTAATATATTTTTTAACATTTATTCACTTTTTGAGAGACAAAGACAGAGTGTGAGCAGGGCAGGGGCAGAGAGAGAGGGAGACACAGAATCTGAAGCAGGTTCCAGTTTCTGAGTCGTCAGCCCAGAGCCCGACATGGGGCTCGAACCCACGAATCGTGAGATCATGACCTGATCCAAAGTTGGACACAACTGACTGAGCCACCCAGGCACCCATGAAGAACTGAATTTTTAATGTTATTTAATTTTATTTAAATCAGGCTTATATTAAAAACTAAATCAGGGTAAAATATCTCCATAGCACTTACATTGACTAATTATAGGTTGAAATAATAATTGGGAGATGTAGTATGTTAAATACACTATATAATTAATATTAGATTCCCCTAGTTCTTTTTGCTTCTTATAACTATTAAAACTTTTTAAATATATAGATAGCTCACATTTGCTGCTTGCACCATCTTTCTCTGGCATGGTGTTGTCAGAGTGGTGAACCTTTCAGGATGGTAGCAAGATAAAATTAACAATTATAGGAATATTTCTAGTTTGTTTCAGTATGTAATTTCTATAACCAAGATATGTCATTTCAATATGTAAATGTATTTAGGCATTAAAAATTACATATATAATATTAAAACTTTATTAATGAAATTCAGTGCAAATTCTGAATTTTATATATATACTATCGAAGTTCAGAGTATGTTAAAAGGAATCTCATGTCTCCTCTGCTTTGCATGCACGTTGGTGATGACACTTGCCAGAATTGCACCACCAGCCCTGATGACTGTTTCACCCAAATACGTTGTTGGAAATCTAGAGTAATTTGCTTCTTTCCAAAGAAGTGCGTAGAAGTTTTAGCCACATCCAAAACCTTTCATAATTAGATTGATTAAAGTGTGCTTTGGCCCCAACATTGGATTTCAGTTCAATTAAAATTTTCTGAAAATTTTGGCTAACATGTTCTTCATCTGCTTCAAAAGGATTAATTTGCCAATCCAATTTTGTAAATTAAACTAAATTTTTAAAACATCGAATCGTCCTCTGTTTAGTAGCCATTCAAATGAAAGCAACTTATTTGCATTTATCTGACTTCTGTAAAGATAAAAGCTGTAAAAATGTTTGATGCAAAAAATAAACTTAAATAATACATGTTTGTTGGCAAATCCTATAATAATTCTGTTCACTATGAGATTGGTCTTAATTTTTAGCATTTTATAAAAGATCCCATTTAACTTTGCAAATATATAAATATATCTGCAAGATATGTTATAACATTTTGAGATATTTGAATTGTGACGCTTATTTTTTTAATGAGTCAGAGATTCTTTGATTATTTTAAATAATAAAAAATTAAAACTACACACTGAAAATTCACCTTACTTCTTAATACAGATTCTCTGTATTACAATTGCACAGTTCCCTCTTAATTTTATTTGTAACACTGAAAACATTTATTGATTTTGAAGTATTTCTTTAACGTCCCAGATGTCAGTGAAAATACCTACTGAATTACTAACACCCTACAGCTATTAATGTCAGCTATAAACACACATTGTAGGTCCATCATAGCTGCTATTTACAGCAATGAGAGTTGGAAAGCTGATGTTTTCACATGAGATATTTTTAAAGCCTTTGTTAGTTGATAAACTCCATGTATCTATTCTCAGTAGTTTTGAAAGTAACATTCTCTTCATGGTTTATTATTTTTTTTTTTTTTACTCTTTACAAACCCTACATATATATGAGCAGTAACAATTCATTTTCACATAGGGTACTTTTACCCATTATGTGAAAATTTGCTTGACTGCCGTTCATTACACAGCTGATTTTCAACATTTTTCATAATCTCATCAAACCTTCTTGACAAAATGTCATTGCTTAGTGAAACACAAAAATCTTTCTCATTTGAACTTTTTTCTATAAATAAAAATAACAACCTCTCAATCAGTTGCAAAGATTCATTTTCTTTAATATTTTTTTTATTTTTCATATTGTGTAATATACTGTTCCATTCTGTAAAAAATAATAGACCTTTATTTCTCTGATTAGGATTATTTAAAACAGTTTGGTTGCTGCAATACAATTTTAAAACTTTTCCTATGAATTTCAGCAGTATGATATATCCTTGTTAATTTCATCAACGTGTTTCTTTGTGAAATTTGCATTAAATTTCACTAGTTTAAAGGATTTCTTTAAAAATGTGTTGTTAGATTAAGAATATGAGAAATTTCCACATGGAAGGATTTTAAAGATCTTGATAGTTTCATAATTAGAACTGTGGGAAAATCCCATTTCTTTTTTTTTTTTTTTTTTTAAATTGAAGTTAGTTAACATACAGTATAGTCTTGGCTTCAGGACTAGAATCCAGTGATTCATCTTTTACATATGACACCCAGTGCTCATCCCAAAAAGTGCCTTCTTTAATGCCCATCCTTCATTTAACTCATCCTCCCACCCGCTACCCCTCCAACAGCCCTCAGTTTGTTCTCTGTGTTTAAGTCTTTTATGGTTTGCTTCTCCCTGTTTTTATCTTATTTTTCCTTCCCTTCCCTTACGTTCATATGTTGAGTTTCTCAAATTCCACATATGAGTAAAATCATATGATATCTGTCTTTCTCTGACTAATTTCGCTTAGCATAATACCCTCTAGTTCCATCCATATTGTTGCAAATGGCAAGATTTCATTCTTTTACATAACCAAGTAGTATTCCATAAGTATGCACACACACACACACACACACACACACACACACACACACACACAAACATGCACCACATTTTCTTTATCATTCATCAGTCAATGGACATTTGGGCTCTTTCCATAATTTGGTTATTATTGATAGTGCTGCTATAAACATTGGGGTGCGTGTGCCCCTTTGAAACAGCATGCCTATATCCCTTGGATAAATACCTAGTAGCACAATTGCTGGGTCATAGGGTAAATCTATTTTTAATTTTTTGAGGAAACTCCATACTGTTTTCCAGAGAGGCTGCACCAGTCTGCATTCCAAACAACAGTGCAAAGGTGTTCCCCTTTCCCACATCCTCACCAACAGCTGTTGTTTTGTCAGTTGTTTATTTTAGCCATTCTGACTAGTGTGAGGTGATATCTCACTGTGGTTTTGATTCATATTTCCCTGATGATGAGTGACATTGAGCATCTTTTCATGTGTCTGTTAGCCATCTGAATGTCTTTGGAAAAGTGTCTATTCATGTCTTCTGCTCATTTCTTCACTGGAGTATTTGTTTCTTGGGTGTTGAGTTTGGCAAGTTCTTTATAGATTTTGGATACTAACCCTTCATCCGATATGTCATTTGCAAATATCTTCTCCTTTTCCATTGGTTGCCTTTTAGTTTTACTGATTGTTTCCTTAGCTGTACAGAAGCTTTGTACCTTGATGAAGTTCCAATAGTTCATTTTTGTTTTTATTTCCCTTGCATCTGGAGACACATCTAGTAAGAAGTTGCTGTAGCTGAGGTCAAAGAGGTTGTTGCCTGTTTTCTCATGTAGGAGTTTGATGGTTTCCTGTCTCACATTTAGGTCTTTCATCCATTTTGAACTTATTTTTGTGTGTGGTGTAAGAAAGTGGTCCAGTTTCATTCTTCTGCATGTCGCTTGTCCAGTTGGGAAAATCCCCTTTCTGTAGGCTCGTCATAGCTATCAGTGTGAACTACATCTGTTTACATCTTTTTAGATTCTTGCTTTTCAGTATTTTATTCTCCTGAGATCCTGTCTATAGCCACAATTACTTTGGAATACCCATAAGTCATCTATTCCATTTGCATTAGTCTCACTGACAAGCACATTCATGATGGGATAATTTGGAAGGCTATTTCTCATCTTCCTGTACTCACCCAGGCTTTTATCCCTCTTATACTTGTGGCCACATTTCTTCTCACCTTTACAGACACAGTTTCAGACCAACCAGGCTATTCATTAGTCCCTGTATATACTTAGGCTTTTAAGTACTTGCTTCTGTGAAGATTTATCCAACTTCTCTTGCAGTTTTACTTTGCTAATTGGTCCAGTCAGTGTTCCTTTCCACAGCTTCTTTCCCAATAATCTTCCCTTAAATTTCCCACCACAGAGTAATTTTCCAATGTTACAGAATAATAATCAAATCCTCCCTCTGATTCTGCTGTCGGTTCTCTAGTACCTAAAATACTCCACATTCTATTCTTAGGCAAAATTCTTATCCTTTAAAAAGATATGCCTAGATTTATTTTTGAAAAATCAAAAAAAAAAAACAAGATAAAATATTCTGGAGAGGGCAGGCTGGGGTAAGTTTCTGTTATCTGTCAAAATTTAAGATTGTCTTTAAGGAGAGCTTGGCCGGCTCTGTTGGTGGACCATGTGATTCTCGTTCTCAACGTTGTGAGTTTGAGACCCCTGCTGTGTGTAGAGATTACTTAAGAAAAAATAAAATATTAAAAAATGATTGTCTCCAAGAAAACTGATTATCTTCTTTATCACACTCTCTGGTTTATCATTTTCCTCCTCTCCACAAACTCAACATTTCACCAGTCTCTCAAAACCATTGTGGGGGAGGAAACAAAAAAAAGGTTCTTAATATTAAGAGGGGAAAGATGAGTAAAATTATCTTTTTTCCTTGTTCTTAGTATTGATATGATATGCTTTAAGATTCTATTTGTGCCTGTGAACATCATGAGGTTAGATAATTGCTTTTTGTTGGTTCTTTATATTTGTAAAGTTCTTTCACTCAATGGAGAGTCCAAAATGTTTGATTTGATTTTTATTAAGAAATTAATTTGTAGAAAAAATACTAGTAAAATTTCAAAACAGCTTCTATTATATTCCATCTTAAAAATGCTTACTTACAGGGGCTCCTGGGTAGTGTCCAACTTTGGTTCAGCTCATGATCTTGGGATTTGTGGGTTCGAGCCATGTGTCAGGCTCTGTGCTGATAACTTGGAGCCTGGAGCCTGCTTCGGATTCTGTGTCTCCCTCTCTCTCTGCCTCTCTCCTGCTCATACTCTGTCTCTTTCTCTCAAAAATAAATAAAAATTAAAAAAAATTGTAAACAAATACTTACAAATTGGATGCTGTGTGTATATTTTGGTTTATGTGACACTGACTGACAAAAGAAGGAAAGTGACAGGTAAAAAGTATATGGGAAAAAGCAATACCTATGATTTTTAGAGATAAAAGGAGAAACTAATTAAGAAGGGAATTGATACAGCCTATTTTGGCCATAACACAAAGCAATTAGCTTGGCTAAAAAGGAGAAAAGAAGAAGAGGAGAATCTGATTACTGACCTTATAAACTAGGTATATTATCAAATTCTTTAATAGGATCAAAGAGTCTCATTTAAGATGTATAGTAGAAAGTAGGTACACAATTCTGAAAAATAAATGCACATTTATAATTAAAATCTAATGTAAGGAAACTAAAAGCAAGAATCAAGAAAATAACAAGTCATATACAGTGTACAAGAGTAAAAAAATACACACACACACACACACACACACACACAAAGACCTTAAATGTCGATTAACTGCAATTGCAAACAGGTACATTGGGGGTACTTGCTTTTGCATAATCAAAAATAATAACTGAAAGCAATTTTAAAACATTTTATACTGCAAAAAAGGGGCTTTTTATAACAAGAGGACCCTAGGCAAACAAACATTCCAGAACAGATTCTCCACAAATATGCCTTTTACTAAGTCATTTCCAACCCTTGCATTCAAGTCCCCTGTAGTTTTTATTGATTGCTGTGGAACGGAGAAAACATACATCTGCCTGTTAAGGCACACCTCATTACAGTGACTTCTGGAAAGTAATGTGCTTGAACAACCAAACATATGCAATATATTCAAAATGTTTAATTTCATTAAAAAGTAACAGCAAAAGTTTCAATATCACTAAAATAACAAAGATCTAAATGTGTAATATCGCCAATACATGCACATTAAAACAATGAGATAACCTCAAATCCTATAAAATTAACACAATTTGAGATGTAATTTATTCAGAATATTTAAATGATTTATTTTATACATAACTCTAAATAATGTTTGTAAAGTATTGTAGTACAACATTGCCATAAACATAAAATTTAAGCTGTCTATATTGTCCAAGAAAAAAAATTTAAACTGTCTATATTATCTGAGAAAAAAAGAAAACTTTGTGTGAACCTACCAAATTGATGCCAGTAAAAATAAATACCTGAGTAACCCAGGAGACCATGCTCTCCTGATGGTCTCTGAGTGGCTGTGGAGCAGAGCCCCCTGATGATCCATTATGAACATGTATCCTCAGAGAAAATTAAATGTTGTATCCAGACACCGCAATTCTGGGCTTATTACGTATTATGACTCAGAGTCCTGAGATGAGAGTTTGAATGCATATGTGGATATGCACTACATCATGAGACTCTCTAACCAGAAGATCCTGTCTTCTCCTCTCAAACTGAAATGGCAGGGCTTTATCGAGATCATTGATATTGCCAAAGAGTCAAGTTTAGGATTAGACATAAGTTTAAGGTTTAAATGAAGTCTTAGTTTGAGATCCTCACTACTTAATAGGCCCTCAGAGAGCAACAGCCCTAGAGGTACATACTTCTCTGAGTTTGAAGATGACTTATGAGATTGAAGAAAAATATAGTTGAGTAGATAGAAAAGTTTTGGAGTCAAGGAAATCTGGATTTAAACACTTGTCTCTCCATATATTGGCTGTGTGAACATAAACCAGTTATCAAACGTCTATAACCTCACTTTGCTTATCTGGAAAATAGGGATAACAAATCTGTTTCCATACAGCTGTTATTTGGATTGAGTAAAGTATAATATGTAAGTGCCTAAAACAGTATCTGGTATATAGTAAGAACTGGCAGATATCGTGTGTACTAAGTGCTCAATAAACAGGAAGTATTATTAACATACCTTGATTCCTCCACAAAAATGTTGTCCTATGGCTCATAATTTGTGTGTTGTAAAAAATCATTGTGTTATTCGGGCACCTGAGTGGCTCAGTAGGTTAAGCATCTGACTGGATTTCAGCTCAGGTCATGATCTCAGTTCCTGAGATGGAGCCCTGCATTGGGTTCCCTCATACTCTCTCCCTCTCTCTCTGCCCCATGCACTCTCTCTCTCTCTCAAATATAAATACGTAAATTAAAAAAAATAATCATTGTGTTACTTCTGACTTTTCTATTGTCTTCTGCTTAAAAGTATGTGAGAATATTTGTTATTTTGTGTTTTTCTTATCAATACTTTTAAAGACTTCATACTTTTATAATAAGATTATTACATCATAGTTATTAAATATTTATTTTTAACGTTTATTTATTTATTTTGAAAGAGAGAAGATATGAGTATGAGCTGGGGAGGGGCAAAGAGAGGGAGAGAAAGAATCCCAAGCAGGATCCACACTGTTAGCACAGAGCCCAATGCAGGACTCAATCCCACGAACTGTGAGATCATGACCTGAGCCTAAATCAAGAGTTGGATGCTAACCAACTGAACCACCCAGGCACCACAGTGATTAAATATTCAAGTTGGTCAAAGGTTTTTACAAAAATTAAATATTATTTGGGTTATGAGTTTAATACAGTCCCTGGCCCATTGTAGGACACAAAAAGGGTAGCTTATCAATCAATATTTTAGTTGGCATGAAATTTTAACACATTAACTGGATAAATGGACATGAATCCTCTGGCTTTCATGATTCAGCATGAGCTCAAGATCTTAGTCAAGCAAGGGTACCTGGGTGGCTCAGCTGGTGGAGCCTGCTTGGGATTCTCTCTCTCTGTCTCTCTCTCTGTCTGTGTGTCTCTCTCTCTCTCTGTCCCTCCCCTACTTGTTCTCTGTCTCTCTCTCTGCTTCTCTCTCTCTCAAAATAAATAAATAAACACACACAAAAAAGATCTCAGTCAAGCAAAACAATAACCCTCTGGACTTCATTCAGGTGGGTGAGAGGGTTAAGCCAAGCGGGAGTAATTTTTGAGAAATGAAAGATAGCTGAAAACATCCTAATTAGCACATCTGTAATCTTGAATCATCTTCCTGTTTTGCCCAAAAGACTTGTCTTACTGCTTGTCGTTGAGCACTGAGTCCCACTCCTCTTCTGAGACATGCTTTACCATAAACTGAATGTGTCCAAGTCACTTGCGTCTTTCCCACACTGTTCTGGTTTATGACAATTTTTAATGACCTGTCACATATTCTATACTACTATACAGTATCTATACATATGTATACATACTTTATATGTGACACACTAGCACCCTTTACCTACAAAGCTATTTAAATTCTCACATTGTTCTCAAGAGTCTTATTTGACTTCCACAAAACACTTCTCATATTTCAAATGGGGTCAACCGAGAGGAAAAAGAACACACATCGCAATTATTATTATTATAATTTTTTTTACCATAAAAGTGTGTAGGTTCTAGATGGCAGTGTGTTGTCTCTTGAAAATCTGCTCTGTATTGGAGAAGTTTAATGTCAAATCATTTTGTCGACAGACTCTGGCACCGCCCTGGGCTGTGTTGCGTGTTTGTAGTGAAATACAGTTCCAAAACATTCCGGGGAAGCAATCACTTCTGCATTGTCTGGCCTGAGGAATCTACCCCCACTTGCTCTTCTAACTCACATCTCTCACCTGCTGGCTGTCATTTCAAGAAGGGCCTTGATTGCAAGGGGTCTTAGCTGCGGGATAGCTCTGGAGATCCATATTTTTGTCTTTAGACTATTTTTTCTATCTTCCAGTTTTTCTATCGGCTTTGGATTCCTGGGAATGACAAATTGTCATACGTATGAGATGTATGTTGTTAGGAATTTAAATTATCATGTTTATATGATCACCAAAAAAGGTTTTACTTGGGTTTCCCCCACACTCTCATAAAAACCCATCTTTTATTTTGACTGACCCTCTTCAGCTTGAGTTATTTCACTTCTTTTTTAATGCATTTAGAAATCACAAGCTTCCCAAATCTCCCTTAACGTTTTTTTAAGACTCGTGTGTAGAAAACATACTTAACAACGTAGCATTGCAAGTAGGTCAAATAGAAATTCCCTGGAGGAAGTAGAAAATATATCTATCATTTTCATATGCTTATTACTAGGAGCCCATCTGAAATCTTATTAGCGCCGAGTATGGGGATTTTTTTTTCCCTTTCCCTTTGGCTAATGACTTATTTACATATTGACTTGTCCCATGGGATTTGGGAGGTGGGGGGAACAATAAATGGGAATTTGTCTGGAGAATAAAACAGTATTCAAAAGTGTATTCTTCTTATGAAAATCCTTCTTTTGTTGCATTAACAACTTTGAAATGATCATTGTGTCATGAAATAATCACTAAATGACATATGGCTCTTTAATCAGCATTGTTCACTGCTGGCAGCATCATAGAGTCATTGGACTTGCAAATATGCAGGTTTTGACTTATGGTGGCTTAGTGTAATGTATGAAAATCGGTGATGGGGTGTTTCAAACCAAGAAAATTCAGCTCTGGTTTTACATGCATGGATAGCACTGGCCTGCACCGGAAAATGAAATCTATTACCCATTTTATTGTTTTCTACTTTTGTGAAGTTTGCTTCAGATTTTTGTGTGAGATTTTACACAGAAGGAAAAATATGTGAAACTTTTTTATTAAATTCTGTATATTTGAAGATAAACCTGCTAATGATATAACTATCATCACCACAATGTTGATTCTACGTTCTACAGACATTCCTCACATGACTTATAGAAATGCACTCTCTCTAGGGAATACCAGCCTCCAATATTGGTCTAACGTGATCACAAATAGAAACACTGTTTTTGATTAAAGACATTATCTCCATACAATCAAATTTTTACCTAGATACAGGAAATATTAGAACAAATTGAAATATTATCCGTTCCTAATAACTTGGTGCTAAATATAGGAGTGTTATAGTTTTGTTTTTAAATAGCAACTGTCTTATTGATATCAATAGCTGTTACAAATAGATATTATTTATATGAAAGACATAACAAAGATTATTTCAATAAAACAGTACTGCATATATATTCGTTACAGATGAATAGAAACTGTCAAGCACGACACATATAAATTTTGTTTGCATTACAGATAGACAAAGCAAGACGATAACACAACCTTGAGGTAACCTCAGAGTTGCTTAAATTAAGTTGCAGTCATGATACAGTTTTTTGAGATAGACTAGGCATTATGAACATATGCTTGTTTTCATGTGTTTATCTTATTTAAATTTTAGTTCTAGCACCCTGAGATCGTTACTTTCTAATTTTTAGAAAAATAAATGAAGTCTCACTGAGGTTAAGTGACTTTCAGAAGTTCAAACAACTAGTCAGTGAAAGAGCAAACATTATAATCAGTTCTTCGGTCTTTTTTTCTAGCCCATTTTCTGTGCATGTATTGCAAGTTGAAGAGGGTGAAATCAGTCCACAATAAAAGAATATATGAGCTATGTCTATAACAAACAAAGCCTATATTTCCATTATAATCTCTAAGACAAATATCTTTGTGTAATGAGACAAATTTTAGCTTGCTGGCTTCCTGGATTACTTTGTTGGAAAGGATCTTAAGAATTCAGTTCATTGCCATGATTGAGAGTAAATGTCTGGATACATATTGCTGCCCCCTGGATTTGTTTCAGGGCCACAGTTTGGCAGTCTGACGCCTAGTTGGGATTGGTAACAAATCAGGAATCCCGTTACGGTAAGCTTCATTCCTAAGCTCAGGGAAGAGAAAAAACTAAGAAGTCTGTGAATTGTTATTATTCTATTTATTTTTAACTAATAATCTCCCAGACACCATAGTTCAAACATATTTATCTTATGTCCTACAGTAGCAATTGTGCATACAAAGCAGGAAGAACTCATCATGTGTTACTTACAAAACCTCTCTTTTGATGTGTCTTTCTTCTCAGTTAGAATATGAGCTTTTTATTTTTTATTTTTTTTAACGTTTATTTATTATTGAGAGACAGAGAGAGACAGAACATGAGTATGGGAGGGGTGGAGAGATGGGTAGACACAGAATCTGAAGCAGGCTCCAGGCTCTGAGCCATCAGCCCAGAGCCTGACGCGGGGCTCGAACTCACGGACCGCGAGATCATGACCTGAGCTGAAGTCGGACGCCCAACCAACTGAGCCACCCAGGCGCCCCATGAATGTGAGCTTTTTGATATCAGAGCAATATTTCATGCCCTTTGCCATTCATAGGACACCAAGAAAAAGACTTTACATAGATTTTGATATATTTGCTGATTTAATTTTTGATTATTCAATTTATTGTGTTTGACTTAACATTTGAAAATTTACCAAAAATTTAGACATATTGTTATTTTTTTATGTATGTCCAGATAAAATTGTTTAAATCATACCGCCTATTTTTTCCAATGATAGTCCTCTCCATCTGAACTAATTTCAATAATTTTCTTTATACCTAATTTTGTTAATTTTAATAATAAAACTGTAATTTATCATTCTTCTGCTTAACTAGTACTTTATTCATGTAACAATTCTTCAACTTCTATCAGAAATGGATTCTGTTGGGGTGCCTGGGTGGCTCAGTTGGTTAAGTGTCCGACTTCGGCTCAGGCCATGATCTCGCAGTCCGTGAGTTTGAGCCCCATGTCGGGCTCCGTGCTGACCGCTCAGAGCCTGGAGCCTGTTTCAGATTCTGTGTCTCCCTCTCTCTCTGACCCTCCCCCGTTCATGCTCTGTCTCTCTCTGTCTCAAAAATAAATAAACGTTAAAAAAAATAAAAAAAAGAAATGGATTCTGTTAAGTAACCAAAATTTTATACATATCTTCGGAGATTCAATTTTAAATAAACAAGTCACTGTTGACTTCTAAAATTATATTTTGGTGCATGCTTTTATATATTGTACATTTTAAAATCAGTTCTTATATTTTCTTTCACTAAATGGCTCCATGTTTATGTATAAACCATTTCCTACAACTGTATTTTAGGCACAGCTTTGAACAATTTATATCTTTTGGGATCTATTACCCTGGAAGGGCCTCTCTTCTATCTTGCTTCTTTTTTATAAAACAAGGAGATATTTGATTTAAAATTTTTTCTTTACTGTTTATTCAGTTTTGAAAGACAGAAAGAAACAGAGAGCAAGCAGGGGTTGGGCAGGGGGGGGTGGGGGGGGTGGGGGGGACACAGAATCCAAAGCAGGCTCCGGGCTCTGAAATGTCAGCACAGGGACCAATGCGGGGCTGGAACCCTTGAGCCCTGAGATCATGACACGAGCCAAAGTCCGACGCTCAACCAAGTGAGCCATCCAGGTGCCCCAAGGAGATATTTGATGTAGGGCAGCAAAATATCCAGTGATGCTTTTGAGCTTCCACAAAAAAATGTCATGAAGATATTCTTTTTTTTTTTTTTTTTTTTTTGCTCAGCAAGCTTTTATTTTTAGCTCTTATGTTAGTTATACGGTCTGTTACACAGTCTGTTATATGAATTCTATTAATTTGTGAGTGTGCAGTGAGGTAGAAGTCAAGGTTCTTTTTAAAATATATACATGGATACACAGTTGTTCTGGCACAATTTGTTGAAAAGAGTTTTTGTTTCCACAATGACTTGCTTTGGCTACTATTTTATTTGAAGAATAAGAAGTTTGTAGAAGTAGGTAGGTTGTAATTTGAAGAATATTTGAAGGTTTGTATAGGCTGTTTTTTTTTTTTTTAATTTTTCTTCTGTTCTATTCATCTATGGTCTACTTTTTCACCAATATCAGACTATCAAGATTGGTGCAGTTTTATAGTTAATCCTGAAAGTAAGTTCTTCAATCTCTTTTTTTCTCAAAATTATTTCTCCTCTTTTCTATACAGATTTTGGAAACAGTGAGTCAATTTCTTCAAATATGCTTGCTAAGATATTGATTGAAATGATATCAAATCTACACCGCGATTTGGGGGAAATTTAAATGTTAAAATATAAAGTCCTTTCATCTTGTACGTGGTATATCTTTCCATTTTATTAAGTCATTTTTCATTTCTCTTCCACCCCTAAAATGCTCTCATTAGAATCTAAACAGTGAGTTTTCAGGGAATAAGTCTTGCATATTTTTTCATTAAATTTATAATTAAGTATTCCATGTTTTTAATGATACTGTAAAAAAGGTACTTTTCAAATTTTTGTTTCTTAATTGATCATTACTAATATATAGAAATTCAATTGATTTATGGATATTGATGCTGTGACCTGAATTGCTACTGATTTCATTTACTACTTCTAGTGGGTATTTTGGAGATTTCTTTCTTTTCCAATTAATTGATTGCATAAGAGAATTAACTTTTGTGTATGTGCACTGTGACCTGAAACACTGGTAAATTCACTTTGAATTCTTGTAAGTATTTTTGCTATTGTTAGATTTCTCAGGATTTCCTACATATATAATAATAGGTCATGCAAGAAAGGCATTTACTCTTTCTTTCTGATCTCTAGGTCTCCTTTCTTTTTCTTGCCTTATACTAGCTAGCATCTCCTTACAATGTAGAATTCAAAATTGAAAAAAAAAATTCTTTGCTGTGTTTCCAATTTCAGGAGGAGAGCATTTACTGTTTCACATTAAGTATGATATTAGTTAGAGAGCTTTTAAATCACTTCATTTAAAGATATTTCCTCATATTTATAGTTTGCTGAGGTATTGTCCCATGAGCAGACACGGAATTTTGCCTTATTTTTTAAACAATTGAAGTAACTACATGATGTTTCTCCTTTTTAAAATTAATGTGGTGGTTACATTAAATTATTTTTGAATACTGTTGTTCATTGGATGAATCTTAGATTCTTGAGATAAATCACATTTTCTAATAATATATCTTATCATGTATAATGTATCTTATTGCATTCAATTTGCTAATTTTTCGAAGAATGTTTGCTTCTTATTCAGGAGGTCTTGTCTGTAATTTTCTCTCTTGAATATCCTTGTCTGGTTTTGGAATCAAAGATATACTTGCCTGACAATAAATTCAAAATATTCTTCCTCCTCTATTTTCTAAAATAATTTATATAATGTTACTATTATAATTTCCTTAAGTGCTAGGAATTTGCTGATGAAGCCCAATGGACCTAGGGTTACCTTTCTATGGAGATTTTATAATTAAAAATTCAATAAATTCAGTATCTCTAATATATGTAATGCTATTGATATTTTCAGTTTTGGGTTATAGCAATTATGTCTTTTGATAATTATTCCATTTTATACAAATTGCTGAATTTATTCACACAAAATTGTTTATTACATTCTTTTATTATCCTGTTAGTGTATGTAGAAATCTGTGTTGGTATCCATAGTTTCATTCCTTATCTTGGTAATTTATGGCTTCTTGCTCTCTGGAGAATTCCAAATTTTATTAATTATTTTAGAATCAGCTTTTCACTTTGATATTCCCTACTATTTATTCATTTTGGTTTCTTTCCTTCTTTCTTTCTTTTTTTTTTTTTTTTGAAAGAAAGAGAGTAGGGGAGGGGCAGAGAGAGAGAGAGAGACAGAGACAGAGAAACAGAGACACAGAGAGAGAGAGAGAGACAGAAACCCAAGCAGGCTCCACATTGTCAGCACAGAGCCTGATACGGGGCTCGAACCTATGATCCATGAGATCCTGACCTGAGCTGAAATCAAGAGTCAGACACTTAAGCGACTAAGCCCCTCAGGTACCCCCATTTTTAGTTTCAATGACTTCTACTCTTAACTTTACTCTTTCCAGCTCATATGTTTTTCCCAGCTCATAAGTTTCCAACTCACAAGCACAGTTCATAAATTTTACATATTTTTAATTTTTAAACATAATGATTTAAAGTTTTAAATTACCCTGTAATGAATATTTTATCTGTGTTCCACAAATTTTGATGTTTGTGTTTTTACCATCATTCATATCTAAATATTTTCTAAGTTCTCTTGTGATTTTTTTCTTTTATATAACACATGGGTCATTTAGAGTGTTTTATCTAATTCCCAAATAGTTGAGTATTTCAAAATATCTTTCTGTTAAAGACTTCTATTTTAATTCCCATGTGGTCAGAGAACATATTATGTTATTTCTGTTCTTTAAAACTTATGCTAACGTATTTTGTTAGATTTACATCTGAGTGCCTCATTATTTGTACTTTTGTATATGGTATTTCTTTTTCATTTCAAAATACATGATGGTATGCATTTGTCAAAACCCATAGACTATTAAAGCACAAAAGTAAACTTGAATATATGTACATTTTTTAAAAAAAAAATCCAGAAGAACATATCAAATGCAATGAATACCCCAACAAAAGATTCTGACTACATTACAAATTTATGCATATCCTCACCAAAATGGGTAGGCAGAAAAAAGAGCTGATCTAAGTAACTTTGGAAATTGTGTCTGATTGGAAACTATCAGACTAAAGATTAAAGAAGCTGTACATAAACACTGTACTCTGGTTGTTTCTCTCAGGGGCGTGGGCTAACAATTTCGAAAAAGTTGTGTCTGTATAGTCGTTTTCAACAAATAATAAACAGACGATGGATGCTGTGAGTCAGGTTTACCATTATTAGACAGGGAAGTTACATATTAGCAAGGGGAAGGGTGATGAAAGTGAGCCATGTGGTAATGGATTGATTAGTCTGAGATTAATATGAACCCATGCTTAGCTTTATACAAATACAGAAGCATAGAGGAATAATTGTAGATATTTGTATATCCATGAGTACATACATAAATTTTCTAGTTGTCTCAGGTGAGAGGGCCTAGAAAGCAACAACACCCCAGAAAATTGAGCCTATCTGACTCCCAGGTCTTGCTTCCTAAAACCATTCTCCAAGAAAATGTATTCAGAGCTTCTCAGAGAAATGGCTTAATCTAGAGATGGGGCAGGGAATATATAAAATGAACCTGGAGCATCTTCTAGTGCTAAAATGTGAAGAAATAATCAAAAAGCCAAAAGCACTGGTACCTGCCAAAGGGACACAGATGCCAATCCAAAAGAGCTCCCAGTGGCCAAAGCTGAAATAATTTGCGAAAAAAAAAAAATAACGTAGTACTTTAGTTACCTTTATTTTTTTTTTAATTTTTTTTAACGTTTATTTATTTTTGAGACAGAGAGAGACAGAGCATGAACGGGGGAGGGGCAGAGAGAGAGGGAGACACAGAATAGAAAGCAGGCTCCAGGCTCTGAGCCATCAGCCCAGAGCCCGATGCGGGGCTCGAACTCAGGGACTGTGAGATCGTGACCTGAACTGAAGTTGGACTCTTAACCGACTGAGCCACCGAGGCGCCCCGTTACCTTTCTGATTATAACACAAAATATAAAAGAAATATGCATGAGTCCATATTGATGTAAATAAGTAATTTAATGAATAAACGAATGGAGGATAGGAGACAAATCTAATCTACCTAAGAATTCCAAATAATTTATGTAAATATTCCTCTCTCAAGGAGCTGGACCTTAGCTCTCTCACACCCCTTAAATGTGGGTTGTACTAAACAATGACTTACTTTCAATAAAGTGGGGGCTTCTGGGTGATTCAGTCTATCAAGCGTCTAACTCTTGATTTCAGCTCAGGTCAGGATCTCACAATTGTGAGATTGAGCCCCATGTCAGACACTGTGCTGAACATGGAGCCTGCTTAAGATTCTCTCTCCCTGCCCCTCTCCCCCTTCATGCATTCGTTGTTTCTCTCTCTAAAATAAATAAATAAATAAATAAATAAATAAATAAATAAATAAATAAATAAATAAAATTTTAAAGTAGAGTGTAGAAAAGGAGGGAATACCTGTATAGAGGAAAAACCTGCCAAACACTACTTTAATGAAGGTCAATGTCATCAACAAGTCATGTTGCACTTGCCCTTGGTATGATGTGAAGTAAATGATACTTTACAATCTGAAGCTCTTTTTACCCAATTCATTTTCCTTTTATCTCTAGTTTTCCTGGTATTAAACATACATTGGCAACATGAAGGCTTTTCTTACTTATTCCTAATGACTCTCCCTTTTATTATTCACAGGTATTACCACGAGTAAATATTTTGAACTTCTACCTCTGTCTTGGATGAATTTCCTGGAGGAACCAAATGACATTTACTTTTAATGTGATAATTGATATGTTTGTGTTTAAGTCTACTAAAATGGTATTTGTTTTCTATTTGCCTATCTGCTCTTTCTTACCCTGTTCATCTTTTCCTGCCATCTCTAGTGAATTGATATTTTTAGTATTCCAATTGATCTCCTCTGTTGACTTTTTAGTCATGTCTTTTTGTGTTATTCGTTTTGTAGTTTCTTTTATGCATTTTTAATTTTGCAAGTGTACCTTCAAATATAATCTAATACTTTATAAACAAAGCAAGAATCATACAACAGTATACTTCAAATCACCAGCCTCCTATCCTCTGTGGCTTCATCATATAAGTTACATATGTTACAGATCTCACAATCTTTTGTTATTTTACTTTCAAAAGTGGTGCTTAAAGATATTTAAAGAGATAGATATTGATATTAATATAAAGACATAGGACATAAGTGGACATAGGTGTAAATATTTAGATTATTTTTAAATATATGTTTTTTTATATTTAATTATATATTTTCTTTTTCTAGTGTTTCCTATTACTTCATTTTCTATAGCCTGAAGGACTTCTATTAGCATTTCTTGTAGTGCAGGTTTGCAAGTGATAAATTCTTTGAGCTTTAGTTTACCTGAACAAGTCTTCATTTTACCTTTATTTTGAAGGGATATTTTTGAATATAGAAATCCTTGTGCATGACATTAATTTTTCTGACACTGAAGGGATGCTATTCCAAAATCTGCCTCTAATCATTTCTAGTAAGAAATCAGCAATACTCTTAAGTTTATTCCATTGTAATGTCTTTTTCTCTCTAGGGGTTTTTCCTATTTTTTTCTTTTCCTTTGGTTTTCAGTAGTTTAAGTATTATATGCCTATGTGTAGTTTCATCATATATATTATGCTTAACTTCTGAATTGATGTCATGTCAATTTTGCAAAAATTTTTGCCATTATTTCTTTAAATTGTTTTTTTTGTTTGTTTTGTTTTGTTTTGTTTTTTTACTACATTCCTTTCTCCTGCTTGGGCTCCAAATGGAGATATTAAACCATTTTATATTGCCCCATAAACCTTGCAAGCTCTGTTCTCTTTTATTAACTCTTTTTACCTTTGGTATTTCAATTTAGACACTTTCTACGGACCTATATTTAAGGACCTTGATTCACTGATTCTTTTCCCTGCTGTGTTCAGCTCAGTCTCTTGATCAGCTTATCAGATGAATTCTGTTTCTGTTACCATATTTTTCATTTCCAATTTTTAGTTCTTACTCTATTTGACAATATCTATCCCTCTGTTAATATATCCCATTTTTTATGCTTGTCATCTGCCTTTTGCTCTAGATTCCTTAATATATTTATCACAATTACCTTAGGAGAGCTGGCCTTTTCCATGAAACCCTAACATTTTTATTATAGTTACTTTTAAATTGCTGATTGATCATCCCAACATCTCTTGACTGCTTCTTTGTTGGTTATGGGTTTCATTTTCTTTCTTGTTCACTTGTCTAATAAATATTTCTTAAATGCCAGACAATTTTTTAAAAGATATAGATGAATGATGTTTATGCCTACAGAAGAGCTCTTCACTCCTTCTGAGTCAATCTTATCTGTGGTCGAGCTTGGTCTAGAATCTGTTGTTGCTTTAGTTAGATTTAGTTGAGCGAGGTTTCAAATGATTTGAGGGTGAGTTCAGAATCTTTCCTTTAATAGACTTGGGATTGTGGGATTGGAGTGCCTGACATTCTGTTTTCCTGTCCTCAGACTCAACAGTCCCAATGTTCATGCACCTTGGGGAGGTTTTTATTTTTTATTTTCTAAGTTTATTTATTTATTTTTGAGAGAGAGACAGAGAGAGGCAGAGAGTGAGGGAGAGAGAGACTCCCAAGCAGGCTCCACAGTGTCAGCACAGAGCCCAATGTAGGGCTCGAGCTCATGAACTGTGAAATCATGACCTACTAAACCCCCACGCACTCCTTGCGTTTTATCTCATCTCTCTTTCCCACACTCAGTCACACAGGACTTGCCTCATGCTCATTTAAGACCCAGAGTGTCTGTAGAGATTCCCCCCATTCTTCTGCACGGTCCTCACACTTTAGAAATTTCTGTGCACCTGCACCTTAAGGTTACTCCAGTTCTCCTCCAGGCAGAGACAGATGCTGCCCTTGACTCAGTGTAAGGCATGGAGGGGCTGGAAGCTTTCCCTCAGTTACTCTTCTCCTGCCTTCACATGTTAGCTGGATCTTCATACCATTGCACAATGAGTACCCAAAGTGCTTAGGGATTTCGGACAGTTCTATCGTCCTCCCCTAGACTTCAGCAGCCTTTACACACCTGAATCTCCTGTGAAATGTGTCTCAGCTTCCCTGTGCTGCTCACGGTGTTTCTCATGAGTGCTCAGTGAAGCTTGTGCGAAAGAGTTGGCAGGTAGTTGCAGATTTTGTCTCTGCCTCCCTGGGATTCTAAATTGTCATACCAGCCATTAACAGTCTTTAACAACTTATTATAACCATTTTCCCTTTAGTCACAGGTATGATGGCTTCTTCCTACCCCTTCTGTTTCACAAGGTGTAGAAGCAGCCATGGATCACTTCTCTTCTAGGTCAGGCTAACCACTTATATGTTTGATGAGTTTAAGAAACTATGACTTTAAGATTCTTATTGCTAGGGTGGAGGGACATTCTCTAGCAACTCTATGTATCCCACCTGGAAGCAGAAATCTTCATTTTTAATTTTTTTTATTTAATTAATTTTTTTAACGTTTATTCATTTTAGACACAGAGAGAGACAGAGCATGAATGGGGGAAGGTCAGAGAGAGAGGGAGACACAGAATCTGAAACAGGCTCCAGGCTCTGAGCTGTCAGCACAGAGCCCAATGTGGGGCTCGAACTCACGGACCACGAGATCATGACCTGAGCTGAAGTCGGTCACCCAACTGACTGAGCCACCCAGGCGCCCCTTCATTTTTAATTTTTAATTAACTAGTTTCTTCAATAATATCTTTGAAAAATGATAGATAAAAGATTTTTTAATGTTTATTTATTTTGGGGAGAGTGTGAGCGGGGGAGCAGAGAGAGGGGGAGACAGAGGATCCAAGCAGGCTCCACGGTGACAACAGAGAGTCCTACATGGGGCTTGACCTCATGAACTGTGAGATCATCATCTGAGCTGAAGTCAAGAGCCAGATGCTTAACTGACTGAGCCACCCAAGCACCCCAAAATGGTTTAAGTTTTTTAAATATTTGCAATTAATGTATCTTACTCCTAAAAGTTTATTACATTTAATTTACCTAACAATATTATTTTTAATTTTTTTGAGAGAGAGTGTACATGTGCACAAGCAGGGAAGGGGCAGAGGAAGAGGAAGAGAAAGAATCTTAAACTTTTTATAAAATAAACTTTGTTTAAAACATAGCCCAAAGCAGGACTCAATCTCATGACTGTGAGATCATGACCTGAGCCAAAATCAAGAATCTGTTGTTTAACTGACTGAGCCACCCAGACACCCCTCTAACAATATTATTGAGAGCCCACCATTGGGATGTCTCAGAAAGATATACAATTTCTAGGTTTATGAAACCTCAAGTCACAAATCCAATATAGAGTAAATGAGTAGCACACATGGCTAACTGATAAGAGAATCTTCTATGAGGGGTATTTCCCTATATGCAAAACTAGAACACTATCGTTATAGAACTAAGAGAAGATTATGAATCCTGAAGTGTAAGTACAAAAGTCCAGGTGAGATTAAGGTAATTGTGGAGACATTAAAAGGCTTGTTGAATAAAAATATTTATTGTTTAAGTCTAATCCTAGGATAATAGAAAACTATTGCAATTCATTGAAATAATAAAGAGCCTATTTTTCAGACCTTATATGAAGCAATGTTAAAGCTTAAGGGAAGCAAAACAATATGCTTGACATAACCTGAATATAAAATATTGTCTGCATTTTCAGATACACTCACCTTGAATATGAGCTTGAAAACTTCAAGCTGATAAAAATACTAATAAATGGCTTGTCATCAAAATAAATATTAAATAAATTCCAAAGTACATGTAATCATCCCAATATAATAACATTGATATTGCTGTATTTCAACACTCCATTTCTCATTTTAAAAATGCATAATTGGGGCACCTGGGTAGCTCAGTCAGTTAGGCATCCGACTTCGGCTCAGCTCATGATCTCACGGCTTGGCGGTTCAAGCTTCATGTTGGGCTCTGTGCTGACAGCTCAGACCCTGGAACCTGTTTCGGATTCTGTCTCCCTCTCTCTCTGCCCTCTCCCACTCATGCTCTCTTTCTCTCAAAATAAATAAACATAATAAATTTTTTTTCAGAAATTAAAATGTGTAATTATCCAATTATTCAGGAAAGTTCTGAGTTACAAATTAACAACCAGGTAGTACAGAAACAAAGAGAAGAAACAAATACTTGATTAAATGTAAGTATAAATATACAATAAATGTTGACTGAAAATTACATTTGTCATTAAAAGTCCCTGATGAATTAGTCCTTCAATACAAAAGAGCTAATTATAACTGCAATATGAGTAAAAGGGAAGTTTTTAAAAAAATGCACTTTACTTAAAACCTTTACTATGTGCCTGGCACTATTACATCACGTTTTGATGTACTTATCCTAATGCGCATTTTACGAAACTTGTGGCTCAGAAGTCAGTATCCTGGTTTAAGTTAAATACAAATAGGCTTAGTTTCAAAGTCAGGTGTTACTGACTTTTAATTCCATGTTCTGAGAAAAAGAAAGTGGAGGGGATAGTATCAGAAGGATACATAGAGAAGGCCTAACTTCAGGGATTGGAAGTTTCTATGAAACCACAGAAAGCAGACATCAGAATGAAGAGAACCATCACACAATACAATCCTCCCAGGAACCATTAAATCAATTTTTGGCCACAGAAAAAGGAATACAAATATTCTAGCCCCTCTACACACTGGTTATCCAATAGGGAAACAACTTAGGCAGGATTTAAAATATCACCAAATCACTGAGGGTTACAGCCAGAAGCATCAATCAAAGGAGGCATAAAAATGCCTCCTAGTTGAGTCTAGGGACTCTTTATAAAATAAAGTTTGGTTAAAACATAGCTAGAAATCAGCAAATAGCTTAAATATCCTCCAGCAATGCTCAAGGCAATGAAAGAGTTGACTATGTTCCTATACACAGCTCTAAGATATTTGAGTAGTAGTAAGGCTGGCAATTTAAAGACAAAGAATGACCCTGAAATACAAATCACCTGGAAAAGAAAACGACCTCTTACTTTTCTGAATCATCATCCTCCTCTTGCTACTTATTTCCATGCCCCCCCAACATTCTTTATGAAACTAGGTACAAGTTAACTTTATACATATTAACTTTCTAAACTCAGTTCACTAGCCATAATCTTTGTAATATGCAGAGGCTCAAAAGGATGCTCTACATTTGGATCACAGACTTTATTTATGTCATTAAAATGTAGATGTTTGAGAAAAATTGGGGTTTTTTTATTGGGCATTAATATATGACTAAAGGCATGAATGACTGGGAATAGAATTTTGAATATTAGAATTCAAGCACATATGGTCCTTATATGAAGCCAAGGACCAAATTGAAAGGACATTTTGCTAGGATGCTGAAAAATATGTAATATAGCTATGTAGGTTTATAACCCTCTCTGGGGCTTTTCTGTCCTGAAACTAGCCCCCATATGCACGGGCAACGAGAGACTGAAGAAAGAGGCAGGTCACTCCACATTGGTCCCTGGCAGTTTTAATAATAACAAAGGGAACTTACACACAAGGCTTGTCCAGGGCTGCAGCAAGTTGACTAGATTTCCACACTTCTCCTCCACACCGTAAAAGCTTATAAAAAGACCCTAACTGGGCTCAGTCACGTGTACCACGCAGGTGTTTCCAACACCACATCACCATCTGAAGGCTCTGTCCTTGGAGCAGCCTCTAGGAACAGGAAAGGCAAGCAGAACCAACATTCCAAGGATAGGAGAGCAGATGAAAAGACTCCGAGTGCCCAGGTCCAGCACATGGGTCAATCAACAGTCACGTTTGTTGTTGTTGTTGTTGTTGTTTTGGTTTTTCTTTTTTGTTTTTAGTCACATTCCCCAACAAGCTATGTAATTGCGAGTTTAAATACTGTCTCATAAGGAGGGTTATTACCTTTAAAAGATTTGTCTATGAAAATCAGCAACATAAGTCAGTAAGTTTGTTTTCAAGTATGGTATTATTTCAAAATGTATTCCAGTAGAATCAAACCTACTAAGTTAGGCACAGTTCTTTCTCTCACATAGAAAATTTGTCAATACAAATAACACTAATTATCAAAGTCTGTGGACATATCTGTGAAGTTTTTATTTTGAACCACGGTAAATGATTTGCCTGTAAATAACAGGCAAGAAAATATTTATTTCACTTAGTGAAAAACTGTAGTTAAGTAGTTACTCTTTCCATGATGTGACTCAAAAGAATCAGAAATCTGATTTGGCATCAGTATTAATTAAGATTAGTTTGGATTTAAAGGACAGGGAACCCAAACTAAAAATGAGGGTAAAAATATGGAAGTTTACATCTATATTACATAAAAGTGCAGGTGTGTGGTCTCTGACCAGAAAAATGCTTATGGAATTGGAAATCTAGCCTCTTCCTGTTTTTTTGCACCATTTTTATATGGCTTTCATTCCCAACTCACCTTATAGGATTGTGTTGGCTGGATCCATATAATCTGCATTCTAGACAACAATCAGAGAAAAGAGGGAGAAAGAAAACAGCCAAAGGTTGCAGATTTTTAGTCACAGCTCAATGGTGTGACAGTGACGAGCATCAAAAAAAGATGGCAAACACAGGATTTATTCCAAGTGGCCATGAGCACAACTAAAATTCAGAAAGTCTGTTATAAAGAAAAGGCTGGGATAGCTGTTCCTACGACAATATTCCTGAATTTTTCATATATTCCCTGGGATATTAAATAATTGCTCAGCAGGTGCATATTCACAAGATTTCACTCAATGGGAGGAGGCAGGAGAGGCAAGAGCTATCTCCACGTGCCTTCCCCTATTCTCTAAGAGGGGTGTTATCTATTATCCTTTCCCAGTGCTCCCTCAGCAGACCTCCAGTTGCAACCTAATTGGACAGGATGAAGTCACATGTTCACCTGTAACTGCAAGGACAGCTGGGAGAGCAAGGTTCTGTCCAGGAGAATGCAGTAGCTTTTTTGAGCAAAACCAGTGATAATCAATCCTCCTAGATTGGGAATACTGGAGTCCAAACAAAGTTAGAGGTTTGTTAGTAAGCGAGATTGGAGAACAGCTACTGAATAAGTAAACCACAGTGTTTGCCAATATAATCTGGTGTTTTGTGTGAGCTGCTAAAAATAAGGTGGAAGCTGGGGCTCCTGGGTGGCTCAGGTGGTTGAGCCTGCGACTTGATTTTGGCTCATGTCATGATCTCAGGGTTGTGGGATCTGCACTGAGTGTGGAGTCTGCTAGAGAGTCTCTCTGTCTCCTGCCCCACTCCCCCACTTGTGCTCTATCTCTCTCTCTAAAAAAAATAATAATTGGAACTTGATACTAGATAAGGTGAATGTTCTCAGCTGCTATTAAAAATTCAGTGACATAATTAACCAAGAATAAAAATACTTAGGACACATTTTCAGTTTTGGAATGTTGTATTAGAACATGGGAAGAAAAAGAAAGAAAGAAAACCATTTTTTTTAAGTTTCTAAATAATGCTTGGGCTAAATAGGAAATCAAACCATATTATAAACATTAGCATTAAACAAAACTGGGAATACAACATATAAAAATACTGCATGATGAAGCTGAAATTTTTCAAAAGAAAATTAAAAGTCTTAAATGTTAAGAGAAAATAAGAAAAAATAAAAAATACACTAAACATTTCATTTTGGAAGTAATAATAACAATGTCTCAAGTCAATTTTTTAAAAAAGAGATATGCAAAGATGAAAGTGAAAATTATTTAGGGGGTAAAATCGAAGAATTGTTTAGAATTAAACATCTATGAGGTTAATTTAATATATTAGTAGGTCAAAAGATAAAAATATTAAAGATATCTTTAGATGCTACCAGAGAATTTGAAACTATCAGTATGCATTTTTGAGTTTTAAAAAAACAATCCTATGACAAACTAAGAATAAGAGAAAAACATCTTTAACCTATGAAAGAGCATTATGAATCAATAGGATGCCCCTTAAGAGTGAACAAATAATGTCTCCAATTGTGAATTATTATTCACATTATTCTTCTAATAAATGTAGGATGAAAATTAGAGAATTTAGTCATCTAAATAATGGAAAGCTAATAAAAAATGATAATTGTTATTGTCATTAGTAATAAATAGAAAATATAGGTACATTATAGATTACAGTATCATCTTTGGGATGATACTTGTTTTTCTAGGTGTCTTTCTCACTATTTACAAAGGTACAAACTTGTGTACCACACACTCATGCTTCCAGAGATCTCTGGGAGTACAAGAACAGCAGAGAACATTCAGCTCCTCTGGTATTGAGTTCCACCTCAAGAACCTGAACTGTCAGCCAGTACCTGATTATAATCTTCTATGCAATCTGAATATCTCTAGGCCTCTGACTTTATTTTACACACCATTCTCAAAATTAAAATAAAATTCTAAACACTATAACCACAAAAATCGATTCGTATAGGGTAGTCAAGTTTATGAGAGAACTCAGAAAAATGCAAGACAAAATACACCATACTCTACACTATATCCTTGTTCTATACCATAGTTCTATAATATGAGAAATAACCGGTTTTTATAAAGGTAATGTAGAAGTGTTTTACTCATAATACAAATAAATAAGAGTAAACCAAACTCAACACTTTTAAGCTACAAGACTTTTATGAAGAAATAATAAACCTTTACTTAAAAACATAAGACATGACCTTGAATAGAGACATAGCACATAATACTAGAAAAAAAGAATCAGTGTGGAAAATATTTCACTTATTTTCAAATTTATATAAATATAGTACAATTAAGCTTTTATCGCCTAATAAAACTTACATTTGTGGCTTTCCCTAAAATATAAACTTTACAGAATTCCTAAAATTTAATTTGGAAGTTCTGGGGAGATGTCAGTAAAAGGCTGATTTGAAAAGCAACAAAAAACTTTGCGAGACTGCCAATTTCAAAAATATGCATTAAAACATACATAGTTTTTATTACCACCACAACCACCCCCCAACACAGAGCACTGAAAACCACAAGTCCAAATCGTCCACATTCCATGTAATAATTTGAGATACAACTGCTGTTAGTAGTAGCTGGCTCCACGTTAAGAAGCCATGGAACTTATTTTCAAGAGTGATTGATAACTCCCCTGACCCAAGCCAACTCATTAATAGTCAGTTTAACATAATGCCAATGGCAATCCCAAGGTAATTTTTTAAGTTGAAAAAATAATTCTTCAGGTAATCTGGAAGGAGTAAATATACAAATTTTGAAGAAAAATCGTAATGGACTAGTTGCCCCACCTGTTAAATTTTAAAGTATTCTGTAAAGATTTGTAAATAATAAGTTCAATCACGACACCAGATAATGGAACAAAACAGCAAGTACAGAAACAAATTCATAAGGAAATATAGGATTTGATGAAGCATTGAAGGTAATGATATTTGTTCATAAAATCATGCTGGAATAAATTTAGGGAAGAAAATCATTTATATCTGCTCCTCATACCATAACCAAACAATGTATTAAAGTAATAAACACTAAAAATTTCAGAAACACAAAGAAAACACAGGTAAATTTTTAGAGAAAGCTATGCCAAATACTCTGATGGAAGTTTTTTCTAAGTATAGATGATCAGAGACAGCAAAGGGAATACAATGAAAGGATATAAATTACCATACCCTCAGCACTCTGTAAGAAAGTTCAGGACAAATCCTTACAAGAGACATCTTATATCTTTTTTATCCCTAGAGCATGGTAATTTGAAATGTTCACCAGCCATTTAAAATATATACCAAGGGGTGCCCGGGTGGCTCAGGAGGTTAAACGTCAGACTCTTGGTTTCAGCTCAGGTCATGATGTCACGTTTTTTGAGTTTGAACCCCATGTTGGGCTCTGGGCTGACAGCACAGAGCTTGCTTGGGATCCTCTCTCTCTTTCTCTCTCTGAACCCCCTGCTCACTCACTTGCTCTCTCTCTCTCAAAATAAATATAACAAACATTAAAACTTTTTTGAATAAAATAAAATACTATCAATAAGCTCTTCTTTAACATTTTAAAATCATTTTTTTCCACCTTGAAGTCATATTTCCATTTTACTTCCACCATTAAATTGTAAACTAATAAAATATCATTTTATGATTAAAAGCTTTTTTAACCCCCTTCTTAATTCTGTCACAAAATATGTATGTGCCCAAAATTTTACATTTTATTATAGAAACCTTTGTTAAGCTGTATTTCTTCTGGATTAGGTTGTGTTAAAATTGTTATTAGTACATAATTGATCTTAGTAAAAACATATTACAAATTTAAAAGTAATTTTAACATGAAATTAAATATTTTAGAATGCATATTTTAATGAGATTAATAAAGCAGTTTCTGTCAGTTACTGAACTTATCCATGGATAAGTAGGAATTATTGCTAGAATATGACAGTTTACAATCAATCCTACTGATATTTTTCATTTTATTACTCGAAGTAATAAAGCAACATTTAGATGAAAAGGGTTTCAACATCACCAAATTCTCTGAACTCTTCAGAATTACATGCCAGAATAAAATAATAGTCTATGACTAAAATTATTATTAATTACAAATCATTTGGCAAGAGATTAGGTAATGCTTCTAATTTGTGGAAAGCAAAGAACATGAAACAACCTGAATTACATTTTTTTTTACCCAGTTATTAGTATCATTTGTTGTCTCAATTTGGGGAAGATATGATGGTTAATTTTAAGTATCAACTTGACTGAGTTGAGGGATGCTCAGATAGCTGATAAAACATTATTTCTGGGTGTCTGTGAAGTGTTTATAGAAGAGATTAACATTTGAGGGGCACCTGGGTGGCTCAGTCGGCTGAACTGTGACTTCATCTCAGGTCATGATCACACAGTTAGTGAGTTCGAGCCCCACGACAGGCCCTGTGCTGACAGCTCAGAGCCTGAGCTTGCTTTGGATTCTGTCTCTGTCTCTCTCTTTGCCCCTCCCCTTCCCATATTCTGTCTCTGTCTCTGTCTCTCTCATATAAATAAACATAAAAAATTTTAATTGAAAAAAAAGGAGAAGAGCTTAGCCTTCGGGTTGACAGCAGGGTAAAGATTGCCCTCAACACTGCAGATGGGCAGCACCCAATTCACTGAGGACCTGAATAGAGCAAAGGGCAGAGAAAGAGCAGGTTTGCTGTCTTTCCTTGAGCTAACACATAACATCTCCTCCCCTCAGGTATCAGCTTTCTGGTTCTAGGGCTGTAAGACTTGAACTGGGATTTACACCACCAGCTTCCCTGGTTTTCAGGCCATTGGACTCCGACTGAATTACACCATAGGCTTCCCTGGTCCTCCAGCTTGCCAATGGCAGATCATGGGACCTCTCAGCCTTTACAATCATATAAGCCAATTTCTATGATTAATCTCCTTTTTACATATTTCTTTGTACAAATTATTGACTGTGTAACCTTGACTAATTCATTATTATAATAAACCTAGGTTTAAAATCATAAAATGATTATAATTTTTGCATTTGGATAAACTCATTTGTTTGTGCACTTTGGGTGAGTTAGGCAGGAGAATGACCAGAAGAAACAACATCAACAACCAGAAACAATAACACAAACAAACCTTTTCTTAAATTAGGAATGTGTATCCATTTGAAACCAATGCTCAATAACATTTTGAACCATGAAACACTAAAGGCATTCCAGTTAAAATCTGAAACATGTCATCACTAACATTTCTCATTATAACAGAAGCTCCTGCCAATGGAATCTCACAACAGAGAAGTGGAGACACATCACTACTATGAAGAAACAATCAAAATTATTATTATTAGTGAAGTATAGGATTGCTTACTTGCTGATAAAGTTGAGATAGCCAAAAGAAGAAAAGAAAAGATGACAAAATTAGACCTAATAACCGAATTTTAGTTGGTTATTAAACAAAGTGATTAGCATTTGAATCCATAGACTGAGTAAAGAAGACTGCCTTCACCAATGCAGGTGGGCATCATCCAATCCATTGTGCACTTGAATAGAACTGAAAGACAGAGTAAGGGTAAATTTGCTTTCTGCTCCAGCAGGGATATCTATCTTCTCCTGCCCTCATATTGGGTGCTCCTGGCTCTTAGGCCTCAGTCTTGGTCTGGGATTTATACCATTAGCTCCCCTGGTTTTCAGACTTCAAAATTTCGACTGGAACTGCCCATCAGCTATTCTGGGCCTCCATCTTGCCAACCACAGAATCTGAGACTTCTCAGACTCCACAGTCATGTAAGCCAATTTCTTATCATAAATCTTTTTCCATCTATTTCTAAAAATACAGATTTCCTATTGGTTGTTTCTCTGAAGAACCCTCACTAATATAGGAGGGATACCCCAAAATGCTTTATCCAGAATTTGCAAATGGCAATTTATTGTACCTGTTATTCTTTCTCTTAGATGCATCTTGCATACCTTGCTATACTAAAAAAGGCCTTCCTTATATAGGATAAGTTTCTGTGTGCCCCTCCAAATTTATTCTCTCTTTGCTCTTCTCTCTGTTCTGTTGTATCAAGTAGTCAATGGGCTTTCAGGCCTGCTAAATTCTGCTTCAGCTAATAAGAAGCTCTAGTAAATTATCTAAAAGAGAAGAGTAAAGTCCAGGGTGTTTATTCTCCAGAATCCTTCCCTTTGAAGGCTTCCCCAGACTGTCCCTAACCAAAAGTCAGTGCTCATCTCCCAGAAGCCTTGTCTACAAGATTAACTCTCTTTCCAGGTACGAATAAGCTCTCTCTTCTTTTGTCTCTTTGGCTTAGTGGTGGTGACAGCTTTACTGCTGCCTGGTCCTAGTTCCTGTTTTACTCCTGTGGTTCCTCAATGCCACCACTCCTCTTTAATCAGTCCCTTTGTAAATAAACTATCATCATACGCTCTAATTTTTGTGTCATCTGTTGAGATCTCGAATGATACAGATTTGGAGTAATGAAGATATTTTAATTCTATTACAATGTTACTAATTTAGTATTTTAAAATGTTTTGAGCTTTAAAGATATTTTTGTCAAGATTTATTGGAGCTGCAGATTAAGCTCATTCAATCTGTGAAAAACACCCACAATACAATCCAAATAGCAAGGCCAATTCTCGTTTTCAAGACAAATATCCAGTTCTTTGTCACATAAAGTCTGATTTCATTTATCAATTTGCATAAATGTGTTATATGTTTCAAGATATATTATCAAAACTATTAAGAAACTGATAATGGCACACATCTTGAAACATAGATGCTGTGAAGTCAAGATTGAAATGTTATACCTCCGATAGAATGAGTTTATTCATTTCATTATAAATTATAAATGAAAATATATCAGTATACTATCATATATAATATATACAATATATGTGACTTCATTTGTAATAAGACTATGCAATTTATATAGCCCAAATTAGTCATTTATGACACAAGGAACATGATAAAATATATAATATTCCTTTTGATAAACTTGTATGGGTACATATATTTTTGGCTTTTATAATGACTAAATAAGAATCAAGAATAAAAAAAAATAAGAGGGACGCCTGAGTGGCTCAGTTGGTTAAGCATCTGATTTCAGCTCAGGTCATGATCTCATAGTTCGTGAATCTGAGTCCTGCACCAGGCTCTGTACTGACAGGTCAGAGCCTGGAGCCTGCTTCACATTCTGTGTGTGTCTCTCTCTGTCCCTCACCTGCTTGTGTCCTCTGTCTCTCTGTCTCTCTCTCTCAAAAATAAATAAACATTAAAAAAATATTTAAAAGAATAAAAATCAGTAATAAATCCATTTAATTTCTTATAATCATGGTCAAATATTCTTATATATTTAATGAAAAAAACAATGATCTATTGCTAAAACTAATAGATCTGTAGCCATGATACAATTTAATTATTGCAAATTATAGGTAAAAGAAATTAAATTGTTTATAAGTGTAAATAAGATAAGAGTTGGCTGTGATTGGAGATATAGCTTTTGACATGATTTAATAAAATAGGTTTTATCTTTCTTATTAAATAAGCTGAAACTACAAATCAGAAATCTCTCTCTCTCTCTCTCTCTCTCTCACACACACACACACACACACACACACACACACACAATTTTACACTAAGAGTTTTTACTTTGGGAAATTTTTTGTACAACATCACAGATACATTTTAAAATATCTTTATTAGTATATTACATTGATTCTGCAGTTTGAAAGTGCTTTTATTATGAGGAAGAATACTGATAATAGCTTATAAAAATTGCTTATGTTTAAATACCAAGGGTCAGAAAGGATGGAAGATGTTGGTAGCATTCAATAATCTCTTTACGCTTTTTCTTGTGCTCACAGAACTCTCCCTCATGTAATGCATTCCTTACTTAGAGCCAGAGATTGGAAGAGGTGATTTTATTAAAGGAAATTTATCATCATACATACCACCCCACTCAACCATATAGCAGATAGATTACATTTGTATAAGAGGTCAAGGGTTCCCTTGCAATGAGCATGTTTTCATATACTTCACTCTTAAAAGGCATATTTATGATAGAAGCAGACAGTAAGCCCTATGGGTTTGGGCTGCATTAATTAAATCATTTAAAGGAGTCACTTTTGTTTGATGTCCTGAAGACTGTCAAACAATACATTTTTGTTACGTAAATTCAAAGATCCAGAAGTTCATTTTCTGAAAACTCTCTTGCCAGATTACATTTGAAGTGTGTGTAACAAACGGTTTAACTTTAACCAAAGAGAGGTCTGGGCTCTATTAGGCCAGTAGAAGGTGATCTCCAGACCCTTAGAATATCCTCCCTGATAAAAGTATCTTCATTTACCTGGAGATCTTTACCAGCAGACTTCCAGCAATGTGAATTATGATGAGGACTTTGGGCTGTATCATATCCTCTCTGACTCCAATTAGCTTGAGACTAAAGGTTAGCCATGTGGGAAGTCAAACATGGCGTTCCAGTAAAACTTTGGACACTACAGCTCAGATGAGCTTACTTGGTTGGTGACATTCTGCTTTTACTATTGCATGTTGATGCCAGGAAGGTAACATATCTCAAAGAAAATGAAAGCTCCATGTTTGGAACCCTCCCTGACTCTGCTCTGTCTCTTTCCTTGGCCGATTTTAATCTATATTGTTTCCCTGTGATAAACCATACTGTGCGTACAGCTTTCAGTAAGTTCTGTGGGTCCTCCTAGTGATTTAGCAAACCCAAGTTTGGAAATCCCAAACCTGTGATTGGTATTAGGAGTAAGGACAGTCTTGTGGACCATGCCTCTAGCTTCATAGAAAATATCTGACATATCCCCCCATTACAAGTACTCCCTTTGATGACATTGTGCTATGGGACATTAAATGCATGTAAAATCATGCCTGAGATAGATTTTTAACATGATGTTAAGAAAGTAGTAATGAGCTGTCTAGCTACCAGGAGATCATAGGAGGCAAAAAGATTTTCTTAGAGTATTGTTCTCAAAGGTACCAGTTACTGGAGGAAAGAGGAAACACGGAGTCAGAGAGGATCCTGCTGGCAATTATTGCTATAACATGTGCTATTGGTATTTATTGACTGGAGTCCATTTATCCACTGGGAGTACATCAAGCTACAGAGACATTATGGGCTGAAGGAGCTTGGTGGTGTCCATCATCCCAAGGTGTAAAACAATGAACATCTAGGGAAAAGGCTAAAGATGTTCTGCTTCACAGAAAAAAACTTGACCCTCCAGAAAGCCTGAGCTTGGAAGAATTGTAGAAAAATCATAGCAACTTGAGGTTGTAGCCTAACATTTAGGTTTTTAATAGAAGGTGTTGTCTACTAAAAGAGCCCTGTAGTGCTATTTTCTAATTGGATTTCCTATAAAATGAGAAATGCATTCATCTGGAAAGAATTGCCTCCTAAGAATTACAAAGTACTTAACACCTTATAATTAAGCTAAAGTTTAAAATGTGTGTGTGTGTATGTGTGTGTGTGTGTATGAACATATGAATGTTTTTAAATAATCTGAATAAATTAGTAATAATATTTAAGTAACAATATGAGGTATAATTTACATTTGGCAGAGTGGCTTAAACATCTAAGTAAATCAACACAAGCTTAACAAAATAAAAACAAAACTGAACTGAGTTCTCTTTGAATGACGTCACTCTTGTGACAGAATGTGAACCTGTAGCACAGTCTTTGGTGGATCATCTTTAACTGTTTCTATGACTAGCTTTTTTTTTAAAAAAAAAATATTTATTTATTTTTGAGAGAGAGAGACAGAACGTGAGTGGGGGAGGAGCAGAGCGAGAGGGAGACACAGAATCCAAAGCAGGGTCCAGGCTGGGAGCTGTCAGCACAGAACCTGACGCGGGGCCCAAACCCACAAACTGTGAGATCAAGACCTGAGCCGAAGTTGGACACTTAACCGACTGAGGCACCCAGGCGCCCCTCTACGACTAGTTTTTATTAAGAAGCAGTTGACTTTGGGTTTTAAAGGGATCAAAATGCTGTATCAACAATGAAAGATAGGACTTTACTTCTGTAAGAGAAGTTAAGGAAATAATGGAAGAAACATTTAGTAAAGTTTGTGAATTTTAAATATGCAATATTAACTCAGATAATGTATATTTAATCAGTTAATTGTCTAAAAATCCCATGGCAATGTATTTCTGATTATTGTTTCCATATAGTCAGGTATATTTGTGCCCACTGTTCCCAACAAACAGCAAAAGTATGGAAACATACAGATGAAAGTCATCTCTCAACTTATGACCCAAGAATCCCCAGGACCTAAGCTGATGGTGAAAAAAGCCACTGAACACAGTATTCAAAGAACTGTCAGGAACATTCAGCAATAATTGATCACTGATTGTAAGCTGAGTGTATTCCATGTGCTTCACATACACACACACACACACACACACACACACACTGCTAATAATGATATTTGATCAAACTGGTAAATTATACACAGTACTATTTAGTGGCACAATCTCACTCTAGCACTCTCCAGTGGCAGGAAGAAGGATGAGGAGTTTGTATTTACAATTTGAGGAGCTTTCAGGGAAAATGATCTTTGTCTTTTTATAAAATTAAGAACTGTATAAATTCCTACGACACTAGAGATTGCAGCTATCTTTCTCTGACTTCTAGAAGTTGACATTTTAATTGCAAGGTCATAACCAGGCATAATGCATGTTTCTGAATAGGCGGAGTAGATTTTTGCAATGTTCTCATTCTTAGGGATATAATACCATGAATGACAGCAGAGTGACAAGGGTGGCTAAAGAATAGCTCACCAAAAACATTCAAGGCAATCAGCTAGTGAAGAAATGGGATCCAATATTTCCACTGGGCTCTTAAATCATTGCATTTCAGCAGGAGATCAAGGAGAGTAGGAAAGAAGGAAGGGAAAAAAAGGAGCAAAATAATGAAGCTATAGGCATTTAAAGTGGCTTTAAAATAACTCCTTTTTATCAAACTTCACCTGTGTATGCAAGGCAGTGTTGTCTAACAAAACAGTTGAGAAGTAACTGTTTATTATTGATGGTTGTTCAGGCTCCTTCAGAGGAAGGCAAAGCTGAGCCCTTCTCCAATGCAGCCTTATCTCGGTGAAGCAGCAGCCCTGGGAACATAGACACTCCATCTGTGTTACAGGCTCTGATCTTAGCAGCTGAAGAACAGCAGGTGATAGACTCCTAACCTCTGGGGAGCTGAAAAAATCAGACAGCAAAGAAATAAATACTTGGCCCAAATGACTGATTGCATCATCACTGTTTACCTACCTCCAGCTCCTTGGAAATTATGCATTATCGGTTTCAAATCACACACCTTACGTTGCCTGATGTTTGAAGTTGTTGTAGTGTTTGGCTGGTAGCCTGAATTTCAATGGTTGTCGATTCCAAGTGTTTTATGAGTCTTGTGCCTTTGATACTTGTTTCATTTCATTATAAGGGACAACGCTCATGTTATGTAATGCATTGCGTTTTACACAATTTGCCCGTGTGGATAAGCTTGATGTTTGGGTGAACAATCTTGTAAAAGTGAAAAGAAGAACTGAAAAAGAATTTTGGTTTTAAATTGCATATTATTATCTGTTCAGTTGTTATTGTGGCTTTAATGAGCTGTTTTGTTTTTTTTCTTTGCTTTTCTCCTATTATTTTCTGTTTGATGAAAAGAGGAGCAGGTGTTTTTTTCTTCACACTTAAGTGGCCTGATAACGCATGCAAGCTGGAACAGGGAGAGAATATAGAATCCCCCGGGATTGAGCAGTGGGTCTGTATAATTATTTTAGGTACTCATTCTACTGACATTGTGACATATATAAATATATTCAATACTTTTTAAAGGGATGCAGATTGCTATTTGTGATATAAAAGTTTTGCCTTCTCAGTCATGAAAAATTGATGAATTGAGAGAGAAGAATTGTTAACTATGAGTAAGTGTTGGTGAGTAAAGAATTTCAAAGTATGTTAGGACTGGTATGTCAAGCCTTTTCTCCAGCTGAGGATACATAAGCCTCTGGCTTCCCTCCACGTAGTAGTTCTGTGACCTTGGGAAAGTTCCATAATCTTTATGTTATCTCCCAGTTTCTTCATATGAAAATTATGCAAAAAGAGATTAAACAGGACTTTCATGAGAAGTCAATGAGATAACCCACATTAACAGCCTAGAATCATGCCTGGGACACGGGGAGTGTTTTAAAAATGCTGGCTGTTATCTCCATCCAAATTCCCTTCCCCAAGTCACCAAGTAAGAAAGCGATTTAGCTAAATTATGAATCCAGTCATTCTAATTCCTGAGATTTAGCCACTGGAAAATGTCCATTTTCTTCACCAAAGTCTATTTGTTGTGCTGTTCATAAAATTTGCATATACTATCTAGCATTCTATGTTCCTTCTAGTTTTCAATGATAATCATTCAGGTTTCAGGGAATATAACATGACATTCAGGAGAGATAAATTTTGTATTCAAATTGAAAAACATCTGGCATGGGAAGAGAGTTTTGACGTCTTTTGTAGTGCTGGCACACATTTCCTATTTCAGATTTAATTAAAACTTCAAAAATGTAGTTTTCTTAGAAGTAGTCTTCTTAATGTCCACTTCCAGATACATTATTTTGGTAAATAAAATTCTTAGCTTTGTAGGGTAGCAGAAGATGGCACCCCAAAATATGCCACACCAACATAAGGATTATTTTGAATGGAAGGCAACTGAGAAGAAGCAGATACAAGTAAAGCTCTCTGCCTTCCCACTGTATGCCCAAAAGCAGGACATAAGTTTGCAAAGGTGTTCCCTTCCTGTCTCCACCAGGAAAGACAGAAGTTAGTTATCAGAGACAACTTTAGCATTTCTGGGGAAATCAGTTAACCAGAATTAATTTCTTTCTTTCTTTCTTTCTTTCTTTCTTTCTTTCTTTCTTTCTTTCTTTCTTTCTTTCTTTCTCTCTTTATTCCTTTCTTTCTTCCTTTCTTTCTTTCTCTTTCTTTTTTTAAGGTAATCTCTAGGCCCAAAACGGGGCTCAAACTCACAATCCAGAGATCAAGAGTTGCATGCTCTACTGACTGAGCCAGTCAGGCACCCCTATTAGAGACAACTTTAGACCTTTATCAACCTGCAGGCAGCACCAGAGGAGTCTCCATCACAAACCTTGCTAAAATTAGCCCTTATCTACCATTCATTTTCCTTTTTTATGTATTTGCCTTCCTAGAATTTGCCACCCTAGACTCTAAATCATTTTTCTTTGTCTTCTCACTTCTATAAAAATATACTATTGTTTTGCTAAAGTGCTATCAAGCCCAAGTTCTAGCCATCCCTTAGAGTTACTCATCTCTGGCTATTCTTATATGTATGCACGGTGCACATGCTAATACACTAGTGTCTGTTTTTCCCTTGTTAATCTGTCTGTGGTCAGTTCAGTTACAGGTCACTTGTTCAAAAACCTAGCTTGGTAGGAGGGAGAAGAATGTTTTCCGCCTCTACAGCCATTTGGGAAAAGTTATGTGTTTTTAGTTTGTTACATTCCCAAATTGACTTTATGTACAGTTCAAGAAGAGGTAACTGTCACAAAGTGTTAAAGGGCTATAGGAAGGCTTTATTTGTTCACCCACTGGCTGATACTTCAGATTTAATATTTAGTGTTTGATTTTACTGGTAAAACATTTTTGATATTTGTAAAATAGAAACTCTTTCAGTGCAGAGTATGTAAAGCCCATTCAGCTGATTTTGACCATATATACTTCAAAGTGAATGAATTTATTCCACAAGTTCCTTCAATGTTTAAAGATGATAAAAGTGTAAAATATCATGAAAAAATGAACACCACTGAATAGGAAAAGGGCATAATTAGGAAGTAAAGTGATAGGAATCTGAAGTACTACAAAACATCTGTATCTAGTTCATAATTCCCTAGGGTCTGCTCTTCTGTACTTAGAAGGTTGGTGAAAGGAGACCCCAGAGGCTACTGCAGAGGAACAGTGCTAGGAAGGAATAAAGTCTCATAAACTTAGGTCACTGTGGTTTAAGGGAGGCCATGGACATAGACCAGGGTTGGGAAAACCTAGGGACAATAAGAATATAACTCTTCATCAGTGTCATGCTGAGCCATGCCTGTGCTTGACATGCAAAGGGGAAAATGTGCTCCCCAAAATTCACTTATCCAAAATATTAACAAATTCCATTTGTTGAACCAGTAAACAAAGTTAATGAAAGCTCCACAATAAAAAATTATAATTAGATACAAAGCCCTACACTGTCCAATGTGTTCCTATGTTTCTGTCAACCCTCATTAACCTACCTCACGTGATGTGACAGATCTGCAGCTCTGGTTGGAACTAGGAGCTCATTAAAAACAACTATTCTTCCCGTATAACACAGGGTCTTGAAACAAACAATAGCTTGTCTTTATAATGTGTTCACCATAGATTTTTTAAATTAAAATTATTTATAAAATAGTGCATTAATACATTTATCTAAATGCCAAAGTTTTTGGTGCTCTCTTACATTTTAGATCAAGCTGAGTGCCTCACCTGCCTCACTCTAATAATGACCCTGGCTGCTCATGCACAAGCTTCCAGATCAATAAGAGTAAGGGTAACAGAATAGGACTAAGTGATGATACAATTTGTGAGAATTATATAACAAATACACAGAGAAAATTTTATAATGTGTGATTCAAGTTTTCTTCCTCATCAAGACTTTTGTTGTTTATTTCTTTTTATTGTATTTCTGCAGTGATTACGACTCCTATTACCATGTCGATTTGAAGTAGACTTACTACATTTTTGTCATATTCATGGTATTAAAGAAATGTTTCTAACACTTCACCATCAGGAATCATTATTACTATACAATATTGTCAGTTATTGTTTGTCAGGTTAAGGAAGTCTGCTCTTCTTTGGCTAACAGTTTTGATCAGACATAAGCACCAAATTTTATCAATTGCTTTATATTTGGCTACTGAGTGATATTTCTTTTTAATCTGTCCTATAATATGAATTATAATAATTGGTCTTCTAATATTAAATTATCCTGTCATTGTTTTGAATTATACTGATTAAATTTCCCTTTATTTCACTTAGGATTTATCTTTCTAATCGGTTCGTTATTTTGTTTACTCATACTCTCATCTGATATTTACATCAAAGTTTCACTGTACTCAATAGGAGCTGGTAATAATGGGGTTCGGGCCAGTTGCCCCAGAATGTGCCACTTTGGCAGGCAGATCATTTCCAGCTGAAGACAATCAAGGCCCAACAGACTCAAGAAAATGCTTTTACCTTCCCTTAATTGCCTAAAATAATTTAAATAGAGGGCCTGTACCAGAAAGAGAGCTATTAATGAAGACAACTTTTTTTTACATCAGAAAGACTTATCTTTACCATTTTTTCTTCATACCTTCCTGTGAGTTATTTTCTTCCCCTTTGAAGTCCCAGATCACTGCCCTTACCCTTACTTAGCTCAGGGTGCCACATAAGCCTCATTTGCCTTCCTGGGGGTCTATAGGGAAGAAGGAAAAAGTTTTCCTCCCCTAGAGAAAGCATTGTTTCAGTTTCTATCCCCTGGCATTTGTATACAATTTAAATGATTTATTCCTTAACATTTTTGTAGAAATCACCATAAAACCATTGATGCTCTACTGACTGATTTTTGAAATTCTGGTTCTATTACGTAAAGTTATGTTTGTCAATGTATTTGCGCATTTTTCCCCGTTTTCACATTTTTAGTGGAGTTCATTATGGTTCTATTTCTTACAACGTCTGTTGTGGTAAATTGTGCTCTTCAAGAAGTACACTCTTGTCAAAATTTAAAAGTTTATTGGGGCACAATTGTTCATAATTCCCTCTTATCATACTTCTAGCATTTTGAGGCTCTATAGTGATGTCCCCTAATCATTTCCTGGTATTTTAAATTTGTTGTTTTGTATTTGTTGATCAGTCTTGCTATCACTTTGATCAATCATTTCAAAGAAAGAATTAGTTGCTTTGTTGATTCTCACTCTTGTGTGTCTGTTTTCACATTTTGATGTTGCTGGTCTTGCTCCATGGGAAGCAGACGCCAGGTGGAATTCGGCACAGAAGGTTGACTGGGTAGTGCTTGTACAATTACCAGCTGCAGGGGAAGGGAAAACATTCAAAGACAAAGAAGTCTTTACAACAAAGGTTTCAGTCAATCCCACAGAGAGTTCTGGATGGCTTTTAGAGTTCTGAGTTGGTAAGACAGGGCCAGGACTTTACCTCCTGCTGTCTACAATTGTTGGATGCAGTGTGCTTCTGGGAAGGAGGAAGGACTTCCAGGGAGGCAGCCCTGCCAGGCAGCAGTGCTCCAACAGCTCACAAAGTAAATCACTGGTTTGGGAGATGGGTGGGGAGGCACAACGTCCACCTTAGAATCTAGAATGTCCACTTTTAGGATGGATTCTGCCCTCATCCACCTCCACATGTATGTTGGAAGCAGAAGTTTTTCCACAATGCTGGTGTGCTTTTGTTTGGGTTTTTGTTTTTTTCTCTTGCAAATTCATGAGAGAAAGGAACCACAGACACCAACTTTGTAGCAGAGCCAGAGGCTATGGACTGAATGACTGTGTCTCCCCCAAATTCATGGGTTGAAGCCCTAACCCCAATGTGATAACATTTGGAGGTAGGACCTTTGGGAGATAAATGGGTTTAGATGAGGTCATGACAGTAGGGTGCCCTTCACGGGGTTAGTTCTTTTTAAGAGGAGGAAAAGAGACCAGAGTTCACTGGCATTCTCTCTCTGCCTCCCTCTCTCCCTCACTCCCTCTCTCCCTCTCTCTCTTTTTTTTTTTAAATTTTTTTTTCAACGTTTATTTATTTTTGGGACAGAGAGAGACAGAGCATGAACGGGGGAGGGGCAGAGAGAGAGGGAGACACAGAATCGGAAACAGGCTCCAGGCTCGGGGCCATCAGCCCAGAGCTTGACGCGGGGCTCGAACTCACGGACCGCGAGATCGTGACCTGGCTGAAGTCGGACGCTTAACCGACTGCGCCACCCAGGCGCCCCATCTCCCTCTCTCTCTTTTTATATTTTGCTCATGCTCTCTTTCTTCCCCCATCATCTGAGAACATAGCAAGGCAGTTATCTGCAAACCAGGAAGAGGACCCTTACCAGGAGCCAAATCTGCCAGCACCTTTACCTTGAACTACCCTTCTCCAGAACTGTGAGAAATAAATATCTGTTGTTTAAGCCACCCAAACTAGGGTATTTTGTGACAGCAGCCTGAACTGACAAAGATACTCAACTACCCATTTGCATTCCATTTAGTCTAAAATAGCAACTCTGTTGGTATAGATGGCCTAACTTTGGATGACTGGGACCTTCATCCATAAGCGTTCTGTACCACTGGTCACTGTGTCTTCTCAGGCCACAGCTGCTGTATTGTTACATTACTCTCCTCTTGTACAGCAGTTCTATCTTTTCCTGAAATTCAGATCAATTAACCTTGCCAGTAAGGGAATTCTCATCTGCCCCTCAGGGGGAAAATGCCTAAGAAGAAGCCATAGCTTAAGTTCAATGACATTCTTATAGGGTCGGTCAGTGCATTTTATCTTTGTCCATCAGATCTTCTACACCCTGTTTGACCTCTAGTGCTGTTCACCTTACAGCTCTCAACTTATTGAGTTTTTCCCATGCAAGTGCAACTTAGTGTTTAGCAACATACTCAAGAGGATGCTGTGTATGTTTCTGAAGCTCCTTCTTTAGACATGTTCCTTCCCTTTGGCTATCTGTCTTACACATTCCTCATTCCAGTATCTCAGCATTCCCTTACTCTGATCTCCATCTCTGCAACTCAGTGAGATCATGCTAAGGATTTTCCTCCTGCACCATGATTTGGAAAATGCTTCCAGGCAGATCATAGCATTCACCTTGTCTGTTTCCTTTTCCCTTGGACTACACTTCTGTGTTTGCCTATTGCCTTGTTTCTGAAAGCACTTGACTCATACATTTTCCATGTTTCTAGATATTTATAATGTTAGGAAAATTGTTATGTATCACAGCCAGAGCAGAATTCTGTATCTTCTTATTATCAATAGTTTGTGTAGTTTACTGATTTTGTGATTTCACCCATTGTTTGTGTAAACATTTTATATACAGTTATTTGATGTTCCATTTGTGGTCATTCCAACATCTGAAACGCTTAGGAATCTAAATTAGGTGTTTGTTGTTTCTGCTTTTTCACTCACTTTGACTTGGCTTATTTAATCTCAATCTTTGAGTATTCTAGAATCAACTTTTTCTCTAGGAGTTTTTAGAAATGATTTCTTCTGGAAACCTGGGACCAGCTTACTAACATAATTTCAGGTGTTCAGGATCAGGTCCTTCAGGCTTAGACTCTGGAACACATTATTGATATCAACTTTTGTCTCATGCTGGCTCTAACCTTCCCTTTTGTGTCTTGAAGGCAGTTAACTGTTGATTCTTTCTCAGGATTCAGGTCATTTTTCGTATGTTTATTAGGTTATTTATTCAAGGCATGTTTAGAGATTTGCTTATTTCCATGTAAGCACAGCAATGCGTTGAAATGTAGATTTTATGAAGAATAGCTAAATGCTGTAAAGAATCTAGCAGTTTTCCTCATGGGTTATTTATGTTGATTCTAAATATCTTCTTGATGGCTTATGTGTTCTGTTTTTTCTACAATATACCTATATGTAATTTTATTTATTTTATCTTGCTCCAGATTCAGTGTGCTTCTCAAACCTTAAGATTCATGTGACTTAATCAATCTTGAAAAAAATCAGCCTTTATGCTTTCCCCTCTTGCATCTATATTTTAATCTGTTTTTTTTTCTTGTCTCTTTTTCTCTCGGATTTGCTTTAGTCTATGCAAAATCCTCCACACTATTTGTTAATGATCTTTTATGAAGTACCCTATCTGGTTTTTAACCATTGTGTCAGAGACACAGTATTCACATTCCGATTTGTAATAATGCAGTTTTTACATGAGTGATTGAACACCTTCCTTAAGACAACAACATTTCCCAGACTCCACTGCAAACACTTATGGCCAAATCAATGGGAAATAAGTAAAATTGATGTGCATAACTTCTGGATCACAGCCTTAAAACTTAAAAGGAAAGGGACAGGCCTCCTATTTTTCATTACCACTTAGGTGCAGTGAGGTGCAGATGTGATGGCAGGATGTGAAGCAGCCATGCTGGACACAGATATATAAGCTTAATGAATGTTATACAAAGAAATCTGGTTTGTTTGACAATGTGGAAATGACTTATCAGCTACAGGAGCCTTGAATTGCTTACATTTATGAGAGAGGAATAAACATTGATCTTATCTGAACTACCATTTATTTGGAATTCTGTTATAGTTTCCTGTATCCTGTTCAGAGTGTATATCTAACTATTAAACCCATATATCGGAAGGCTTTTCTTTATTTAATATATCTTTCATTTTTATAACTTCTATTTGGCCTCTTTTCAAACTATCTGCCTTTTTATGCCATCTTATCTTTTGCAGTAATTGATTTCTTCTTTCCTGCTTCATTCAATTTAAAGCTACTTATTTTATAGTCCCTGGGTCAGTTAGAGTTGGATCCGAAAAGCAGAACCACCAGATTTGGGTATAATAAGGGATTTATTATAGGGATTTGCCTTTATATATTTGTGGAATTGTTTAAGCAATCTTTGTGAAGCAATTATTTCTGTGTCTTGTCCTAAGCCTGAAGTCATCAGGACAAGCAGTGAGGAAGAAAACATGGGTATGAAATGAGGGAGCACAGACAGCCTAGTACCTGCAAGAATAAGCCAAAAATTCATCAAGACAGAACCAAGTTAGTCTTTCACTCCTTCTAAGCGTCCAGCCTCAAAGTCAGGGTGAACTGCAGGAGGCACTGATACTAGTTAAAACACATCTCATTCTTGGGGCACCTGGGTGGCTCGGTCAGTTAAGCATCTAACTCTTGATTTTGACTCCAGTAGTGATCTCACAGTTGGTGAGTTCAAGCCCCATGTTGGGTTCCACGCTGACAATGTGAAGCCTGCTCAGGAGTCTCTCTCCCTTTCCCTCTGCCCCCCTCCCCGACACACTCTCATTCTCTCTCTCAAAATAAATAAATAAGCTTAAAAAAAGTCAGAGAAGTTGAAAGGGGGAATCTGGCAGGTGTGGCACTACTGTAGGCCCAGCTACTATTCCACTTCAACAAGGTGAGACAGCGGATAAATGACAACCTTGAGTGGCAACAGTGCCTCACTGATTTCTGAGAATAAAGGGAATATAGCTCATGCTTTACTTCATCCTTCCAAATCTCATGCCAAATATCTCTTATGGCCCTCGCTAACACAGAACTATCCTAAAAGAGGGGTTCTGGTGAAAAGTTTGAGCTTAATTTGGCATAATACAAATATATCATAGTCTCTTTGGTAACCAGCCCCCAGGATTTCCCCAATAATCATTGTCTTCTGGTATTCACGCCCCTGTGAAATCCCTTTCCGCATTTAATAAGACTGACCTGTGTGACAAATAAGATAGGTCACTGCAGAAGTGACAGTGTGTGATTTATGAGGTTAGGTTATCAATTACATTACAGCCTCCTCCTTGGTCTCTTAGACTGATCCTTCTGGAGACAGCTAGGTACCACCTCATGAGAACAATCAAGCAGTCTTATAGAGAAGACCATATGGAGAAGAGTTGAAGGTTTGTGCCAACAGAAGCACCAGTTTGCTAGCTATGTAACTTAGCCATCTTGGAAGTGGCTCCTATAGCCCCAATCAAGTTGTTATAGTGTGAATGCCTGAGTTCTCCCAAAACTCATATGTTAAAAACTTCATACCCAGAGTGATAACATTAAGAGGTAGGCCCTTTGGGGAGGTGATTGGATAATGACAGTGGAATCCTCACAAATGGAAATAGTGCCTTTATAGGTGAGCCTCCCAGAGCCTCCTTGCCCCTTCTATCCAGTGAGGATATCAGGGAGAAAGTGCAGTGTAAGTAGGTCCATATCAAATACTGAATATGCCAGCACCATGGTCTTAAGATGTTCAGCCCCCAGAACTGTGAAAAATTCTGTTGTTTATAAGTCACTTAGTCTATGGTATTTTCTTGTAGCAGCCTGAACAGACTAACCAAGTCTTCAGGTAGTTCCAGTTCATCAGTCCTCAAGTCTTCCAACGGATACCACAAACAACATGGAATCAGAGACAAACTATCCCCTGTTCACTGTGTTTGTGACCCGTAGAAACTATGACATAAAATGATAGTGTTATTTAAGGCCACTAAGAAACAGTTAAAGAATATAATTTTAGCTCTTCATATTGCTTTGAATAGATTATTTCTTCTCATGCTTCATAATTTTGTTTCTTGAACTCATTTTTGAGCGGCTTTATCTGAAACCACCCTAGGTGGCTTGGTTTAAGAGTGTTTTGCATTTGTTGCTGTCAGGTGAATGAGGAGATCCACTGAAGTGAGTATAATTTGGCATCAAAGTTTTAGCTTGAGGATTCCCAGATCATATGAGTTACATAGATTTGAACCCAAAATTTACATGAAGTGAAAATCTATTGTTATTTTTGAAATTAAAAAAAATTTTAATGTTTATTTATTTTGAGAGGCAGGGGGAGAGGGTGAGTGGAGGAGGTGCAGAGAGAGGGAGAGAGAATCCCAAGCAGGCTCCATGCTGTCAGTGCAGAGCCTGATGAAGGACTCAATCCCATGGACAATGAGATCATAACCTGAGCCGAAATCAAGAATCAGATGCTCAACCGACTGAACCATCCAGATGTCCTGAAAATCTATTGTTTTAATATTTATTTCTCTGTAAGCATTACTTGATACAATGACTTGTGTATAGGTGTCATATTTGAGATGTGATCCCAGGAAGTCAGAATAAGGAAGTAAAAGCAGTAAGGCAGGGAAGGATGTAATACCAATAATGGGCATGCTTTTGAGCTATAGTCATTCCTGGAGGCAAATTGGGCTCAGCCTTCCCAGGGATCTTCTGAAAAACAATGTGGGATGTTCTTCTGAACCTTCCTTTGGAAGGGAATAAGTTGAGAAATGTTTTTCCTGGCTCTCATTTTCCATTGATTGAGGATTGTCCAACATGTGTTATGGGCTTCAGAGAAAAGCAGAGGGTAGGGGGACAGTAATTTGAGATGGGAAATTGGCTAAATGCATGCAAACTGAAAAACACAGCTGAAGCTGAAATTGAAGATGGGCCCAGTGCATGTGATATAGAGCCTCAATAGCATCTGCTGCATACATGATTTCAAGTTCTAGGGTGGATATTTTTTACTCTCCACCCAGAGACCAAGTCATAACTTTAAAAGTTAGGGAATTATCTTATTGTGCCAGTGGGAAGATTGTTTTTTAATTCCATCATTTCATTGAAGATTTAGCACTTTGTGTACCTCAGCTTTACATAAGACTCAGCTGCAACTCCGCTAATACCATCCCTCCTTCATCTATTCTGTTGTGGACACTGGAACCAAGCTACTAAATAAAGTTCCTTTGTTCCTTGACAGTAAAGCAGCAACATCAGCCTATAAATTTACCACTCTAATATTTCATCCCATCATCAATCTGAACCACAGAGATTTTCTTTACTGAAAGTTCAGCTGTACATGTGCAAGATTTGTTTTTCAGTACAGCATTTTTATCCAGTAGTTTAGGTGTTTCACAATAGGAAGATATTCAATACATCTAGTCCAATGCATTAGCTAAATGGAAACCCCTGGTCTCCTTGCTTGATGGTAGTATAGAAATTGTCCGAGAAAAGAGATACTAGTCTGTCCGTCATCAAATTCTAATCATCCTTCAGTCATGGGGAAGGCATTATGGATACAAAGATCCTAATACTATCCAGGAAATAAAATCTGGGTTGTTGGGGCAATGGAGGGTCATGAAGGACAAAGCTGTTTGTTTTGGCTGCAAAGTATTTCCCTAACGTTGAGCCTAAGATTGAAACCATACCATAGTTTCAAGCTATATGAAGTAGAGCATTCCAGTGATCATCTAAACAATTCATACCAAAGTAAGACATAAGTATGTTTTACATATATTATGTATTTATTGTAGAACACTATCAATTTTTAGGGAGTAATGACACTGGGAAAAATTGTCTCATCACCCTAAATTTCTACAACTATAGCCTATAGTTAAATTTTATATAGTTATAGTCTCTAGTTATATAGTTATAGTCTACATAGTCATAGTCTATAGTCATATTTTCTTCCCCTGTTCTCTAGCTGAGGAAGCTTAGATCTCTTTACTATGCTTGAGAGGTTATCTTCTCTAAATTGTAAACTACAGTTGAGGCTTTCCTTTGAAGACATGCAGATCCTTGATCCTATAAGTTGATGCAAATCCACTTTTCAAGATTTTTTCTAGTTCTTACTCATTGTTTCTAATGACGTCCTAAAGTTTGGAGATGACCAGTGGTCCCCAAGGCTGGCCATGCATTAAATACCAGCCCAGGAAAGCTTTTTAAAATTGAAAGATTCCCCACCCCTGAGAGGCATTAGCATTTACAAGGAAGTGGATCAAGTACTGATAATTTTAACAAACTTTTCGAGGTGATACATCTAATTTCTGTTTAGACCCAATCCTCAGATTAGCAGTGAGCATCACTGAATTAGAACAGGCAACCTAGTGTCCTCAAGGATTTAGACTAAGTCAGTGAGGTATTCTAAAATTAGAGGTTTTCAATGGACTGAAAATGTCCTGGCAGAATGTATTTTTGAATGAACAAAGGAATTGTGGCTTAGAGGAAGGAATCAAAATTATTAGTGTCAAAAAGGGTACAATCACTAAAGAAAATTGTGTAGAAAAAAAATGATTGTGGTCCTTTTCAGACAGAGTAGTTAATTTGCTCTTTTATTTATCTACAGTGATGAGACTTTAAGAGAATTATTCCAAATTATGTAAAAACATAAAGAAATACTCCCCAGAATGAAAGATTCAGGTAAATTTCTAGCCATTTAAGGATCAGACTGGTTTTGTATGTGAGCACAACATATGCATTTTATGTTAAAATTTAAAAAAATTCAATTTTTCCTTCAATTTTAATTGAGGTATAATTGATGTACAACAACTGCACATATTTATAGTTAAAATGTGATCTTTTTTAATTAAGATTTTATTTTAATTCCAGGACAGTTAACACACAGTATTGTACCAGTTTCAGGTGTAAAATTCAGTGATTCAACAATTCTATGCATTACTCAGTGCTCATCACAATAGGTGCACTCTTTAATCCCCTTCACCTATTTCGCCCATCGCCCCACCCACCTCCTGTCTGGTAACCATCAGTTTGCACTTTAGAGTTGTCTATTTTTTTGGTTTCTCTCTTTTTTTCTTTGTTGGTTTGTTTTGTTTCTTAAGTTCCACATATGAGTGCAATTATTTGATATCTGTCTCTCTCTGACTGACATATTTTCCTTAGCATTATACTCTCTAGCTCCATCCATGCTGTTGCAAAGGGCAAGATTTAATTCTTTTATGGCTGAATAATATTCTCGTGTGTGTGTGTGTGTGTGTGTGTAACCACTTCTTTCTCAATTCTCAATGTACACATTAGCTGCTTCCTTGGTTTGTTTGGCTGTTGTAAATAATGCTACACTAAACATAGGGATGCATGTGTCCCTTTGAATTAGTGTTTTTGTATTGGGGGGGGGGGGGTAAATACCCAGTAGTGAGATTACTGCATCATAGGATAGTTCTATTTGTAACTTTGTGAGGAACGTTCCTACTGTTTTCCAGAGTGGCTGCACCAGTTATTCCCACCAGCAATGCACAAAGGTTCTTTTTTCTCCACATTCTCACCAACAGCTGGTGTTTTTCTTGTTGTTGATTTTAGCCATTCTCACAGGTATGCGGTGATATCTCATTATAGTTTTGATTTGCATTTCCCTTATGATGAGTGATGTTGAGCATCTTTTCATGTGTCTTTTGGCCATCTGTATGTCTTCTTTGGAGAACTGTTTATTCATGCCTTCTGACCATTTGTAATTGGATTATTTGTTTTTGGGTTTTTGATTTGTATCAGTTCTTCATATATATTTTGGATACTAACCCTTTATTGGATATATCATTTGTAAATATCTTCTCCCATTTAGGAGGTTGTCTTTTAGTTTTGTGGATTGTTTCCTTCAGTGTGCAAAAACTTTTTATTTAATGTAGTCCCAATAGTTTATTTTTGGTTTTATTTCTAACACCTCAGGAGACATATCTGGAAAATTCTTGCTATGACTGATGTCAGAAAAATTACTGCCTGTGCTCTCTTCTAGGCTTTCTATGGTTTCAGGTCTCACATTTAGGTCTTTCACCCATTTTGAATTTTGTATATGAAGTAAGAAAGCAGTTTGGTTTCATTCTTTTACATATAGCCGTTTAGATTTCCCAACACCATTTGTTGAAAAGACTCTTTTTCCCATTGTATAATCTTTCCTCCATTGTTAAAGATTAATTGGCCATATAATTGTGGACTTACATCTGGGTTTTCTACTCTGTTTCATTGACCTATGTGTCTATTTTTATACCAGTACCATACTGTTTTGATTATTGTGGCTTTGCAATATAACTTGAAATCTGGAATTGTGATACCTCCAGTTTTGTTTTTCTTTTTCAAATTTAATTTGACTATTCAGGGTCTTTTGTGGCTCCATATAAATTTTAGGACTGTTTGTTCTAGTTCTATGAAAAATGCTGTTGGTATTTTGATAAGGATTGCATTAAATTTGTAGATTTCTTTGGGTAGTATAGACATTTTAAAAATATTTATTCTTTCAATCCACGAGTGTGAAATGCCTTCCCATTTCTTTGTATCATCTTCAATTTCTTCCATAAATGTTTTCGTTTTGTTTTGTTTTGTTTTGTTTTGTTTTAGAGTACAGGTCTTTCACCTCTTTGGTTAAGTTTACCCCTAGATATTTTATTGGTTTTGGTGCAGTTGTAAATGGAATTGTCTTCTTAATTTCACTTTTTGCTGCTTCATTATTAGTGAAATCTGTTGCATTTCTGTACATTGATTTTGTATACTACAGCTTTACTGAATAAATTTATCAGTTTTAGTAATTTTTTGGTGGAGTCTTTAGGATTTTCTATATATAGTAAAATTTAATTTTTTTAAAAATTGAGATATATGTGATGGACTTTATGTAAGTTTAAAGACATATAATTATTTATTTTATATTTATATTGCAATATGATTCCTTAAGGAAGCTTTAGTAAATGAGGATTAGACCACTATAAATCAGGAAATCTCACGTAAGCATGTGCCTTAATAAATTTGAAAGGGGGACAGTAATGAAAAGGCCAATATATTAGCACTATTAATGCCTCAGCAGTATTAATTTAATAACTGAGAAGAAATTGAGGAACATCCATGTTGGGTCAAGCTATGAGAAAATTTGGGGGAAATCAAGATAGGGAAAGGTGGAAGGGCTGACAGAAATGGATTTTAGAATATTTAGAAAACATTTTAGAATGTTAAAGGAGTCAGTAAGATTTTCTCCTTTCCTACTAAAGAGCTAAGAGAAAAAAAAAAAACAAACAGTGTAATTCTCAGAAGTTCCTCACAGTTCGGTTGTTTAAACTATGTTATTTATAAAACTGCAGACTAGTTAAATTCCATTAGTAATTTACAAAATATTGTAACATTTCCTTACTGTATGTTTGGCATCATAAGATTATTTTGAGCTGGGAATATTCAAAATTACAAATATGGCATTAATTATAGGTTCACATAACCACTGATATTATGTCCAATCTCACTTACACACTTTAGAAATCAAATATTAATTTCATTCAAACAAACTGAGTTGATTTGTTCATAGAAAAAAATCCATTCATCTGCTTAATTATCTGATAATCACTACAATTACTTCCTATTAAATGTTAAGAAAGCTCTATAATGTGATTGATACATTCTAACCAAACTTTCCATGTAGCAAATATTCAAACATATTTCATGCCATTAAATTTATTCTCTTTCATTTTTCTTCATATTCCTTTTAATCTTTTCAATTATATTCCTTTTCCCCAATATATTTTTCATTAAAAAATAGCCATATGGTAGTTCAAACAATATTGAAAAATATAAGGAAGAATGTTGAATACACAAATACAAGGAATAATGTTAAAACCACCCCAACTCTCACAAGACAAAAGCAAAGTTTTTAACAATGTCGTTATGTGTGTATGTGTGGTCTGTGTACGTGTGTGTATATACACATACACATAAACTCTGTCCAGAGTCAAACTACTTTCAAATAACTTGGCCTTCGTACTATATCTAGCTAAAAATGTCATGTCTTCTTTACAGTAATTTTCTTCTTAGAGCCTTCACATTTCGTAACACATTTTCCTTCACATTTCGTAACAATTCTAAGTATCAAATAAAATTTAGTATATTTAAACCTCTACTGAGATGCAAAGGAGTGTCCATTTTCCAGTCCAGAAGTCTTTTGACCTTCACAGATACAGAGACAGAAGAGGAGTGCCTCTGTACTTTCATTGGCAGGATCAAAGTCACCAACTCCCCTATATCAAAATTGTCTAAACCATGTCTGGGCAATAGCGGATCGGGGGGAGCATTGTGGGGAAGAGCAGGCAAAAGAGTCAGTGCCCTCTTCTCCACTGCCCATCTCCCTCTACTCAACAATCTCTGTGTTCTAGTATCTTGGAGCATCTTTAATGACTTTGAGAGCAAATACATTTGTAGGTTGCAAATTTGGATCTTACAGTTAACAAGCATTTTCCTAAAAGACACCAGAATGGAACAATCTTCATTTTCTTTATCTATGAATGATAATTTTGAACATCAAAAAAATAAAATAAAAAAGGAAACTTTCTGTTTTGTTCTCTAATCATAACCTGAAGATTTGGCCAATTTTTCCCTAAGGATGTTTATTTTCTTAGGAAAATAAAATGAAGGGGTCTTTCTTTTTGGCTATACACATAAAATCTGTTTTTTAATTTATGTTGAATTTAATGAGGAATTAGCCAATGTGTTATAACACAGTCTGCTGTTAATGGGGAATGGCAATTCTGTTTAATGATTATTACATAGCTTTATTGCCAAAATGCATCATTAATACACATTACTAAATTGGCATGGAATCTGAAACACAAACTGCATTAATCATTTCCTTTTCATCTTCCCCATATTTTCCCTCTGCACCATTGCAAACAAATGACACCTACAGAGAGCTCATTGCAATGTCACTGACTTCTTTGAAGCAGAGGTCCACCACAGCTTGGTAAGCATAGTGTCACTCAGGTTCATTCACATATCATATCTCGGAAATGAATCATAGAGGACGGGAAAGGAGATTATGTGCTTTTTTTTCCTCTCCGGAAAATTTAAGTTCAAAAAGAGAGCTCATGCCAACATCATGCATCACCCGCCCAAATGAGGGAAAGCTAATAACAAAATATAATTTAGAAGTGAGTTGATTCTGCCCTGCAGCATGACTGCTTCTAAGTTGCAGGAAACTATTTCCAAAATATGAGAATCAGGACAAAATGGAGCTGAAATACTAATTTCTTTCTTCTTTCTGTTGCATTATTGGTACTCTGTTAGAATTCTCAGTATTTTTTTCCCCAGTGCTGTCATACTTCTGTAAAATGAAAGCAAATATGATTCAATCATACTAGAATAAGCACAACCACAGAGAATAGTTAAAATGATATATCAGGGATGACATGATTTAGGGGAAAAATGACGTGATTTGAGGGGAAAAAATACCCTTACTTGCTTTTAAGCAGTCATTGTAGAATGGATTAGCAAATAACAACAGTTTCCCGTCCTTTCCATGGCTCCCATATAAACTTCATCTAAGCTCTCCAACTTTCTCAGCAGTTCTTTCCAGTTATTGTTGCTTAGTGTGTTTCTTTAATATGGGACTGAGGGTCGAAGATACACCAGTGTCTATTTTTTTCAGATATAAAAATGCAATGATAAAATTGTCTTATCACCCTTTTGAAGTAAATTATACACACACACACATACACACACGTTAAGAAACATTTTCTTTGAGGATCTGGACCTGAAGTCTCAGGTAAGACAAAAAAAAAAGCATTCTAAAATTGATCGCTAGACAATGCTAAATTATAAAATACTTCTTTCTCTCCTCTGTGTGTGTGTGTATGATGTATAAAATTGTTTATGACTTTGCATTCTTTTCATTTCTATATCTCCATTAAAATGAAGTGGTATTTTCCCAGAAGGCTCTATAGTTTGCTAGGAACTCATAAAATTAGAGACTAGAAGAACTAAAAAAGAAATAAGGAGAATCACATTTAGCTCCTCTTTATTGCCTATAACAGCATCACATAATGACAGTGATGAAACAGCAGTTCTCATTTTGATCTTTTGAAGTCCTGTACGTGTACCATATCTCAGCTTTAGCAATCATAGTTGTGTTTGCTAAGGATTCATTATGTGCTTTTGAGTAAATAAATACTATAATTTTACCTAAAATGTTACTTTACTTGTATTCAACACTTATTGTCTTCAGTGATATTCTATAGCCTAAATGGAAAGCAAATTTCTGGGTTTACTGATTCCCCAATGACAGTATAAAAAAATACTAGGCACATTTGGACATGAGGTATAGCTCAGTGATTATTATTGTATTCCAGATTGCAGTACACCTTTGTGTACATGAGACAACTCATAAATGTTGTGAACATTTTTATACATAGGAAACTTGATTAATTGCCATGTGAGACCGCAGATACAGAGACACATTTCCATCTAAAAAAACTTAAACGTTGTCTCCTGAATGATAGCAACTAACTACTATAAAGTAAAGGAGAACAGTTAAAATATCCCTTAAGATTAATAAGATAGATAAATGAGTCTGCGATGATAGATAGGTAGATGATAAATAGATAGATAGATCTATATATGAGTTTATAATTTAGTCTCTCAACTTGGTCACTCTACGATTGCTTTGTAACTTTCTACCCAGGGTTAAGTAATTGACCACTATATTGAGATGAACTGCAGTCCCGTGATCAGATATCTCTCACCTGCCTATGTCTGCTTTGTTTCTAACTGGTACCAATAAATGAGATCTTGCCTTGGCCCCGGGAGCTACATACTGTCCTGGAAGTACAATTTCCATACTATTTTGAAAGTGCCTGCTGCAAATCTCTCTTGCCTTAACATAGGCCTTTCTGTTGTCAGGTCCTGCTCTACTTTTCTCTGTCCATTTTAGGGACATGCTTGTTGTCTACTGATTGATTTGACAAAATCTAACAGCTAAGATTCTACCTAGAGCTATGGTTCTCTTCCCTTAGAGAGAAGCTCTAGACTTCTGTGTAATATTCATATTACCTTTGCTAATTAACTGCCCTGGAGGTGGTAAAAGTTCTGTCTAGACTATTTTTTAATGACTTCTATTCTGTATCTTTTACTTAGCTGCTGAGTGAGCCTAAATTCTGAAAGAACTTTTGTTAGTTTAACTATGACTGTGCTTGTCATTATAGTCTTTTATCTTACAAAGATGTTTGCCCAAATAGACCAAATGATAATGAATGTTTATGTTAGCCCTTTTCTTTAAATTATAATTTATTATAGGAAAGGAGAAATTTCAGAAGTATAATCGCATTGTGGAAACCCTGTCCATATTGTTGTATTTTGTCTCCACATTGTATTTCCCTAATTTAAATACAAGTTCCTTTAAGGAAGAGACCACAGTAGATGAACATGAAAAAGCACATGTATTTTGGATTGAGTCATATGGAAAGGCAGATTTCAGATCATATAAGAAGGCACTTTTTAATGGCTAGAGCTACTCTAAATGTAATGAGATAAGTCAAGAGCGAGTGGGTGAACTTGAAGATATTAGAATACAGAGTAGCTAATCACTGAATGGTGATGTTATATGTGAGTCTTAAAATACCAGAGCTAGAATAGTTTAGGATATGATCTCTAAGATAATTCTCAACTTGATGATTATATTATATTGTGCAACGGTAAAAATGTAACCAAGTTTACAAACCCAGCTCTTTCCACATGCCATGGTCCCTTGACTAATTTGCTAAGCTTTTATATCTTCCACTCTCTTATGTGCAAAAATAATGCTTTCTTTCAGGGTTGTGGTAAGGATGGAAGGGTTTGTAAACTTCTAGACGCTTTATTTGTAGGCAAAATTATAATTTCATTATAATTTTTATTAAAATCATATCTGAAGGTGTTTAAGGGCCACCTAATTCAAATACTCCTTCAAGTGATTAAAGTTGCTTTATAGCATTACTGCCAGATGGTTATTTAATTCAGTGGTTGTAAAACTTTAAACCATAGATTTTTTCCCTTTTAATCTTACAAAATCTGGATGCATAAAACATATAAATTTGGAAATATTTTTATTGAGTTGGGGATGGAGGTCCCTTGTCCTAATTTTCCTCCTTAGCTCTATAGTATGTTCTAAATTTAAAACTCACTATTAGTACATTTTTACAGAAGTATAACACTCACTACTTTTTAAGCTAGTTCTTTCCTTATTTGAAGAGCTACCAGCATTAAAAGATGTTTTATGTGTTGAAAAGATAATCTGCCTCTCAGGCTCTTCTTCATGGTGGTGGTTCAGTAATTTGGCGCCAAACAGAACAAGTCTGCATGTTACTCCGATGAACATTCTCAAACATTTGTAAACAAAAGTTAGTTTTCCCCAAGTCTATTTTTCAAAGATAAAATTCCCCAATCTTAAGAGATATACTTCATAAACATTTGTAAATGTCTCTAAACCTATCAACTGTCTTTCATCTTGTTCTATTTATGTTATTGTTGTCATTTTAACACTCAGGTTATTGTGGGACAAAGTATACTAAGACTATGTCCTCTCTTATTCCCAATATATAATATAAATGTGTTTTCTTTTTAGTAACCACACACCACTATTGAGTAATTTTGACGTTTCTGCCAACTAAAAGTCCTAAGACTTTTTTATACACTCTGGTGCTAAAATTCAGCTCTCTTATCCTGAATAGGCAAATTATTTTTTTTTCCTTTGACCCAAATCTACTTGATTTTTTAAAAATCTGTATGAACATAATAAATATGACAAACTGTTAATCCTAATAATTGATTAAAAGTCTGAAGACAGATGTAAATGTAAAACTCATGGTGGAAACTTCTGTCCAGAGTGACAATGAATGATGTTCAATGTATACAGTTTTTACACAGTTATTTCAGCCATCCAGAGGTACCATGAGCATTCACCTTTTATTTATTCATCTTATGCATAAAGGACAAAAAAAAAACATGCTCACAAGTTGATGGAAAAAAGGTTCATGTATTAAATGTATGCCTTCAACTGTTGCTGATGCCTTCAACTGTTTTGAAATTTATGCCTTCAACTGTTTTGTTGGTGATGACAGAAACAAAAGGTCAGTCCAAATAAAATATACTAGCCATTTGTTAAATATTCATATCTTAGACCAGCACAGAGTCAGTATATGAGTAAAAAGTAAGGATGCTGAAGATTTGACATATACAGAATCTTCAGCAGGACAGTGGATGATGAAACAAATGCATACTTCACGTTACAGCACAACATTCAAGTTCACTCATTTATTCTTACATTAATAGTTATGATGAGAAAGGAAGGTGTTTATCATATAAGGGAATAATTTTGAAGTTTGTATACCTATAATATTAAGCTTCATATGAGATAATTGACTTGTTAAAAAAGTGTTTATAAAATAATTTCAAAAATAAAAGTTTTTACCATCAATAAAGAATTAAAAATTATTGATGATGGTCAATAGGTGTACAAAACAACTTTCGAGTTAACTCTAGTACTGAGGACAAGACTGAAAATGTAGGATCTCTATTCCTTAGTAAGATAATAGGCTGTAAGAACAACGGTCAATCATTTGAATTAAGATAAATAGACCGGTTCTGAAAATATCACAAACATGTAGAATATTTCTATGGAACATCGTACTTCACACTTTAAGTGATAAACATTCATTTTGTTCTTCTAAGGGAAGTAAAGCAAAGCATTTTTAAGGAAAATAGTTGTCAAGTTGGAAATATAGGTGTCTGGGCTTATGCAAAAATATATGTCAAAATCCAAGAAGAAAAATTGAAGATGTCTGATGCCCAAAAGGATATATGCTTTAAAATCACAAGCGAAGCCAATGGAGTTTATTTCCTCTGCATTAATGATGATCTTTATGCATAATTCATTTCAAAAGATCAAAATGTCAATCAAGCTTAGTATGTAGAAACTATTATTTCTAAATTCAGAATGATAAAACATTACCGTCTTTGAATCTGTTTTTTAAAAGAATATGTCACAGGTTCTAACATTTAAAATGGTTAGATCAGCATCATTCTATAAATGTATTTATGTACAAATACATATATTTAATTTATGCTTGTTTCCTTTCCAAAAATCTTTAAATGCAGAAACAGCATATTTTGAAGAAGTGAATAATCCCTCAAAGTGACTGATACCTTGAAAAACAGTTAGTTTTAACTATACAACCTCTGGAAAGTTTATTTTTAAAATTATTTGCATTATTTCCAAAAATTATATTAATTACTTTAAATACAATTTAGAAATAGTAAACACCATAGACAATTTTTTTTGGTTGAATTAGTATGTGTTTCCTCCTTTCTCTTATTATGTGCATTAATTTATATTGTCAGTAGTTTACTTGCTCTTATATTATTAGAAATTAGAAAAAAAGTTTATGCCATTTAAAAATTATGTGACTTCAATAACTGTTTATCTTCCTTTATTTAAATAATTCTTGAAATGGAATTAGCTATTTTAATGGGCTTCTGTAAAATTAGCTTTTAATAATCTATTTTTTAACTATAACTGAAAAGATTTTATTTTCCATTTTATTTTTTAATAACCCACAAAACAGACAAAAGTTTCAACCTAGTAATTATTCATGTGGCATTTCATTATATATTCCATTTTATAAGAACTGGCCATTTTATTCTGATGGGCTATTAACATTAGGGCAGATAAATTGAGTGTTATTAATAAATGTGTATATCTCCATGAAAATAGGGTGGATTAAGGAAAAAATGTTGACATGAATATTTGATATTTTTATGCAGTAGCTCCAAGAAAACTATTTTATAACCAAAGTGTTTTAAACTGCTCTACTTCATAGTCTGTATTTTTTAACCCTCTAAGTTACAGTATAATATAATGGGACATAGAAAAACATTTGAATAGGGGCGCCTGGGTGGCACAGTCGGTTAAGCATCCGACTTCAGCCAGGTCACGATGTCGCGGTCTGTGAGTTCGAGCCCCGCGTCAGGCTCTGGGCTGATGGCTCAGAGCCTGGAGCCTGTTTCCGATTCTGTGTCTCCCTCTCTCTCTGCCCCACCCCCGTTCATGCTCTGTCTCTCTCTGTCCCAAAAAAATAAATAAACGTTGAAAAAAAAATTAAAAAAAAAAAGAAAAACATTTGAATATCAGAGTTCACTCGCCTTTAAATCATATATTATTGTGTTAATTGTTTCTATTTAATAATCATGAAGACATATTTTTAATTCATTCAGCAAATCTTATCACTATCTGCTCTGTTTTAGCCAATGTTTTGGGATGTGGAGATACCTCAGTGAAAGAAACATTTGAAAACATTCCTGTTCTTAATCTTACATTCTAGTGTGAATGTTTGAATAAATAGGCAGGAAGTGGATGTTAGCTTCCTGTATACAATATATGTTTTGATGCTGTTGATAACTCCACTTCTTGATATAATCTCTCTTGGCTTTACTTCTACGCCAAACCACATTCATGGTTCTTTTCTACCTACTTGATGTTAGTCTCCTTTGCTAGTCCTTCTTTCAGTACTCTATATATTGGTAGTTCTAAAATTATGTCCCTTGGTACCTTTGCACCTTCATACTCTTGCCCCAAACGTTTCCATTTACTCCAAAGGCTTTTTCTAACATATTTATGTCTGTGATATCCAATTCTAATCTCTGTTCTAACCCATGTTTTTTTAATCCCAGATCATTATTGTAACTGCTTCCTGATCATATTCCCTTATGTACTCCAAAGTAAAGTTCAAGGCCAAAGCATTGTGTGAGGCAATAGGGTAACTTTAACTGATAAATAGTAAATATAATAGAACCTTTGGTACCTAACAACATATGATATGTAAAATGCAAGAATTGGTAGAAATATATACATATATTAACAAACATGGCAGTAAAGATAAGCTTTAACATATCCCTCAATCTGTGAGAGGCTATATTGACAAATGATCACTACCATTTACCAAATACCAGAATGCATTAATTACTAGAAAGGTACAGATTTGTCAAATATTGTAATAAAAAGAGTCGAGATTTTTTTAAAGAAATTGTAGTGCCTTGGGGAGCCTGGATGGCTCAGTCAGTTAAGCATCTGACTTCGGCTCAGGTCATGATCTCATGGTTCATGAGTTCCAGCTCTGTGTCGGGCTCTCTGCTGACAGCTCAGAGCCTGAAGCCTGCTTTGGATTCTGTGCCTCCCTCTCTCTCTGCCCCACTCCTGTTTGCACTCTGTCTCTCTCTGTCTCTCAAAAATGAATAAACGTAAAAAAAAAAAAAAAAGAACTTGCAGTGCCTTTACAAAATTTCAGTGTATGTGATGCCAAAGTGAGCACACCTTTACAAAATTTCGAATGTAGAAAGTGTGTTCGGCTAAAAATCTGTAACTACAACAACAAAAACAGCAATTATATGTGAAAATTAATAACAAGATTCTGCTACTAAGAAAGTTTGGAATATTCTCTAAAAAATATCTAAATCATGGTTAGAAAACAAAAGCCATTGATAATAGTTACAAGTTATGGGGCGCCTGGGTGGCTCGGTCGGTTAAGCATCTGACTTCGGCTCAGGTCATGATCTCGTGGTGTGTGATTTCGAGCCCCGCGTTGGGCTCTGTGCTGACTGATCAGAGCCTGGAGCCTGTTTCAGATTCTGTGTCTCCCTCTCTCTCTGCCCCTCCCCTGTTCATGCTCTGTCTCTCTCTGTCTCAAAAATAAACGTTAAAAAAAAATTTAAAAAAAATAATAGTTACAAGTTAATAACACATTTAACTCAACAATAACTTAAAATATTAAGGTAACATTACTAATTAGTGTTCATTATTGAAGCCAAACAAATATTAATATTAATGGTCATATCCATAGTGAAAGTAGAATGCTTATATTTTTTATATTCTGCAATTAAATTTGATTAAATTTATCATCTAGTCCTTATAAAGCTCTTGACCAACTTGAAGTGGGAGGGTATTTCCACAATATGTTAAGGAATAACATATATTTTATAAAGTTTGTTTTATTTTGGTTTGTATTTGTGGGGTGTTTATTTTGGTGTTTTGGCTTTTTTGTTGTTGTTTGGGGGTTTTTTTGTTTTTTTTTTTTTGTTTTGTTTGTTTTGAGAGAGAGTGAGCACACGCACACAAGTTGGGGAGGGGGCAGAGGAAGAAAGAGAAAGTGTGTGTGTGAGAGAAAGAATCTTAAGCAGGCTCCATGCTCAGCATGGAGTCTGATGTGGGGCTTGATCCCACAACCCTGGGATCATGACCTGAGCTGAAATCAAGAGTTAGACATTCATTCTACTAAGCCACCCAGATGCCCCAGGAATAGCATTTAAGACAAGCAATTAGCATCATTTAGTGGCAAAAACTTTAAGATATTTTCATTAAAATTAAGAGAAAATAGAACTCCTGAAGTGCTACAATAAAAATTAAAAATGCATGTATAATAGAAAATACAATTATAATACTTGAAAATAAACTTAAAAATTGGGCAAGATCTGTATGAAGAAAAATTTAAAGTTAATATGAAGAATATAAAATGAAGATCATGCAATAGGTTTAATAGGTAGAGATGTTGCTTGTCTCTTAGGACCACTCCATTCCTGGGACACCTTTAGCTCACACTCACCATGGGGCTATGCTATTTTCTCTAACTGGGCCACTTCATTCCTATCACCATTAGTAGCTTCGTCTCGGAAATCAGGTCTGGCTTCAATGTTACCTCTCTTGGTTGTTTTTGACAATCTAATTTAACCTAGAAAATTCAAATCTCACCCTTACCCCAAATTGCCACTAGTCATTATTACATTTTCATAGTAATTATCAATATCTATAATCATTGTGAGTCTAAAGTCATTTTCTAGTTTACTATTTGTTTTATGAATATTATGTTTATGTTTTTCCCAAAGAGAACATAAGTTCTAAGAAAGCAGGCAACACACAGTCTTGTTTTCTCCTGTGTCCCTGAACCTAGAATAGTGCCCAACCCAAAATAGGTTTCTAATAAAAATCTACTGTTGTATTCATTGATCAATATGTCTAGACATATCTCATCTCAAAACTGGTTGGTACAGCCTCTTAGAATTGATTTGCAATTCGCTAGTTGAAGTACTGTTTGTAATATCAAAGCCTGGGAATAAAAGGTAGAGACTGAAGAGGGGGGACTGTTTTAAAGACTGTCCTCCAGGCAGACCTCCCCTCTGCAGGAGCCTTAAGGACAGAGAATCTAAACGCTGCATCTGAGACCACTATGTCCTCAAGGGACTCTGAAACACAGGCTGAGGGATCAGTGCTTCAACATTGTGGGGAAAATGTGTGTGAGAGAATTAGAGAGAGAAGTTGTCCATGTATATGCAAAAAGAAAAGAAAAATACCATGTGTCCTTGGCAGATTGAGAACTCTCAGTATTTGAATATTGCCTTAGTGTTTTAAACTTTTAAATTTTGCAGGACTTAATAGGCCACGTTCCTGGAGTGGCTGTCAATGTTATCAAAGCAGACTTTAGACAAAATAGGAATGAACACATGTAGCAGTTAATAGCCATCAACAGCTTCTAGTGAGGTAGATTTATGGCAAAGAATCTATGAAAGCTGAAAAACATTATGTGAAACATTTAAAAAGATAGGTGCAATTAACAAACTCCTAGAAAAAGTTCAGTTAACCAGCCACCTGAAAAAGAAATAGATAATTTGAATAGCCTATAACTACTAACAAAATTAATTCAGCAAGATAAAGTCTTCCCACAAAAATGCACCAGACTTGCCTGGCTTTATTGGTGAGTCTTACTAAATATTAAAAAATAGATGATGAACTTTCTTACAAAAAAAAGAGGGGAAATATCAGACAATTCATTTATGGGATTAGTGTAACATTAATACCAAATGAGATTGGGAGAGTATGAGAGAAAATTTTCAGATCAATCTCATTTTTTAATATAGATACAGAAATCCAAAAGAAAAACCAGCAAACAATAGATAGCATGATGAAGAATTTCAGGTTAACCCAAAATTTCAAAGTTGGTTTAACACGAAAGAGTTTGTTAGTGTAATTCACCACATTAAGAAACTAAAGGAGAAAAAAATCTAAATGATCATTTGAATAAATTCAGAGAGAAAAATGTAAAATGCAAATCTATATTTTTTCATGTTAAGTCCTTTAACATAAAGAAGAAAAGGAAACTTTCAAAATATGATAAAGAATATTTACCCTAAACTTACAAATGAAATACATTATAATAATTTATTCCAGACATTATAAATCCAGATTATGTATGCCCAACTTTTACAGAAGGTTCTAGTCAGAGTAAGAAAAGATAAAGAAATAGTATGCAAGAATTTGAAAAGAAGATACAAGTATTTCAAAAATGGGCACATTATGATACTTTCAGTAAAAAAACAAAAATCTTCAGATAAATAATTATAATTAATTTACAATTCAAGGTACAGTCAGGAGAGCAAAAATGAGAGAGAGGGATTTAATGTCAGTAATTAAGTTACTAAAAATGCTGGGTGGACACGAGAAGCAATGGGAGGTTACATGCTATCATGGAGACGCCAGGGAGCATAGGGAAGGAGATGAGGATCTATAGGAAGTAATTCCTACTCCAGAAGGAGATCAGACAATCTACCCCAATGGTGGGCACTCCTGCAGGAGACTCCAGCCCTTTGGTGGTTACCACCCCTGCCAAAGCCCACATTCTTTCGAGCCCAAGTGCCTCTATCCCAAGCTACTACCTAGTCACCACACATCCGGAATTTACTTCCAGTTACCACCACCACCTTTGCTAGAATCCTTAGTTCCCTGAAGCCTGCAGTTGCCTACGGAAGCCTGTGGCTTCTACTTTACTCCAGCCTCCTCCTTTCTCCTTTCCTGAGAGTGTTGCCTTTGGCAGAACCTAATCAGGGCCCAGTTCTCACAGCATTCTGGGAAATGCAGTTTTCAAGCATCTAGCTCCAGCAGTAGAAATATGTACTACAGAAAGGGGAGTGTGGGCCTAGAACCAGCAGAAAATGACAGTTGGAATGAATAAGAGAGATGAGGAAGTTTACCAGATACAGAGCTAGGTTTAAAGTTACTATATAAAAATAAATCAACTTTTCACATAAATTAATCAGGAAACAAGCATTAAAAAAGCATTTATAATATTAATAAAAATAGGGTAGCTATGTATGATTCTAAAACATTTAAAATAATAGGACTAAAACTAAAGTAATAAAACTTTATTATAAGACATTAAAGAATATCTAAATGAACTTCAAATATGGAAAAATTAAACTCAATACTACCAATATGTCAAATTTCTCCAAATTGATATGCAGAATCAATGCAATTTTTAAAAAATATTTGTTCATTTTTGAGAGAGAGAGAGAGAGAACACGTATGGGGAAGAGGCAGAGAGAGAGGGGGGCAGAGGATCCAAAGTGGCTCTGCACTGGCAACAGTGAGCCCAATAAGGTGCTTGAACTCACAAACCATGAGATCATGACCTGAGTTGAGTCAGATGCTCAGTCGACTAAGCCACCCAGGCGCCCCCAAATCTATGTAATTTTAATCATTACTATATCAGCTATTTTGTCATGTTTTGTCTGTTTCAACACCTCAAAAATTTGTATGGAAGATCTAGGTCCAAGTCATGCCTGGAAAGGAATCGGGAAATTGTTCTGCCATCTGTTGAGGCTTCATATAAATGGATAGAAAGAAACATACAGATATAGATATATAGTAAATATATATGTATAGTAATTAAAATCAAGTTATAAATAAGAGGAACAGACCGAGGTGCCCAAACTTACACATATATGCCAAACTGATATATTATAGAACTATCACTACCAATCAATAGGAAAGTTATGGACTATTAAAAAATATTCTAGGGGTGCCTGGGTGGTTCACTCGGTTGAGTATCTGACTCTTGATTTCATCTCAGGTCATGATCTCACAGTTCATGAGTTTGAGCCCCAAAGGTTTCTGTGCTGACAGTTCTATGCCTGCTTGAAATTCTCTCTTCCTCTCTCTCTGTCTCCTCTCTCTCAAAAATAAATAAATAAAATTTAAAAAATATTCTAGCAAAATTGGTTGACATTATTTTAATTTTTTTTAATGTTTATTTTTGACAGAGAGAGAGAGAGACAGACCATGAACAGGGGAGGGGCCAAAAGAGAAGGAGACACAGAATCCAAAGCAGGCTCCAGTCTCTGAGCTGTCAGCACACAGCCCGACGCGGGGCTTGAACTCACAGACCGTGAGATCATGACCTGAGCCGAAGTCGGACGCTCAACCGACTGAGCCACCCAGGCGCCCAGTTGACATTATTTTAAAAACTAATTGGGATTCATATCTCACGTACTAGATAAAATCACTTCCATGAAGATCAGATATACAAACAGGAAAAGTAAAATTAAAAACCTTCTAAAAGGAAGCATGAAGTAGGGAATAATGATGTCTGTTAATCAAAAGTTACTATCAGACAATATACAAGTTGAAAAAACAAGTATAACAATAATGGCTGGCAAATATTGGTAGCCAGAGACTACAGAGAATGTTTACATGTTAAATACAAGTAGTTAATTGAATAGAAAATGAAAAAAAAAGCATTTCATGAAAGAAAAAAATACATCTGTTGAAATAAACATGAAAAGATACTCAACCTAATTAGTCTTTGCAAAATGCCTCATACAGCCACAATGTAATACAATTTCACACCCACCAGACAAAATATTTAAAGGTCTGACAATGTTAAGTGTTTGTGAGGATGCAGAACAAACGTTGGTAAGACGTAATTTAATAAAATAACTTTGGAAAACGAATTTACATTATCTGATAGAAGTCAAAGATGTGCATATCCCATGACACCAATTTTGAACTCCTAGAAATAAAGCCTTGAGAAACTCTTGCACATAGACATAAAAAGACATGATACAGATATCCATAAAGGTCTGGTTTGTCATAACAAAACCTGGAAACAACCAAAATGTTTACCAAAAGGAGAATCATTAAATAAATGTTTATATACTTAACATACTGGCTTATTATAAAGCATAAAAAATTAATTATAAATAAATTTTCCAGGAATCTAAGACATCCAAATGCAGGTTTAGAGAACATATTTTTCAGACATGTAGATTTTGTAGGCGCTCATGTGCTTAAAGAATAAACTTGAAATACCTTACCTCGTGGTCTAGCCATGCCAGAAAACTTAATCCCAACTCCATCTCCACATATTTACGTCCTGATCCCATCCCAAAATGTACTTTTTCACTTGTGGCAGAAACAAATTCCACCTCAGTTTGCAAAGGAAGACATTTGCCAGTCTCTCTTGCTGGAAAGCTAGTGGCCAACTGAATACATTCTTGTCATAGTCCTTAAACTAGTTTTCAGGGCTGTTCATATTCTAACCTATTCTAACCACCATCTATCTCTTTGGCTCTGATTTCAACTCCAATTATTTCCTATTTTGCTTTTTCTGTTCTTTATTACTCCTCAAACCCACTGGGCAAGCTGCCAGCTCAGAGCCTTTGAGCTGGCTATTCCTTGTGGGTTAAAAGCTTGCTCTCTCACTTTATTCAAGGATTTTCATCACTGCCATAATGCTTCCTTGATTACCTGATATAAAATTGCAATTTTATCCTTCATCCTTAGGAGTCCATATACCTCCATCTCTGCTCTATTTTTTTCAGTAATGACAATCAGCTTCTAACTTACAATTTTGTTGCCTTTTAACTTATTTATCCATTGGCTCTCTCCCCCAAATACAGTATATTCACCATAAAGTCAGGGATGCTTTTTTTTCTTTTTGTGTAGTGATGTATCCTTGATACATCAGTGTCTTAATGTTGAATGAATTACTTATCAAATAGATATGATTTCACTCTTACGAATTCCAGCTGTTACTGTCAACACCCTCTGTAAAATTCACCTGCAATGAAAAAATACAGCTATGTTATATGTATATTTAACATCAGCCTGTATTCTACAAATGTGCACTTAAATTATAAACTCTGTGAAGCTATTTTGCAATCATAATCTCTGTTTGCTTCAGTCTTACCATGAGTCACAAACTCTTTATGCGTAAGATTGAGCCACAACATACTACCATTAGATGAACTTATGTACATGTTTGTTGAAACACACAATACTGGGTTACAATGCATACTGTTCATGCGAAGCATTTATTCCAATATAAGAAATAACTATTCTGCTTTAAAATTTTAAGATAACTAGATCATCACATATTGTCTACTTTTTCATGTACTAGAAAAAATCCTCACAGAAAAAAGTCCAATACAGTTTGCTCATAGCAGTGAAAAATATCCTTGGGTTTGCTTATTTTTTATAGATAAGAGAAATGAAACCCATCTAAGTTATCAAAAACAGAAATGCTGGAATGACAAGTTGAGAACAAAACTGTAATAAATCTGTGGCACAAGGTGGCCTTTATCTGAGAGTTCTGAAGTTTCTAAAGTACAAACCTCCCACTGAAGATAATTAATAGTAAAATAATAATTTTCCAGAAGTACTAGAACTTTTTCCTGAACTTTAAAGATGAGGGGATTATGGACAGTAGGACCCATGTTAGAACCCCCTTTTCTCTCAATAAAAATCACAAGGAAATGGAAAGAAAAAAATAAATCTAGTCATAAAATACATAAATGAGTGTAATTACCCAGGAGTTCACCATTATGTTTCCTATGAAGACAAAAAATGCTGGCCTCAGTAGGTGAAAGCTAACAAGTAAGCCATCTCAAAACTGTAACATATATTTGGATGAGTTCAAAACAGTAATGGATCAAAAATGGAAGTTAGACTTTTAAAAAGTAATTTCATGATTTCTTAATCAAAAGATAAGAAAACAATCAACCATACATTATAGAAAGTCATAGATTAAATACTAAGTGATGCCTAAAACACAAAACTAAAACAATCAACTAAACCCAAACTTAAAAAAAAAAAAGTAACGTAGGGGTCATAGTTTCTACCTTAGGGCTATAATTCTTAATATGATTTTAACAGCTATTTTAAAGTGACAAGGTAAATATTTCCTAAGTGTTTGCTATAGACAGGTGTGGTAAGCAGTCTTTTAAGATGGCTCCGAGGGATTCCTGCTTCTTGGTATTCAGATCCTTCTATAATCTCTCTCCTTGAGTATGGGCTGGACCCAGTGACTTGATTCCCACCAATGGAATACAGCAAGAACCATGGGATGTCACCTCTATGATTGGGTTACAAAAGATTGTGACTTGCATCTTGCTAAGAAGATATTCTTCTTGGCTTGTACAGCTTGATGAATAAGATGCCATGCTGGAGAGGTGCATGTGGCAACACTAGCCCAAGAAGCAGCAATAAACAGAAACCTTCAGTCCATCAACCCTTGAGGGGCTGATTCTTGCCAACAATCAGGTAAGTAACATTGGAAGTGGACCCTTTTCTAGTCAAGCCTTTGTTTAAGACCCCAGCCCTAGGTGACATCTTGATTGCAGCTTTGTGAGAAAAGCCAATGACCAATTTAATCTCTGCTGAGAATCCTGACCCATAGAAACTGTGAGGTAATACATGAGTTTTAAGGCACTAAGCTTTGGGGTAAGTTTCTATGCTCCATTGATAAGTAATACAATAAGAAATATTTATTTACCACTTATAATATGCCAAGTATTTTTCTAAGTGTTTAGCATCTACTAAATTAATTAAATCTTTTAAACTCCGCCGTAGGACAGAGGCAGTTACCATCCCAAACATATACTGAAACAAAGACACCTAGATGAAGCATCCTCAAAGTACCATCTTCCATGCAGAAGATACAGGATGCACACTCAGATAATCTCAGATAATCTGACCTTGTTCATTAAAATAAATAAATAAATACTCTTAACTGCTGTTCACTCTGATATCTGACATTTGTATATTTCTTCATGGAGGATTAAATTGTTTAGCTTATTTCATTCAATCCATGAAATAACTGAATATTTAAAAAATCCAGTTTAAAGAAAGATGGAAGAGCTATCCTACCTAATTTCAAAGTTTATTTTAAGTTAGGGTGATCAAGACAATGTGGTAATGCTGTAAAGAAAAATAGATTAGAAAGAAAGAGTATAAAAAAGAATCCACAGGTATATGTTCAATTGATTTTTCACAAAGGCACCAAAGAAAGTCAATAGGTAAAGGAAAATCTTTTCCGCACACACAAAAATGCTTGAATAGCTGGATAACATTATGGAAAAAATTCTAAATTCCTATTTCACATCATACCATACCTAAATATTAATGTGAGATGGATCATTAACCTAACATAAATGTTAAAACTATAAATCTTCTAAGAAAAAAATAGTGAACTATGTCTTCACAACTTGAGCAGGTAATGATTCCTTAGGACGCAAAGTGGTTACCACACAAACAAATAGTAGTAAATTGGTAAATATTGGTAAATATCCAACATGAAATCTTCTGCTCATCAAGAGATATCACTAAGAAAACAAATAATAGAGCCACAAATTAAGAGGAGAATACTTACAACACATATGTATGCCAAATGAATTCAATCCCTGATATAACAAATATAACCTATAACCCCAAAAGGAAAAAAAAAACCACTTAAAAGTGGGCAAAAGATTTTAGCAGAAACTTCACAATAAAAGATGAACAAATGACTAACAAGCACATGAAGAGATGCTCAGCATTGGGGAACTTGGGTGGCTCAGTGGATTAAGAGTCTGGCTTGGTTTCTGCTCAGATGATCTCAAGATTCCTGACATTGAGACAGAGACTGCTTGGGATTCTCTCTCTCTCTCTCTCTCTCTCTCTCTCTCTCTCTCTCTCTCTCCCTCCCTCTCTCTCTCTCTGCCCCTCCCTGGCTCATGCTCGCACTATTAAAATAAAGAAGTCAACTTAAAAAAAAAAGATGTTCAGCATCATCAATAGTCAAGAAAATGTAAATTAAAAAACATTAGAGACCATCTTATACATACCACATTGGTTAACTTTTTAAAAGATTGAAAATACCAAATATTTATGGGAATGTAAGTCACCTTAAATTCCCATATGTTGTTGGTGAGAAAGTGCAATGGTATAACCACTTTCACAAAGTGTTTGGCAATTTCTTAGGTATTTCCTACACCTATCCTGTGATCCAGCCATTCTGTTCCTAGATATGTATCTGAGAGAAATGAGTGCAAATGCCTCCCAAAATAAAAAGGCTTGTGAAATAGTATTTGTAGCAGTTTTATTCATAATATACCCAAACTGAAAACGTCCATCACTGCAAAATAATGAATTAACAAATTACGATATATTTATAAAATGAAAGGAAGAAAACAGACAACAAATCGCACTACATATATGAGTTCTAAGCACCTTACGTTGAGTGAAAGAAGCCATATATAAACTATATAAATATTGTATGATTTCACTTATATACAATTTTTTAAAAAAGCAAACTAATCTATGTGATAGAGAGAGGTAGTGAGGAGGTGGGATTGGCAAAAACGTTTCATCAGGAAAATTATACGGTGATGAAAATATCAACATGGTAGTTGCATGATCTTCACTCTTGTCAAAACTTAATAAAGTATCAACTTAAGGTTTGTGCATTTTTATGTATGTTAATAACACAGAAACAAATTTAAAAAGCTCTTCATATATGAAAACTATGAAACTCTGATACATCAACTTATTTGCCCTGGGCCAGACTGCTAAAACATGGCAATGTCTGGCCTGGGTCCTAGGGTCTGCCAATTCTAGTTTATGGATATTTCTTAATTGTGCCTGATGTTTTCTAATATATTTGAGAATAATTACTCTTTTTTTTCTTCAAATGAAATCTTATTTAACAGTTTGATAATATATAATGTTGGAAAGAAAAACACAGCTCTTATGTGTGTATATTTATGTGTGTGTATATGCAGTGTGTAAACTGGTGCGACCTTTGGAGGGCATATCCACAATACCTATAAAACATGCATAAACACATTAACTAGAAATTCCACTATTAGAAATTTATTTCATAAGAGATTATAAAAAAAGAGAAGTTATTGATTAGGACTTCCTTATAATAGCAAAAGAGTGGAAGTAACCTAAACGCTTATTAGTGGGGACTTAGAAAATAAATTGTGTAACATCATTATAGTAGAAACTAAGAAGTTTCTTAAAACAATGCTATAGCATTGAACTGTGTTTTTCTTTCCAACATTTCCAACATTTCTTTCCAACATTTCCAAACACACATAAGAGCTGTGTTTTTCTTTCCAACATTATATATTATCAAAGACATAGAAAGATCCCTGAGACACAATAAAGGAGAAAGCAGAGTACCTAAGAATTGGTATATTGCAACTCTAGTCAACTGAAAATGTGAGCATACAGGTATATATAGGTGCACAGAATAATTCTTTTTAAAGAAAAAGTTTTATTTTTATTTTTGAGAAAGAGAGAGAGAGAGGGAGAGAGGGGGAGAGAGAGAGAAAGATCATGAATGGGGGAGAGGTACAGAGAGAGGGTGACAGAGGATCCCAAGACGGCTCTGGGCTGACAGCAGAGAACCCCATGTGGGACTCACAAACTATGAGGTCATGACCTGAGCCAAAGTCAGATGCTCAACCAACTGAACCATCCAGGTGCCCTGAGTCCAGAATACTTCTGGGAAGACACAGAAGTTATTAAGGGAAAAGGACGGTAAGTCAGGGCTAGAAGGAAGACTCATTTCCTTTGGATGATTTTTGGTCTGCTAAATGTTTTTTAACCAACTGTGTGTATTTTTCTTTTGCAACAACTAAAAGAACACCTGAAGTTTATGCCAACTCATAAAGAATGGTTTCTTCTCTGTAAGAGTGTGTTGAGATGAGTCAAGGGCATGGTAGCAAGGGGTCTATAACTTTAGCCATAATGGCGTATTCCTTTTGAAATAAATCGAAAAGAATGTTAAAGGCAGTTTATTCTAAGTGATGAGAATAGAAGTGACTAGCATTTAACATCCTACTGTTCTACAGGTTTTTGTCCAAACTCGGGAAAAGAAAAGAAGGAATAAATAAGAGAAGAAAAGAAGAGAGAATAAGAGGGAGGTGAAAAAAGGAGTGCAGAAGGAATTAAAGAAGAAATGGGAAGAGGAAGAGGGGTACAGAGCAATGCAAGGGCATTGTGAAAGGGAGGAAGAGAGAAGTGGGAAAAGGATCTTATATGGAACTCCATGCCAAATGGGAGAGAGCAACACTAGTTGCTTCAACTCTAGTTGAAGCTGGAAGGGATCTAGATCCCCAGATGCTTTATCTGGTTCTATTACAGCCCCTGTGGTATCTTTCAGAATCTTAACACTCTTCAGAGCACAGTAAATAACCTCTGTTCTGTACCATACCAGATCTCTGTATTTGCAGTTATCATTCGCTCCCTGGACATGCAAATATGTATAGCACTGGGCAATATCCAGTGATAGCAAGACTTGTTTACAGGCAAGTTCTGGCCTTGAGAGCCACACTGGAGTTGATTATCTCCTGAACATATTAATTTTTCTATTTTAAAGTTAATGAGGGTACACAAAGATATACACTCACCTCATAATACTGGGGCTGGGGTAAAGATGGAATAAATTATAAATTCTATAATATAACATCTATGGGAAAATTCCATAATGGAAAAAAAATGGTTGCCTTTAGTGGCGAGGGATATAAAACTTAGCATTTTATTCATCATGTGTAGTTTATAGGAGAAACTACAATCTGCTAAATTTTTAAACACTGGTTAGTTGTAGAAGAGTAAGGAGAAAGAGAAAATTTATCTCAAGTAAGTGAGTTAACTGCTGACTTAGCTGGATGATAACCTGAATAATTCTAGGATTCAGTTATTTTTAGAGAACTTATGAAGAAAGCTTTCCTGGATCCCATTTACATAAGAGTCTGGGAAGCTTCCCTGAATAGAAGTCATTCTGTGAGAACACAAATTCAATTTGTACAACATCCTACAAGGTAAGTAGTTGGCCAATATTGGGATGTTCTTGCTTGAGTCTTGGGGCAAAAAGTCTGCAATAAAAGCACAGGTAAAACTTTTTTAGTCTGATACTGAGAAAGCAAAGTATACAACAAAAAATGGTTGCAAGCATCTTCTGTGCAAGAAGTGGCAATACTGGTAGAATTTGCTTTAGAAGAATTGTATCCAAAGTAGCCAACAACAAGTCTCAGTTATGGACAAGCAGCAGGGGGTGGGGGTGGGGTCAGTGATGCCAGCACCTTTGATGGGGTTTGGCAAAAATAGTTGCTTTCTTGCATCACTGAAACAAAATGGATCACTACAGAATGTTGGCAGGAGAGAGGAATAAAATGGTAGCACTAAAGGGAAATTAAAAGTTCACATCTAGAAGATTTAAAGTCTTAAGCACCATTCCATGGAGAAGAGTAGATATATAGATATAGATATATTCCCTTATTTCACGTAAGTAAATGAAAACCAGAGGAAGACTAGTATACAATAGACAATAGATAATGTTAAAAATGACATTTTTGGATAATAATGTAAAATAAATATTAGTTGGCAGCATATAGGAAAGAATTTGTTAAAAATTTGTAAACAATAAAGCATCATTGAGTGGTGGCATTTCTTGTATATCTGATATATTTCTCCAAAACAGACAAGCTTTTCACTTAATGTTAGAATTCCTGAGGCTTTTTTTTTTCCTTTTTCCTCTTCACTCTTTCTGTCAGGAAATGCATCCATATCTTTGTCTCATTTTCCGTCTGTTTTATGACTTTAAAATGCATGTCTTTATTCCTGATTTCTCTTCTGGGCTCCAGACCCATATAGGTGAATATCTATATTTCAGATATCTAAAAAGTATCATAAGATGATATGTGGGAAATTAAGATCTCTCCCGTACCGTAAACATAGCCATCTTCTAATGTTTCTTCCTTCAGTTATCGATGTCACCATATTTCCTGTGGTTTATGTTATGAACCCACAAGTCACTTTTGGTGCCTCTATCACTTTCATCCATTGCGAACTCCCTCAGTACCTAATATTTAAAACCCATTAACAAGTCCATACCATTTTTTGGATAAAGACTAAAATCTTTAACCCAGCATGCCAAGACCTTGCACTGTCTGGCCCCTGACAAATTTTCAACACTTACCACCACCTGCTCATTATCTGCTTGCTCCAGACATTCTGGCTTTCTTTCAGAGCCTTAGATTCAATACTTTGCTCTCTACTCCAAGAATTCTGCTCAGGCTTCCTCTTCTGCTCAGAACACTCTCCCCTTCCCCAGACCCACCTTCGTCTCCTCCATGCTTCTATTCCCAATTCACTCTAACTTCTCTGTAAGTTCTTGGTATTAGAATAAATATTCCTTGAACCTCCCATTCTAAGCTAAATACTTTAACACACACTTTCAGAGGATAACATAACTTTCTTCTCAAATACTTACACGAGTGTGAATTATACATCTCTTAACGTAATTATTGGTTTAATATGTGTCTTCCCCATGAGACTGTATGCTCCACAAGGGCAAAGATGTCCTCTGGTCTTTAAGCAGTGAACCCCCAGTATTGTCTAAAACTATTTTTTAATGTTTATTTGTTTATTTTGAGAGAAAAAGATAGAGATTTAGTGGAGGAGGGGCAGAGAGAGAGGGAGACACAGAATCCCAAGCTAGGTTCCTCAGCTGTTAGAACAGAGCCTGATGTGGGGCTCAAACTCACGAACCATGAGATCATGACCTGAGCCGAAATCAAGAGTCAGATGTTTAACCAACTAAACCACCCAGGTGCCCACCTAAAACAATTTTATATGTAAGTTACAGACAGATATCACTGAAACGACTTTGTATTAGTCCTCACAGCAACTAGAGTAGTGTACAAATAGGAAATAGATGCTCTTTTTCTGTCTTTGAAACGGGGATGTACACATAGTAGAACTTTCAGCATAATCCATTCCCATAGAACTTGGTGGCTTTCCTTTATTCCTCTCTGTGAACCAAACACCTTGTTCTCTGCTTTGTAGATTTATAGATTTCTTGAGCCATTCAAATGAGATACGCACATATGGTGATTTGAACGGTTCTCAGAAATTCTTAAGATTCAGGCAAGTACTACTTCTGATGAGCAATCCATAAGCAAGACGCAGGCAGCCATTGATGATGGCTGTCACTAGGCACAAACCAGGACAGCTATCATGGCGCTTCAGAATAAGCTAAACGCAGTACCAGCTTCCATGACATTGGACAGTCTACAGATGTCTTACAGATATGGTAATTTTGCTCAATGTCCTAATACTGAGTGAAAATGCAGAGAAACCACTTATTGCTGACTTTGCCCACATTGTCACTCAAATTCAGTACCTTTATTGCCAGCCCCACTGACCACACAATCTTTCTTGCCCCCTCCTAGGCTAGATGATGCTTGCCTACTCTTCCTGGGGTCAGTGTGGTATTCATCTTATTCTACACTAATTTCAAATCTATTCTGAGATTTTGACTTTTTATTTTTTTTTTTTTAGTTTTCTAATGTTTATTTATATCCGAGAGAGAGAGAAAGACAGAGGGCAAGCGGGGGAGGGGCAGAAAGAGAGGGAGACACAGAATCTGAAGCAGGCTCCAGGCTCTGAGTCATCAGCACTGCAAGATCATGACCTGAGCCAAAGTTGGACGCTCAACTGATTGAGCCACCCAGGCATCCTTGACTTTTTTTTTCCCAAGGGCATTTTTCCCTATATTCAAATACTTGTTTTTTTTTTTAAATGAAGAGTTTGACTTTCAGAATGATTGAATTGATGTGGTTTTCAGAGCCTACTTTGGAATTCTATTTTATTTTTATTTTACTTTATTTTTTTAATTTTTTAAAACATGTTTATTCATGTATTTTGAGAGAGAATAGAGCAGAAGCAGGGTGGGGTGGGGGAGGAGGGAGGAGCAGAGAGAGAGGGAGAGAGAGAATCCCAAGCAGGCTGTGCACTATCAGTGCATAGCCTGACGTGGGGCTGGGTTCTCAGGAACCATGAGATCACGACCTGAGCCAAAATCAAGAGTCCAATGCCTAACCAACTGAAGGCACCCAGGCATCCTTGCTTTGGACTTCTAAAACACAATATTGACTAGATCTTTCTCTTCACATTCCTGCCATACAAATTGCATTCTCCTGCGGATGATGTGTCTGTTATCGCACAGGGAAAGAAAAGTACATTCTTGAGGATTATAGTGTATAATCTCGCTACACATGCTAATTAAGTGCCTCCTGTGTGCCAGGAGAATGGGACATGAATCTCAGTAATTCCCTCTCAATGAGTTTGTTCTCCTTCACTAACATGGTCAACAAGGAAATACTTGTGTGAATCACTGGAAAAGTGAAAGCAGCCAGCCACACGTGTCACTTACAGCATGAATAAATTGAATGTATTAAAAGAACATTCCTCCAAAGAGAATCTAAAGACCATTTAAGTTACCATAAACAGGAATAACTATAATCGTCAAGAACATTACATTTAGATTATGGGGTGGCATGCTTTGTGATGTTTTTGTGTTAGCTTCATTTTAAGCTTCGTTTTATCTTCCTGGCTTTGTTGTTTCGTATTGTTTCATGTCTCACCTATAGCCAATTAAGTATGTTCTGTATTATTGTAATATATAGATTTCTTTTATATATATTTGGAACAAGATAGCATATAAATAAATAGGCCTTTGATGCATAAGTAGGTCATTTTAGAAAAAGTTAAAGATACACACATTCATGCTATTGTAAGAATGGAAAAGCAGATCAGTACCAAGTCTAATCCAACAAAGCTTGGCATATCTTAACCGAGTAATTATTGTCCCTGGAGGGTCTTTATATCTTTTCATAAAGTATATTCTCAACCCAAAGTTCTTGGTACGCATATAAAGCAGACATGGACTAATTCACATGGACACAACTTCACTATTCACACATGAAACAAGTTGGTAAGAATGTCTCCACATTGGAAACACAGCAAGCATTGCAGCTATGAGAATAACTATTTGGATAGGAGCTGAGGTCATGGAGGTGAAACAGTTGCTGATATCAGATCATCAAGAAGAGAGACAACAATGTAGGGAATGTACAGAAATAATAAAATGATATCCCTAGACTGCTGGCCAGGAAGATGCATACCATGAGAAAAGTACAAAAAAACAAGTAGAGAGAAGACTAGAATCTCTATTCCTATATGTAGAATTAAATGGTGGGAGATACAGCACGGGGTTAAAAAACAGAAAATGAATAGTCACTGAAAATATTTTAAGCCTGTCTTGGCTCATACTGCTCTAACAAAATACTATAGACTGAGTGACCTAAATGACATCCATTTCTCACAGTTCTGGGAGCTGTAAAGTCCAAGATCAAGGTGCCGACAAATTCAGTTCTTGGTAAGGGTCCTCTTCTTGGCTTACAGAAGGCTGCCTCCTCATGTATCCTCACATGGCAGAGAGAGGAAGCCCGGGTGTCTCTTTCTTTTCTTATAAGGGCACTAATCCCATGAGGGGGGGGCTCCACCTAAGGATTTCATCTAATTACTCTCCGGAGGCCACACATCCTAATGCAATTACACTGGGGATTGGGGATTCAACAAAATCATTAGGGGCATGAGATTTCAGTTCCATAACAAAACATGTTGCAAGAAAATGAGGGGAAGATAATGCAATCAGAGGAGAACCCTTGAGACATTAACAGAAATGAACATGGGAGAAATGCCGAAACTAGGTAACATGTAGGATACCGACAGTACGTGCTTTCAAAGGATCAAAGACCCGCGAACACAATGAAGTCTTTCAGTTTGCCGAGAGTTCAAGAATGAGAACAATATTTTTGAACCTAGACTTCTAGAGGGCATCAAAGCTGACTTCAGCAACAGTAATTTCCCTGGAGTGATGCAGGAAGTAGCCAAACTGAACAAAATTTGTAACTGTGGAAGAAATTCAGCAACACAGAGAAGAAAGATAGAAAATGGAGAAAAGTATTATTCACTGAGTGGCACCTACGTGACAAGTTCTGTGCTAGATGCCCTGCTTGTGTGTTCTCATTCATGCCTCCAATATCGTAGCAATACTAAGGGGGTGGAATAAAACAAAAACATCTAGGGGTGCTTGGGTGGCTCAGTTGGTTAAGCATTCAACTTCAGCTCAGGTCACGATCTCAGGGTTCATGAATTCGAGCCTGTCAGCCCAGAGCCAGTTTTGGATCCTGTCTCCCTCTCTCTCTGCCCCTCCTCTGCTCACACTCTCTCTCTCAAAAATAAATAAAAATTTTTTAAAAATCTATAAAGTAGGAGACATTAGGAATGTCCCCAATCAGGAAATGTTCTTATCATTTAAAAGAAATTATCAGACAAACCAGGCTGACAGTTTACAAAACAACTGACCTAGAATCTTTAAAAATTCTAAGGTTATAAAAGAAAAAGATGGAGAAATGGTTCCAGAATAACAAAAATTTAAAGGAACACAGCAGCTAATGGTATTAGAGTGTTATATGAAAGTTAAATAACAATACTGGTATTTTCCTAGATTATGTGATACCAGTAGTATTTCTCAACTTTTTAAAATTTGTCATTTGTATGATTTCCTCTTATTTCTAAATAAATATTCATTCACATGTTTTACTTTGTAATGCTGTATTCTTTTCCTTCTATGGGGCCCCTAAAAATGTGAGAGCTTCAATTCCCCTACCCCAAGACTTAACCTTCTCCTAGAAAAGGAATAAAATAATATAATAAAAGAAGAAACATTTTTATAGAATAGGCATGTGCTATAGTAAAGAAAAGAAATGGGGGTGTTCATCTAGAACATGCATTTATTCCTATTCCTATTCCTATTCCTATTCCTATTCCTATTCCTATTCCTATTTTGGCTGAAGTGATTCTAGACCTTTAGATGGGTATAATTGACCTCCAATCTTGAAGATCAATACACAATATTTACATGATTAGTTAATGTGTACAGGGAACTTGGACGTACAGTAAAAAATCACTTACCTGTATTATTGGAGAGTAGTTTTACAGAATGGTGTTTTTCACTTAACCAGAAGGAATCATTAGGATTCTACTGAAATGTTTAAATTGTGACAGAAAAGAACTAATTTAAGGACTGCAGAAGTTAAAATGCACAACTTTAAAGCAGGATTACCCCAGATATTTGCATTTAATTTTCTAGGCTCCCTTTTCATCCTGTTCATCTGGTATTAGCCAATTCTGTGATGACAATGTGGGCTTGTATACCTACAGGCCCCAGGCAGAGATTTAGGTACACAATATTTAAAAAAAGAGAAGTTTTCATCAGTGAGTACAACTATTAGCTTTCCTCTTTTATACAAGTAATCAAAAGAAGATTGGGCTTTCTTTTATTGTCAGCTGCTCTTTAAAAATCAGCACACATAGTTTTTAATCATTTTAGAGCTACTACTGCTCAGTCATTTTTTTGTCCATTTGGATTCTGGACTGATATTTTGGTGCTATTGTCGTAAAAACTAGGCAGTATTTATTATTCAGTGACAGAATTATATATTACAGATTATATGAAAGTATATATATAATAGATTTTATTCAATTATGTGTTTTATGTATACAGACTTCTGTGTTCTGCCCGAGTAAATGGATACTTTGAGTTTCAATAGCCACATCAATGGTTTAGAATAACATGTGAGCCCCCAGAAGATACTATTACACAATATTGTGTCTTATTCACCTGCAGAAGTGTTGAAAAGATTTGAGCACAGTTTCTAAGTAACAGTCACTCATTCTCTTAAATACATGGAGCTAAACTTTAAATTCATCAGTTACTCCATGAATGTTGTCTTGTTTAAAGAATGTCTTGCTCCTGGCTTTTCCCCTGAGTAAATAAGATACCAAGGGGGTATTAGTACATTTATTTGTGACATCAGCCATCAAACTCACCAACAAACTGTGACTATAAAGCAAGAGATGGGCCTTTCAAAAAGAGCATTAAAAGCCTGTCAAAATTCCATTAAGTACTGATTCCTCTGGGAGGGCTGCCTTCTTAGCATCCACTCTCTGACACTGATTAGAAGCATGGAATCCAAGGGCAGCTCACTGTTAGTTAGCCCCAAAATTGAACTCTGGAAAGAGATACACAGCATCTGGCTGAATTCTGTCAGAAATTCTTTCAGAGCAGGGCCAGAAAGAAAGATTCTGTACCTTATTTCTGTGGCCAACACACTGTTAATTTCTAATCTGGTACAAAGATCTGATTAGTCAATGAACATATTTTGTTGATAAAAGTTCCAGAAAACAATTAAAATGCAAACTACTTTGTTTTGGAAACTATTGATGCTGTCTAAAAGACTTGCATCTGGCACCCTAAACATTTCAGCTATCATCAGACTCCGCATGTCCCAGTTTTGGCCATCCCAGTTCATGATTATTCTCAAAATTTTGGAAATAACCAAAAGACTAATTAGGTCATTTGTAGCTTGGCTTCGGTGCTAGGTCCAGGATCCCAGCTGGAAGTGAAGGCACTTAGGAGAGCAATCACCATGTCTAACACTGCTGCCTGGCTTTGGGGATGATTGACATTTCAAGAGCTGAACAAGCTTAACATTGAATGAAATGCATTGAGGCAGAGCTGACACTAGGAAATGAACACATTTGTTCTACAAATATTTGCCAGCCATTTGCTGTGCTTCCCATTGTTCTAGATGCTGGAGATAGAAAGGTAAAGATGAAATAGTCCTGCCCCCCAAAGCCATAGCCTATGGATTCAGACAAATATGAGATTTACAAGATAGTATGAAAATGTCACAACTGAGGCAGAAGAAGAAGAAGAAGAAGAAGAAGAAGAAGAAGAAGAAGACGACTAGAATATAGAGTAGGAGCATAAAATTTGTTTTCAAGAGAAAAAAAAGAGGAAGGTTTTGTGGAGGGAGAAATATCATTAGGGGTAGGAGGTGGCTAGGAAGGAACAGTCCATTTAAGAAGCATAACAATGGAAAACATGGGAAACATGGAAAACTCTGGGAAATCAGAATGTTTAGAGTATGGTGCCCAAGCATCTTACCATGGCTCTTAATGCTCTGCATTATTCTCACATTTTTAGCATCCTTGAGCTGTTCACTGTTCTTGAGTTGCTCAGGTCTTTGTTCACATCCTCCAAACTTCATGCTCTTTCCTGGATCAGAGTCTTTGCCCACATGGTTCTGCCATGATTGAGTCGATCTTATCCTTCATCTCAGCTTATGTACTACCCCTGCAAAGACATATTTAAGTGGTAACATCTCCCTTACATTACTCTCCATCATGGCAACCTGGAGAATCGCTGTATTACTAGGCATCTCATTTTGCAATTGCTTTTTTGGGGGGATTTACTTGTTTATTGACCATTTAATGAAAATCTCTCTCTGAAACTTGGCCATTTTGCTTTCTTTCATACCTTTAACTTAGTAGTATTTAGATAAGTTTTGAAGACTGATTTAATGGTCCCAGATGAAAGTGATCTAATGTTTTATTAAGTCTGATATAGATGACACTCTGGTTGTATAGTTGACTTAATATTACGTGCATTTCATCATTCACTATAACAAATAAGAATGAGGGGTTCCCTGAAACTTTATCAGTTTTTTTAATATCTAGATAAGCATGAAGAGAAAGTTATAAGACTCTTGGTTATTTTTAATTTCTTTTTAGGATACAATGTATATACCATGTAAGTGTGGCATGTGACCAGAATTCCATAACAAGTTAGCTATAGAGCTCTGGTTTGAAAGCAAAATACTTGTATGTAGACTTTGGTTTGACCTTAGACCAGGTTTGGTTTCTCTTTATCCCTCTTTGCTTAGTATCTCCCAGATTCGTCAGATACAAGGAAAATAAATGTGTTTCTTAAAGCCTTCCTAATTCAAAGAAGTTCTTTTTGCATTGCAAATTGTAAGTTCTTTGTATAACCATACAATACAAGCTGGTGCCTAAAGAGCTGTACAGAACTATGTATTTATAAATCTTATTGTCTCATAAAAATTCAGAAGTCCTTAAGTGTGATTCAAAAACAAGTAATCAAGAAAGAAACTTTAAGTCAATACTAAGAAAAAGTGACATAGCAAGAGACTAACAACAAAAAAAAAGGTAAAATTTGACCTACCACACTAAAATAAGATAAAATTGAGAACATCTGAAGGATGATAATACTCCTAATAGGTTTAGATTATTAGAAATCTTCCGTTAACAAGCGATATTCACTCATTTTTTTTTACTTGGGCTTATATGATCCATAAAATTGGCATCTGCTTTCTGTAAGCTAAAAAGAAGACATCATGGTATTAAAGTGTTATGACTATGCACTTTTGATGTTCTATGACCTTATTATAATATTTTAATTCTGAAAGGTAATTTATTTTTATTTACTTCTATTATTTATACATTATTGATTTCACTTGTCAAGAGTAAGTTCATTGACAGAAATCTTTACAGGATGGCTGAGCACTTCCTAAAGAACACAACCTAAAGTTTATCCTACACTTCTAATACAGTGTACACACAGAGAAGATTGTAGCTACATGTCTAAATGCCTTTTTTCAGGGACAAAATATCATAAGACAGTTTTATGTGGAGAGAAGAAAATGAGCTATTGAAGCAGTAAGCCAGCCACATCACCCTTCTCTACAAACAATCCACATTTTATTGTCTATTCAAATATCTATAGGAATAGTAACCTGAATTGGGGCTCATGATCTATTTTCTTGTTGCACTTACTTTCTGGCTTTTTATAGTGAAATATAAACTTTTAATTTCACTTACTGAATAACCACCTTCTAACTATTTTTAAGAAAAACATAATTTGCCAAAAATATTAAGCAAGAAAGTGGTTTTTATTGGATATTATTTCTAATCATTGATTATTATATTTAAAAGACATTAGGCAATCAACTAATAATATGGTTTGGGTGGGAGGTAAGAATCTCATGGTGTTTCTAAAGCCTGTATCATGAATTTATTTCCATGCCACAGTAAAATGTTATGGTCGCTGAATACTTACAACTGTTAGAGTGGAATTTAAAGGGGCAGAATGCAACAGCTGGACAAAGGTCTTCTCTGTGAAGTCTAAACCCTACTCTTTTCCCTGAAAGTGAGGCAGAGTCAAACCACCGCAGTGTTTCATTTTGTAGACAGTCTCCCTTCATCCATGGGGGATATGTTGCAAGATCCCCCTATGGATGCCTGGAACCATGGATAGTACTGAACCCTATGTATGTTATGCTTTCTCCTATACATATATACCTATGATAAAGTTTAACTCATAAGTTATAATCAGTAAGATATGAACAATAATAACTAATAGTAAAAATAGAAAAAAATTATAACAATATACTGTAAGGGAAGTTATGTGAATGTGGTCTCTCTCTCTCTCTCTCTCTCTCTCTCTCTCTCTCTCTCTTTTTCTCTCTCCAAGTATCTTATTGTACTGTACTCACCCTTGTTGTTATGATGTGAGATGATAAAATGCCTACATGATGAGCTGAAATTAGATAAATGATGTAGTCATTGTGATGTAGTGTTAGGCTGTTATTTACCTTGTGACAACATGTCAGAAGGAGGATCATCTGCCTCTGGACCCTCAAGTGCCTAAGAGTAATTGAAATTTCATGCAGAAAGCAAAACAGTAGATCAGAGGAAGGGCTGGGGACATCTGGGTGGCTCAGTCAGTTAAGCATCTGACTCTTGATTTTGACTCAGGTCAGGATCTTAGGATTCTTGAGATCCAGCCCTGCATCAGACCCTGCGTTGAGCTTAATAGACTCTCTCCCTCTTTCTCTGCCCCTCCTCTACTTGTGTTCTTGCTCTCTCTCTCAAACAACAACAACAACAACAAAAGGTGGGGAGGGACGGAGGGAGGGCTATGTTCTGCGGTCACTTCACTTCTCAGCTTTCCGGCCAGCAGAATACAATCACACATCCACATGCATGCTGGCAAAATTCTCTGAAGAAACAACTGATACACTTCCACTGCTTTCACAACTGTTGGGTGTAGATGGTGGAGTGCTGAGATGGTACACTGGTGGAACACAAAACAGCTTCCTTTTAAAACCAAAGGGAGCATTTAATACCAGTATTTATGTATTGCTTCATATGTATTCTTCTCTTACCTCCTTCAATTACCACTACTCCCTAACACACAACACACACACACACATACACACTATTATTTTGCGATCCGTTTCAGGTTCCATGAATCAGAATTTTAATAGGTTCAGCTGAAGGAATCTGACATTCTGACATTTTATTAAGGAAATAAAAGTTGGGAAATCCACTGCTCCAAGCTTTTAAGAGACAATAGGCTATCTGCCCATATCATTTTAAGAATCTTAATGATTCTTAAAGGCTTATTTACTAGCAGATACAGAAGGAAAGCATTATCTTACTTTCCAAGTTAAGCCCTGAGAATATTCTAAAATTTATATAATCAGTGAATAACTGCAACAATTTAAACCATGACAGAACCAAATTTATTATCTAATCTTAATAATAGTGCTACATATATTGACATTATGAAAGTTTTCCCAAAGTAATAAGATGTTTAATCACATATTTTTTAAGTTGTCAGAAATGTGAATGATTATGTCTGTCCTAGCTACTAACATCTAACAACTGATAAGTGTATGCAATGTTTTATTTTGCACAATTAAATGTGATCCCATCCGTATGTGTATCCACTATCCACCACCAATGCAATATTCCTAAATGAGCAACATTAAAATATCTTTTGAAAAATTTTAACATCACAAAGTTCATTCTATTTATGACTACACATGTTTTGAGTGAGTACAGAAATAGCCTCTAGCAGAGATTCAAGGTTTCATAAAACACAGAGCAAATGGGGAAATGGTTTTAAATTTACTTGCTTTGACTTGATTTAGATAAATAGGGTAGATTAAAAAATTAACAAAAGGTGACTTTTATGTTTATGTGAATTGGCAGGAGAGGTGAAAGTTAACTGACCTGTTTAACCTCCTTTCTGAAATAGACTGATAACATGTTGTAGTTGAATTAACACTTGGCAACCACAAGAGGCTCAGAAACACAGGGTGAGTTGAGCTTTTAATTTCAAAAAAGCAACTGGTACTGCAAAAACAAACTCTTTTCAGCTTTTAAATTTAGAACATATAAAAGATTAAGAAATGAAAAATATACATTTTATAGAAAGAGAGCAAAAAATTGCCTTCAGAACTAGTCTGCCTTAAAGCAAACTGGGTAACCCTTCAAAAAAAAAAAAAGAACCAGATAATAATTCTTACGAATTGTGATGAATCAAATAAGGTTTTTTTTTTATATTTTATGTATTTGTATAATGTATTTTATATTTGTATACTGCTACTTGATTATATACATTTCCTGTTAGTGAACTTGAGTGTTAAAAGAATTGTCATAATATATTCACCATTGTTCCTTGCTTGTTTTTGTTTTCTGTTTGTACAGCTGGGGAAGATGACAGAGCAAAATAAAGTCATTTAGAAATTGAGTAAAGCAGGGTGCCTGGGTGGCTCAGTCGGTTAAGCGGCTGACTTCGGCTCAGGTTGTGATCTCATGCTCCGTGAGTTCAAGCTCCGCGTTGGGCTCTGTGCTGACATCTCGGAGCCTGAAGCCTACTTCAGATTCTGTGTCCTCCCTCTCTCTCTGCCCTTCCCCTACTCATGCTCTGTCACTCTCAAAAATAAATAAACATTAAAAAAAAAGAAAATCAGTAAAGACACTAACAATAGAATACTCTTTACTTAGAGGTTTTTGTTTTGTTTTGTTTTGCTTACTAATCCCTAAAAGGAGTCAAATTTTGAAAAATACGCAATTTAATTAAAGTGTAAAAACTGAATTTTTTGCTCTGAATTCTAAAATATTAGGTATGACAAAGATTAGCTGTGATGCATGAATTTTCAAAGTCATGTGACAAAGGAATTATTGAGAAGCGCTAAATTACAGCAGAAAAAAAACGCCCAACTTGAGAATGATTTTGGCTTCATGCCCCAAGATTATGAAGATTTCTAGCAAAGTCTCTCAGTAGCCAATCTGATCAGCTCACTCTAGGTTTAGAGGATATATTTCGGTGCCATCAACTTTGATCCCAAGACCTCCTCCTTTGAATACAAAGTAAATCAGTCTCTCCATTGATCCCATATTTTGTACCTTTCCAGGAGACTCTCTCCTTCTAGAATTTGTAGAGCATTAGATTATATACCCAAGGAGTCATAGAAAAATCAAGACCAAGACCAGCTCACTCAGAACTGCCCTTCGTACTCTGCAGAGGCCATTCCTCTGTTTCCTTCTATTTCCTACTTAGGATCACCATTCAGGCTAATGTTCAGGCTACCACTGAATTGCCCCAGATAATGGTGTCATCTCCGTTGTCTGAAAATGTCTCCTTTATTTTTATTTTGCTTCTGTACAGCAGAGCTTCAAATTAGTACAGACTTTCAGAATCTCACACACAATTTTATCCCCACAGCATATACCTACTTCCAGAAAGTTTAGGTGAAGATTGCCACACAATATCAGGAGCCTCAGGTCGAGTAATTAAAACTGCCTCATTGTGTAGTATCTCACATGTTCCAAGGTAGAATTTTCTCTACCTACACAATCTTGCCACCTACCTCCATTCTTTTTTTTAAACCTTCTTCAAAGTTTATTTATTTTGAGAGAGAGAGAGAAAGAGAGAGAGCACACGAGCGGGGGAGGAACAGAGAGAGAGAGAGAGAGAGAGAGAGAATCCCAAGCAGATTCCATGCTGTCTGCACAGAGCCAGTCGTGGGACTAGAGCCCACAAACCAAACTGTGAGATCATAACCTGAGCTGAAATCAAGAGTTGGATGCTTAACCAACTAGGTCACCCAGGTGCCCCCATTTTTCTATCTCAGTCTATTTACCTTACAAGTCTACACATATCACTTTCCTATGAGGCATTTCAATTTCCATGTAAATCAGAAGATAAACATACTTGAGGTGTCAGGAGAATAGGGGAGAGCAAGGAATTACCTATTTCTATAAGCCATGCTTAACATTCAACTACCCCAGCACAAAAGAACTTAAAAAAGTTGCTACAATGTACAGACAATTATTGACAAATGAGTGTTAGCAACTCAACTAGACCTGTGTTGTTGTATACACAATTTCATAATATCTTAGGAAAGAAAATAGTTATCTTTCCCAAAAATTCACCTGGAAATTATTTTCACGGTACAATGCCATGACCATGATTTTGATCATCTTCTCCAACAATGACCTCAATGAGAACAACAAGCTTACAGGCTTTTCTTATAGACTGTTCTTTCCTCTATGGTACTAATATTTCACATGTATTTTAGGGTGCTCTGCTCTTTGCAGCATTCCACCTGGAGTAGAGTGGACATTTGCAGTAAATATTTGTGGAATAAATAAATAAACTCTGTCAGTTTGCTAGGTATGTCACAACAAAATACCACATACCGGGATGCTTAAGCAACAGATGTTTATTTTCTCACAGTTCTGGAGGCTAGAAGTTCAAAATCAAGATGCTGGCAGGGTTAGTTTCTCTTGAAGACCTGTCTCCTTGGTTTGTAGCAGGCTGCTCACCGTGTATTCACGTGGTCTTTTCTCTGTGCAAATATCACTGGTGTTTCATTGTGAATCAAAATTTTTTCTTCCGATAACACCAGTCAGGTTGGATTAGAACCCACCCTAATAGATTCATTTTAACTTAATCACTTGTTTACAGGCCCTATCTCCAATTACAGTAACGTTCTGAGATACTGAGGGTTGGGGGTGCAACACAGGGGTTTTAGGAGGCCACAATTGATCCCTTAACATGAACTACATACAATATGAGAAGCAAATGCTAACTCACGCATATAATTTCATGACTATCTGTTTAGTCGATATGCAGGCATATTTTACAAGAAATCTATTTCAACAGAAAAGAAATTCAGGAAATACAATGAATTTTAATGTGAAAAAGGCAAAAACTTAGTTCAAATGCCGATGTTCGGGCAAGGAAACTAGTTAACGGTATGCAGCAGTTCTCATAAGAACCCTTTACAAGTATATTAAGTGAGTAATCCTCAGAGAAATTGTGAAGAATGAAGAGTGCCAGATAAAAGGGGAAAGTGAAAACAAAACTCTAGGGTGTCTAAACCCAAGGGCCACATTTATAGTTCAGCACTTAATTATATAGACGGGTTAAAAAAAATTCACAAAAGCATTCTGAAAGAGAAGCAAAATCCTGCAGTGGTAAAAAGCCTACCTGTGCCTGAATCCTTGTCCTGCTATATCCTGGCTGTGATTTGGACAGATTATTTACTCTTTCTGAAACCATTCCTCTTCACTAAAACAAATAATGATTGGAAATTAAGGGAAGACGTTAAGGAAAGGGCCTGCACAGTGGCAAGAAAACAATGAATATTCAATGAATGACAAGGAAAAAGAAGGATGTAAATTAAACAGAATGGTAAATATTCAATTATCCCATGCTAACAGATGACTATGGACATGTGGTTCATTTGGCACATATGTAGCAGTGATACAGAGATACAGCAGACTGAATCATCGTCATCTTCAGCAGCAGCAACAACCATTATGTAATTTATATTATTGAAGATTTGTTCTGTAACACAAAAATATGCTTGAAGTTTTATACGCATGATCTAATTTAATGCCCCCTCTACACACACACACATACACACACACCTTATGAGGTGGTTACCACCGTTATCCACATAGCAAAAATGAAGGAAAGCGATTTTCCCAGTGTCATGCACTGACCTGTAACTTAAGTCTTCATGATTCCACACGCTGAACTTTGGCCCAGCATAGTTACTGCAATAATATTCAGATTGAGTCAAGAGAAGCCAACTGCAAAGTATGTTAATGAGATTATTAAAAATGTCCAGGGTACGGGCGCCTTGGTAGCTCAGTTGGTAAAGCGTCTGACTTCAGCTCAGGTCATGATGTCATAGTACGTGGGTTGGAGGCCCTCGTCAGGCTCTGTGCTGACAGCTCAGAGCCTGGAGGCTGCTTTGGATTCTGTGTGTCCCTCTCTCTCTGCCGCTCCCCCGCTTGTGCTCTCTCTCTGTCTCTCAAAAAACAAATAAATGTTAAAAATTTTTAAAAAATAAAGAATCTTCAGATTAATAAAGAGATAGTTAATTGAAAAGAATCCATGTACTTTCTTCTTGCCTGCATTGGTCACTGACATAGAAAGAAAAGATGCTTGGAACAGCATGAATGATCTTGTCAATTGTCACCATGACAGTAAAGCCAAGAGCTTCTCAGAGGCGTTGAATTCAACAACTCTGAAACAACAGGTGTTACCAGTTCTTGTTATAATTCTTGAATTAATAGTCCTTATTGTTTAAGCCATGTTTAATTGAGCTTTCTCTTACAGAGAGCTAAAAAACTTCCCTGAATGACCCAAGTTTGCTTCTATGTTAAAGATGTTAACTAATCAAAAATGAAATAACTGTGATAACTCTTTGTATTGATTGATTTTTGTCTCCAGTTTACAGACAGACTTTCTATATTCCTTCCTGGGGAAAAGCATACTATAATTTTAGAGTAGAGAATATGGAAAATTGTTCCAACACAAAAACTATTTTTATATAAGATTGAATTAGCAAAAAGGCCCTAAGCAAAAATGAAAAATTTTAGCAAAAATAATTTCACACATGATGTGAAAATTTTCCATGCAGCTCTAATTATGAGTATATTGCCCATAAAACAATTATCATTTTCCGTTTTCAGATCAATACCATGCCAAAAACAAGAAGAAAGAACACCTCTTGCCATAATTTCACAGTTTTGCTAACAAGAAATTCATTTAGTTTTGTGTATAGTGTTTCATAATCATTAATATGAGAATTCACTTTATCTTTCTGCAGAAATTGTCATACAATGTATTCTCAGGGCAGACTATTCAGAATTTGAAGGCTTGGTTGCCTATGAACCGTGTGTAATGCTACTGCTGATACTCTCCCTGGTACTTATTATCCCTGAAACACTTTCTGAAGTTTCCAAGCTATCATCACAGAATGACTTGACACCATGGCCTCTGAATCATCATTGAAATTTCTTTTAAGGGCAATAAAAAGAACAAGAGAAAACATTCCAAAGACAAAAAAACCACTCATTTTCCTCTAAGAGGTTTAAAACTATCACAGATTCTCAAGCAGAACTGGGCATACACAAATATATAAGAGCAGAAATGCATCATGGATTTGAAGTGTACATGCACCCACAGCTAAACAAAGATTTTTTTTATGTATATAGTTAATATACATTAGAGTATCTTCATAACTTACCATTTTCAAAAATGGTAGACTTTATTTTTCCCCTCAAACCCTTCACAAACCGTATGTATTATGGTATGCTATAATATCCCTAAAGATAGGTAATGTTACATGTTAACCTGTCTGTGACAGAGGTCTTAGATGTTTAGGATATAGTCTTTGATATCTCTAAAAGTTTGACAAGTCTTTATCAGGAGAGATTTTCCTATATTCTCTGATTATATTTTTCCTATTATATATTCAAAGGTAATTTCCTTCATGTTAATAATGGCAATACCAGCTGGTAGTTTGAGCAAATGGAGGCCTGCCAATAACCATGTGAATGAGCTTGAAACCTGATCCTTCAGCCCTAGTCAAGTCTTGAGATGAATATAGAGCTAGTTGACAGCTTGACTATAACCTCATAAAAGACCCTGAATCAGAATCTCTCATCTAGGTTGCTCTAGGATCCTGGAACTTCATAAGATGTACAAGATAATAAATATATTAAGCTACTAAGTTCTGAGGAATTTGTTACTCGGTTATAAATAACTTCAGACCAAACAAGAACTATTTCTTTGGTCATCCTAGTTAACCATAAATAAAAAAGGACTTGATGACTGATAATCAGAATTTACTTTCTAGCATTCACAATTCATGGTGAATGGGTATTGGTAAAAAGTGCTTATTTTGGACTTTAGTTTTGATAAGTTTCAATATGTTCTTTTGTTTTTGCACAACAAAGTCCCAAGTTAACAAGGCCTTATATGTCTGCTTGTCCATCTCATTGATTTTCTGCCTATCTATCTATCTATCTATCATCTACCTATCATCTTTTTTATTTCTATCCATCCATCTATCCATGTGCCAATATTTTTCTATCTAGACATTTGGACCATGCAAATCCTACCTGACTATTAGTCAAGATTATTGGGTCTAAAGAGGGAAACATCTTTTTGCATAACTGATTCCATCTTCAAGAGTTTAAATTATTAATGTGCTTTTCATGATATAATGATTCTTTATGGCATTAAGTGGTAAAATCATAGCATACAATCTCAGGCAACGAAAATGAAAAAAAAAAAAAACAGTTAAAGGCAAAAAAACTAAGTAACAATAAAAATGTGGCAAATCCCTTATTGAGGGATGTATATTGTGGGATTTTTGTTAACATAGAAAGTTTGACTTTAACCAAACTACCTTTTATCAAAATTTCCCCTGTTTAGGCAATGTAAAATGATAACTTTAGATTCATTAATGTTAAAAGTGCAGACAATAAAACTCTGACTTTAATTTTGTTTTACAGCTCACATTAACTCTTTCAATTCTGTATTGTAGCATAGAAAACCCACAGGAATTTAACAGCTTAAAATACTAGTAATGTATATATTATATATTATTTCTCATGATTCTGCAACTAAGGCTGGGTATATCTGAGTTTTTTATGTTGTTTGTTTGCTTGTTTGTTTGTTTGTTTTGGTTCAGGTAGTCATAGTATCTGACTTCATCCAAGATGGCTTTATTGTTTAGGATTGGCGCAACAGCTAGGAATTGATAAGGCTTCTCTCTTTTATCATACAGCCTTACTTCTTCACACAGCAATGGTCATCACAGAAGATTTTCTACATAAGGGCTGTCTTCCAAGAGAGAAGAAGGAGAAGCTGTCAATCCTCTTACAGGCTAGATATGAAACTGACAGCTTCATTTTTGCTCAATTCTGTTGGTCAAAGAAAGCTACAAAGCCAGGCCAGATTCAAGGAGAAATGTGATAAACTCCACCTCCTGTTGGGAGGAGCAGCATGGAGGGAGGGCAGGAATTGATGGTGGCTGTCTTCAGAGGTTATCTACTCCAGTTCATCCTGTGGCCAAACAATTCATGATTTTCCACATGCAAAATGCATTCTTTGTGTGTACATACAAATTACATCCTAAGATCTCCAAAACCTCAGCCCATGTGGCATCAGGCTCAGATATTCAATCCAGTGTCTCATTATCCATGTCAGATGCAGAGACACATGAATGCAGTTCCTCAGGATCAGAGACCTATGAAGTAAGACGCTATCTTTCCTCTATACCCAACATACAGTAGTAAAACAGTATATTAGTTTCCAATATCTGCTATAACAAATTATCAGAAACTTATACTATCTCACTGTTCTGGAGATCAGAAGTCCAAAATCAGTTTTATTAGTCTCATCATTTTCATAAAATCAAGGTGTTGGCTGGCCTGCCTTACTTCTTGGAGGCTGGAGGAGAGAATCTGTTCCCTTGTCTTTTCCAGCTTCAAGAGAAACTTGTATTTATTGTCTGCTTGCATTTATTGGCTAGCGGCTTTTCCTCCATCTTCAAGCAGGCAGTGTGACATGTTAAAATCTCTCTCCCTCCACCCCCTTCTCTCTCTCATCTTTCACCAAAACCCCTGCTTCTGTTGTCACACACCCTTTCCTCTGACTCCGACTCTTTTTCCTCCCTTTTAGAGTTGGGCCCATCTGGTTAATTCAGAATAATTTTCACACCTTATGATCCTTAACTTAGTTACATCTGCTAGCCCCTTTTGCCATGTAAAGGAACACAAGCTGCCATACAGTGAATAGTATAACTCCCTTTCAAGCAGGGGAAAGCAGAAGACCTTTGTCAGCCAATAGTCCAGAGTAATTCTAAAATCCAGCAGGGAATATTTCCCAGGTCTGCCCTGCTCCAGAGACAAGGTACACAGTATGTTCCTTGGATAGGATATATATGTGCTCTCTGGAAATGGTTCCACATGGCTCTTGAGTTCTTCCTGCATGCTCTTTGCCCTATCCTCTGAGTTAATTCTCTTTTTCTATAGGAAATGGTTTATGCTTTCAACTAAATAACTTTCTCAGTCTGCTTCCTGCCCATAGAAGTTTTCAGGCCCCAAAATCTTTTTAGCTTTTTTTCTGTCTCTACCTCTTTAAGTCCACATTTGTGGCAATTTTTGCCAATAAAATTCTCTTGAAAACATTGTGGATCTTCTGAATCTTATTGGGTTTATTTCATTAGATCAAAACTATACTCACAGGTCTTTTTGAAGCAGGACCTGTTAATACTTCATTTTGTGAGATATTGTGCTGTGGGTCTATGCTCTTAAGGTTCATGATCTTAAGATGGTTAGAAATACCTTTCTCTAGGGGCATCTGGGTGGCTCAGTCAGTTGAATATCTGACTTCAGCTTAGGTCATAACCTCCTGGTTCGTGTGTAAGAGCCCTGTGTTGGACTCTGTGCTGACAGCTCAGAGCCCGGAGCCTGCTTCCAATTTTGTGTCTCCCTCTCTCTCTGCTCCTCTCCAGCTCGCACTCGTTTCTCTCGCTCTCAAAAATAAACATTAAAAATTTTTAAATAATAAGGGGCGCCAGGGTGGCTCAGTCAGTTGGGTGGTCTGACTTTGGCTCTGGCCATGATCTTGCAGCTCATGAGTTCGAGCCCCATGTCGGGCTCTGTGCTGATGGCTTGGAACCTGGAGCCTCTTCAGATTCTGTGTCTCCCTCTCTCACCGCCCCTCCCCCGCTCACACTCTGTCTCTCTCCCTCAAAAATAAACATTCAAAAATTTTTTTTAAATAAAAATAATAAAAACATTTTTAAATAATAATAAAAAAAGAAATACCTCTCGCTAGGTAAGAGGCTCTAATTTTAGGCACTGCCTTAAATTTTTCTGGAATCTTATCTCCCAATTTGGAACTGATACTGGTTCCATGATTTATTAGCAGCATCTTGGATTTGGTCTTTGTTCTCAGGTCATTTTTTCCTTGAAAATCTTTGGTTGTCTAGAGGAGTTGGTAACATAACTCAGAAAATTCTTGCTTAGTTTCCTTGACTGAAGTATTCCTTCTTTTTTTTTTTTTATGTTTATTTTTTTGAAGGAGAGAGAGACTGAGTGTGAGCGGGGGAGGGGCAGAGAGAGAGGGAGACACAGAATAGGACGCAGGCTCCGGGCTCTGAGCTGTCAGCACAGAGACCGATGCAGGACTCGAACCCACGAACTGTGAGATCTTGACCTGAGCCGAAATCAGACGCTCAACCGACTGAGCCACCCAGGCACCCCGTGAAGTGTTCCTTCTTTATATCATTTTTCTCTTGCAATATGTTATCATAGGCAGCTAAATGAGGTCAAATTTAATTGCAAAATTCTTCCTAGAAATATATGCATCCAGATCCATAATTTCTCCGAGTCCAGTTTTTATTTTCCATACCACTCGAGGTGACAGTCTCACCAGGTGTTTCAACTGGTTCCCTGCATTCCAGTAATGCCTTCCCTTCTGATCTCCAATCTCTTTGCTAGCTTTCATTTCAAAACTAATACCATATGTTTTAAGTTTTTGTCATGATAGTGTCCTACATTAGGTACCATTCCATCCCAGTTGTCTACTACTAGATAAGCACACACAAAACTTAGTTCTATGGGGCATCTGTGTGGCTCTGTTGGTTAAGCACCAGACTCTAAACTCTTGATTTTGGCTCAGGTCATGATCTCATGGTTTGTGGGATCCAGTTCCACGTCAGGCTCTGGGCAGACAGTGTGGAAATTCTCTGTCTGTCCCTCCCCTGTGCACTCTCTCTCTCTCTCTCTGTCTCTCTTTCTCTCTCTCTCTCAAAAATAAATAAACTTTTTTTTTAAAAAAGCTCTGTTTGTTATTTATCATGATTCTTCAATCTGGGCTAAACTCACCCGTGCAGCTAGTCTGTTCCACATGATACCTCATGGGGCTGGATCACAAAAGGTGGCTTCTTCATGGAGGCTTCTTCTGAGCCTGGTGCCTCAGCTAGAAAGGATCACACAGTTCACAGCTGACCATTCACTTTTCTTTCCCCACTTGGACTATTCACATGGCTAGCTTAGGCTTCCTGACAGTATGGTCATATTGGACTTCTCACATGGTGGTTGACCAAGAGTGCAGAAGATGAAGCAGCCAATATTTTAAAAAGCTAGGCCCAGAACTGACACAGTGTCACTTCCATCTCAGTTGATTCTTCAAACAAGTCAAGGAACAGCTTAGATTCAAGGGGCAGGGAAGTAGACTCATGATTTTGGTATGAGGTGAAGCATATGCATTTATAGGCAAAGGAAGGAACTGATGATTGCCATCTTTGGAAACTAGCATATCGATTTCTATTTTGCTCATGAGCATTATAATTTTCTAATGGAAAATATTTTAAATCACCACAACTTCAAACCATAACAGTAGTTTTTAATAGATTTTAATTTTAGAACAGTTTTAGGCTTACAGAAATAGTAAGCAGAAGGTACAGATATTTCCCATTTGTGCCCCGCCCACACATACACAACCTCCCCCATTATCCATATCCTCCTAACACTGTGGGACATTTGCTATAATTGAGAAACCTACCTTGACAAATCAATATCACTGGAAGCTCATAGTTTACATTAGGGTTCATTCTTAGTGTTGTACATTCTATAGATTTGGACAAAGTTATAATAACATATATCCACCATTATAGTGTCATATAGTGTAGTTTCACTGCCCTAAAAATCCTCTGCACTCTGAAATAGTAATTTCTTCAGTGTTTAACACTTTGAGGTTATAGTTTACTTCTAAAAATGATTTGACTCTAAAAGAGCTTCTATGATCTAGCTATTAGATTCTAAAATCATAGTAAACCATATAGACTCAAATAACATGAAAAATATATTTTATATTGTTTTAAATTCTTATTTTAGTAAGCAAACTTTATTATAGTGGGACCTAGAATAAATAAATAAATAAAAATAATCTTTAATTTCCATAGTTTCTAATTTGCTTAGAGATTAAGAGAAATATATGTGATGTATAAATAAAACTAAAAAAAGAACAAACCTCAAAATTCAATTCAATTCAACTCCCTTTTAAGGGAAGTCCTATTTGTCATCATGCTGTCTGTTTCACATAACTGCTTAAGATGATCACTTTAGTAGCTGGCCACTGGTATCTTTCATTTAACTAGAGTCCTGGAGTACACAGTCCACAGGTATTGAAAATAAATCTGAGGGGCATTTGGCTGTCTCAGTCACTAGAGCATGTGACTCTTGATCTAGGGGTTGTAAGGTCAAACCTCAAATTGGGGAAAAGCCCACTAAAAAAATAATAATAAATACATCTAAGAAGTTGCTTTATTTTTCTTGTAATGTGATTTTGTTGATTATTATTATTATTATTTTTTGATTATTATTTTTTTAAGTTAAGCAACATCTAGACACTCTTTCTATTTTATGTGAGACTTCATGAGAAGCAAGGACTATGACCAATCAGATGTTTCTACCTGGGAGTTTGAATCTTGAAATCGTGAACCAAAGTCTCAGGTTTGTAAAGATAAATTCTCACCTGGTAGCCATTTTGATGATAATTCAAGGGACAACATGAAGAGTTTAATGGTATAGTGTATTAACAATGTCCAAACCAAATTATTTCCGTATCAAGGCCTTAAGCATGACCTCTGCTACCAGTCTCCATTGGTTTTGACCTAATTTCTGAACTTCCAAAGTTTTTATTAGTTTTGCTGAACAACCCAATAATCTTCCAATAAACTGATTTTCCACTTCAGTTACTAAGGATACAGTTTTTTAGCTTGCAACCAAGAAGCCTCACTAATAGACATGTTTAATCACAGTTTAACCCAATTTTATGTATTAACACAAAACCAGAGTACATCCAAGATGTTTCCTTTAATAGCTACATATTATTCTCCAAATAGCATTAATATGTTCTTTAACAGGTATCCTATTGTACAAGCAGAGCCATTGCTAAACTGTGGTGAAGTTTTTGTTTTGTTTTGTCTTGTTTTTACAATTCTCAATGATTTTATTTATTTTGTAGTGTCCTTAGATGAAAAGATCTCAACCATTATTATGAACTAGTGATCAACAATAAGATTTTAAAAAGAAGCTCTCCTTGGGCAAGTCACATAAATTCAAAATCAATAATGAAAAACCCTTGTTTATTTAGATAGTCAGCAAATCAATTATTCAAATTAGTAGAAATTTCTGGAAAGCTGAGTATTCATCCTTTCAAAAGCCAAAATATTATTATTTTTATTATCATTATTACTTACCATTTGTCTTCAAGTTTTTATTGAAAAGTACACCAGCCACAAATGTTTAAGTCAGTACATTTTCACAAGATGACCACATCGTATAAGTTCAAAATAAACAAGCAGACTATCACAACCACTTAGTAACCTTCAAGTAATCTTTGGTTACTTCCATGTGTATGATTTTTTACTTCCATGGTCATTTATTAAATTTGTTTTATTTTCTTCTCTGCTTGACTATAATACATGTGAGAAAAAGTAACATTTTGCTTCTTCAAGTGTTCTTTTTTTCCATTCTCTGTCAAATAAGTTGAGCTCAATAAATGATTAATGAATGAAATAATAAAGCAGTGAGTGGATGGAGGTTGCATAAATATTATATATTCCCTGTTATTGTTCAAATAATACTTCATTCCTGATTTTTACCTGAATTCCTAATAACTAGTTGCTATTTCAGGGTCTTATCTATCGGAAATCCTGTTTCCCTACTCATCATATAGTAACAGTTTTTATTCACAGGCAGACTTATGTAGTATATGAACCTTTGTCTTGTGGTCAGCAGAGAGGACTTTCTCCCCCTCCAACCCCCACTACGCTGTGCACAGTGGGTGTATTTCAGTTAGTGCTTCGAACCTTCCCACTGCAAGTCATATTTTGCTCAGGTTCCAAGGAATAGCTGTTTCCTCCAAGGCCTTTTTTGTTTTTTAATTCTTAAATTTTAAATTAAGTTGAGAAAAGCAGAATGTAAGTTAGAAAGCATGCTTCAGAGGAAACATTCTCATTGCAATAAGTAAATAGCAGAATCTTTTATTACTATTGTGATGTTATTTTCTCTGATACCAATTTATCTCATGATTATTTCCAATACTAATATATTTCATTTTGGCAACAGCAGATAAATAGCCATGTACGTCAAAAATAAGAAGAGTACAAGTCAGAATTTTATACTGTCTACAAAAAATAATACTGATTCACACTGATATCACTAAAAACAAAATGTATTAAAATATATACTGCCTTAAATCATTCAGGATTACATTACTCAGTTGACTCTTTATCTAAATACTGTCTTTGGTAATCAGAAGAGGTATACCGGAACCATATTTTGCAGTAATTAAGATACACTCATGTTAATAACAAGTGTGGCTAAAGATTTTTTCATACTTTGTTATTTTACTAATAAGCCCATACCTTAGAGATTTGAAGAGAATTTATTCAATATGTCTGTAAAATTTTTCCAAAATAAATATATTGTGTGCATAGCAGACATTTCAGTATTTGGGAAGCTGCTTTGTATCTGTGCCCTCTTCCTATCTTTTAGGGAATTCTCTATGAGTCTTGACTGGAAGTATCTATTGTTGGTTATATTAATTAATTCTCAAATTCATTCACAGTCCTTTTGGTTTTCCCTTAAGGACTTATAAGCTGGATATCTAAATATCTATCTATCTACATATCTATCTATCTATCTATCTATCTATGTATATATTTTCTCCTTTTTCTCCTTATCATTCTATGCAGGGTTGTTGAAGGTTAACTTTGTAAGTCTTTAAAATATAAATTATATATCATATGATTTCTGTAATTGGTCATGAAAAGGTACTATGACTTCTCTCTCCCAATACTATATTTTAAATTTCCTTTCTAAATTCAGGTGGTTTTGGCACTTTACCTGGTAAAGTACATCAAGCCATCATTTCTGAAGGATCCTTAATGGTTTTTACTTTTTAATATAGTCATTGCCGTCATTTTCCATTAGCATTTACCAGTGGTCATGGAAATATTGAAAGGCACCCTATTGTGTAATAGCAAACCAGTTTTCCTTAATAATTGGGATCAATCCAATCGTTCCATTCAGTGATCTGAGAAACCTTAAAATGTTCAGTCTTATCTTCAAAGTGAATGGAAGCATTACTGTGTTCCTTAGTGGAAATATTCTCTCTCTGGGAAGTAAGGTATCTAGTCCAGAAGACCTCGAGGTTTTCAGGATAGAAAGAAAACATTCTGTAACTGGGTCACTAGGTAAAATAGTGAGAGGAGCCCCTTCATACCTTTGATTATTGAAGCCATGTATTCTGGCTAGGAGTGGGGGGATATAACCATATAATATTGTCTCTAAGTCAAAGTACATACTACATCGTATGAGACTACATCACTTTAAGCTGGCGTCTTACAGCTACCACCATACATGACTCTTCAGTAACCCATTTCATCCTTGTATTAGATCAAATATGTCTGGGTGAGGGAGTAAGTAGTAAGACCAATTAATTCCACAAGACCATTGCAGCTCATGCTGAGAAATTAGTTTCTTGATCAGAATCAATGCTGTGTAAAATCTCATGACAGTGATTAAAATACTCTTTGAGCTGCACATGGTGGTGCTAGAAACATCATGGGCATTGAAGGTAAATCCATATTCAGAATATATTTATATTCTAATAAAGTTAAATCTTTACCTGCTTTCTCGTGGTGAGGGTACAATGTAATCAACCTGTTTCCAAGTGATGGATTCCCTAGGTGAATGGTGCCATATAGAAAATTTTGGTCTATGTAACTGGTAGATTGGGCACCCAGGAGTAGCACTGTCAGTGTTAACCTTGGTAATAGGTGGTCTATGTTGTTAAAATCTTGTTAAAGGGATATGTAACAAAGTATTGTTAAAGGGATATTTCATCCCTACTGCCATGACTTCTTTGCTCATGGACCCATTGAATAAGCATTGGGATGGCTGGGAAAGAGGTTACTGACATTCATAGAGTGAGTTATTTGCCTACCTTATTATTTTGAGTGTCTTCCAAATTATATGCCTTTGGGTAGACATCCCCAAGTAAAATAAAATATCTTCACAGTCTATGTCCATCTACATACTTCTTGACTCAAGAGCTCCTTTCTCACCAGTCTTCCATTCTCTTTTCTTCCAAGTTCATATTCATCCAACCTGACCATGAAGAACCATTAACAAGTATTACATCAATGATGTAATCCATACTTCTTCTTATCTTTCAGTCTGTCCAAATTAAAATATACTGTTTGGAATTCTGTCTAGTGGGATGTTACACTTCACTACTGTCTTCCAGGACCATGTGGGGACTGTAAAACTGAAGTGTTCATTTTTAGGTAACATTGAGCATATTGTCCAGAATTATCTACAAAACAGTATAAGGTTTTCTTTTTTCTTCTCCGTCCATGAACCATAAAGAACTCCCCATGAGGCAAGAAACGTGGATTGAGAGAATGGATTGCAGGAGGAGCTGGTTTCAAATAACCCCAAACCACCTACTCATACAACTCATTTATATCTTTGGGATCTACCTGAGCCCAGTCACATATATACTATTTCCACTTGATAATGCATTGCTTTTGTTCATGCCCAAGCTTTAGCTTGGTAGATCAGAGAAAAACTAGTTCATGACTGAGAATTCAGACTTCATGGTCACCTGATACCCTATGGTTAGCTTTAAGTCTTTACCAAAGCCAAGTAGCAAGTCAGAAGCTGTTCCTCATAAAGAGAATAGTTATCTGCTAAAGATGGCATAAGTAGTTTCCAAAATCCTTAAAGCTTGTATTGCAATTATCCTCTGATTTCTTGCCAGATTCTCCATACAGCATTCTTATTTGCCATAGATAATTTGAGTATCATTGGCTGTCCTGTATTATAAGGTTCAAGGGGAAAGTCCAATTGCCCTGAAGCCTAGACTTGTTTCAGAGCCTTCTTTTGTGCTGAAAGAGCAAATTTGTAGGTAATTTGTATATAGATTAAAGTAGAACACACAAATGTAGTATATGTTGTTTTTAAATCCTGAACATCATGCCTTTTGTGTGTGTGTGTCTGTGCTAGGTTGTGTGAAATAAAGTAAACTGTGTTTCACCTTGAATAATATATCTTGTGCTCCAGACCATTGGACTTCCAGAAACTTCATTGAGGTGATAAGCTTCTGAAATTTTGTGGCATTTATCTATGATTCCTTGGCTCACATTTGTCTTAATAAGGTAACTAAATTATCTACTATTTCCAGCTCATCCAAGCTGTGGTCCTTGTAACTTTTTGTATGGAGAAAAATGGATTAGCCAGGTCAATATTTACAAACCAAGTCCAAAAGTCTATGTCGATTTATTCCAGTCAAAATACTGTAGCTGTATTATTGTCTACAAATAGAGCCACCAAATTCATTCTCCAAGATCTATCCAACTTTTGCACAGGCCAAATAGTCAAGTTAAATGGGAATGTGATTAAATGTTACCTCTCTACATCTCTACAATCTTTGATGACAATACAAATCTTCACAATTCTTTAATATTTGAATAGGAAAGAAAAGGCCCAGTGACTTTCACTTAGATCTTGCTACCATCACGGCCTTTACCATGGGTCGCATAGCTAATGTACAGATTATGCCAGTTGCAATGTGTATTTATTCTAACTACATATTCAAGAACTGGAAAAAATTGCTATGGAATCCACACACTAACCATCTAGGTGGCTACTGTGAGTTAAACTTGGGCTAAGACTTCAGGTTTCCCCTAATGACCATTAGATTCTGGTTTGACTGGGTGAACCATAGTTGTATTTAAGGTGGAGGAGAAATTTCCTGGAGATTTCTGGTTTTAAAAAAGCAATGCAGATTGCCACTATGAAATGGAGAAACTTCCCAGAAGCCATGGACTTCTAATCCATGAGAGCTGGTGCTATAGTGAATAGTTTCAGGATCCTGCTTACCAATTCAGTGGCTGCCAAGTTGAACACAGCACACCAGTAAAGGAAAAGAAGTCACTTCCTCCTACTCTGATCTTGCAATGGGCTTCCAATACTCTCTATTGGCAAAATCTAACATCAAGCCAACTGGCAAAGAGAAATGTCCTGAAGGTCCAGCTCCAGGATCACAAAGCAAGGCAAAGAAAGGTAGATATAAAGCTGAGAAGTGATAAATAAATGACTGGCACAGATGACAAGGTTAATTGAAGGAAAAGTGTGTGAATAGATCTCTCAAAATAGATTTTAGAAAGGAAGAATAGTTATATCCCAGTAAGTAATAACCAAAAGACTCCCATTGCGATAATTATCAACCACAGAAAGTAAGCTTCTATGTGGATATCATTTGACCTCTCTCCTCTGCCAACATGGTATTTTATGAAATTTTAAGTTCTTTTTTTTTTTTAAGGTCCACACAAATGGACTATCTTTTTCAATCCCTTAACTTTCAACTTATTTTGTGTCTGTATCTAAAGTGAGTCTCTTGTAGATAGCCTACAGTTGGATGGCTTTTTAAAAATCCATATCTGCTTTTATGGTGGCGAGTTTAAGAGACATTAATCTAATTACTGATAGAGTCTTATTTCTCCCTTTTGCTATTTGGTTTCTATAAGCCTTATATGTTTTGTTTTTTTCAATTTCTCTGTTAGTGCTTTCTTTTGGCTAAACTGAAATGATTATTACAATAAACATTAATAACAAAGGATTTTTTTTAAATTCACAAATATGTGGAAATCAAACAATATACCCCTAAAAACCAGTAGGTGAGAAAAATCAAAAGGAAAATTAGAAAATACTTTTATAGGAAAGAAAACAAAACACAACAAACCAAAACATGTGGGATTCTGTAAAAGAAGTACTCTGAAGGAAATTTATAGATGTAAATATGTGCATTGAAAAAGAAAATCTCAAATTGATACCCTAATCTTTTACTTTGAGAAACTAGAAAACCAAAAGCAAACTAAACTAAAATATGCAGAATGGAGAAGACAGCAAATATTGAAGAATTTACACCAAACTTTCTCAAACTCTTCCAAAAAATATAAGAGAATACTTTCTAATTCATCCTATGAAGCCGTCTTACCGGATTAAGACAACACAAGAAAAAAACCACAGACCAATAACCCTTATGATGATAATCCAAAATCATCAATAAAATACTAGCTAACCAAATACAGCAATATAGTAAAAGCAGTACACATCATGACCAAGCAGGATTTATTCCAGGAATGAAAGAGTGTTTCACATATATATGAAAATCAATCAATGTGAAAAACCGTATTAATAGAATAAAGGACAAATCCACATGATTATCTCAATAGATGCAGAAGAAGTGCTTTACAAAATCTGCATCCTGTCATAATAAAAAACATTAAACAAACTAGGAATAGCAGGATACTTCTTTAATTGAATAAAAGGCATCCAAGAAGATATTACCAATATCACACCAGTGAAAAATTGAAAGTTTTCCTCCTAAAATGGGGACAAGAAAAGGATGTCTGCTCTTGCCACTTCCAGTATCATTGTACTAAAAATTCTAGCTAGAGAAATTAGGCAAGTAAATCAAATAGACATCCAGACAGAAAAGGAAGGAGAACAATCTCTATTTGAGATCTACATCATCTTATATATTGAAAATCTTTAAGAATACACACACACACACACACACACACACACTAGAGCTAACAAATAAGATCAGCCAAGTGGCAGGATACAAGATCTAAACACAAGTCAGTGTATATCTACACAATTTCATTGAAGAATCTGAAAATGAAATTAAGAAAACAGTTTCACCTCTTACACTGCAGGTGAGTACTGGTGCAGCCACTCTGGAAAACAGTACGGAGCTTCCTCAAAAAGTTAAAAATAGGACTCCCCTATAACCCAGCAATCATACTACTAGGTATTTAACAAAAGAAAACAAAAATACTAATTTGAAGGGATACATGCACCCCAATGTTTATAGCATCAGCACTATCAAAAATAGCCAAATTATTGGGGCGCCTGGGTGGCGCAGTCGGTTAAGCGTCCGACTTCAGCCAGGTCACGATCTCGCGGTCTGTGAGTTCGAGCCCCGCGTCAGGCTCTGGGCTGATGGCTCAGAGCCTGGAGCCTGTTTCCGATTCTGTGTCTCCCTCTCTCTCTGCCCCTCCCCCGTTCATGCTCTGTCTCTCTCTGTCCCAAAAAATAAATAAACGAAAAAAAAAATAGCCAAATTATGGAAAGAGCCCAAATGCCCATCTACTAAGATGTGATATATATATATAGTGATATAATTATAATTATTATAATATGATATAATATGACGTAATATGATATATATGATCATATATATATGATATGATATACAATATGATATATATGATCATACACACACACACACACACACACACACGGTATGTGAAATTGAAGAAACAAAACAAATGAACATAGTGGGGGATAGGGAGAGATGAAAATCAAGATACAGACTCTTAACTATATAGAACAAAGTGATGGTTACTGGGAGGGCAGGCAGTGGGGTGGGTGGATGGGTTGAACAGATGATGGCAATTAAGGAGGGCACTTGTGATGAGCAGCAGGTGTTGTATGTAAGTGATGGATCACTAAATCCTACATGTGAAACTAATATTATACTGCTAACTAACTGAAGTTTAAATAAAAACTTGGGGAAAAAAAGAAAACACTTCCATTTACAATAGCATCAAAAGAATAAAATGCTTGAGAAAAGAATTAACAAAGGAAGTACAAGACTGATACACCAAAAACTATAAAACATTATTAGAAAAAATTAAAGAAGAAATAAGCAAATGGAAAAACATCCCACATTACTGCATTGGAAAATAATACTGTATGTTGACAGTATTCCCCTAAACTGACCTCCAGATTCAATGCAACACCTATTAAAATCCCAATTGCTTTTTTTTTTTTTTTGGAGAAGTGAACACACTGATCACTTTAATGCATGTGAAATTTCAAGGGATTTATTCCAGCTAAAACACACTTGAAAAAAAACCCACAAAGATTCATACTTAAAATTTCAAAATTTACAAAGCTACAATAATAAAAAGATGGTGATTCTGGCACAACGATAGATATATAGATAATGGAAAAGAATTGAGTCTAGAAATAAATCTATACTTATTTGGTTAATTGACTTTCAATAAGAATGCTAAGACCACTCAATTTGGAAAGAATACTCTTTTTAGCAAATGACGAAGAGATAACTAGACATCTACATGCAAAAGAATTAATATGGATCCCTATCTAACACCATATACAAAAATTAATTCAATATAAATATTTAAATAGAAGAGGTAAAACTATAAAAATGTTATAAAGAAACTTAGGTGTAAATCTTCATGACCTTGGATTAGGCAATAGTTTCTTAAATATGAGACCAAAAGCATAAACAAGAGGGAAAAAAAAGATCAACTAGACTTCATTAAAATTAAAACTTCTGTGTATTAAAGGACATAATCAAGAAAATGAAAAGACAACCCACATTGTGTGACAAAGTATTTTTGAATCATACATGTGTTTATTATCCAGAATAAAGAATTCTTACAACTCTACAAAAGTTGAAGAACCCAATGAAAAGGTGGGCAAAGGATCTAAATAGACATTTCTCCAATATATACTAATGGTCAATAAGCCCATGAAAACATGCTCAACATCATTAGACATCAGTGAAATTCAAATCAAAATCATAATGGGAAGCCAATTTATACCCAGTAGGATAGCTATAATTTTTTGAAGAAAAACAACAAGTATTGGACCCTAAAACATTGGTGATTGGGATGTAAAATGGCTCAGGTTCTGTAGAGAGCAGTTGGGAGAATTTTGACAGCTCTTCAATGAGTTATCATAGCACACAGAAATTCCATTCCTAGATATATACCAAGAGAGCTAGAAACATACATCTACACATAGACATGTACATGAATGTTCATAAAGCATCTTTCATAATAGCCCCAAAGTGGAAACAGCCAAAACATCCATCAACTGATAAATTTATGTTACAAATGTGGTGCAGTTGTACAATGGAATAGTATCCAGTCATTAAAAAGTAATGAAGTACTGTTGCGTGCCACAACACGGATAAGCCTTAAAACATTATTGCTAACTTGGGATGCCTGGGTGACTCAGTCGGTTGAGCTTCCAACTTCAGCTCAGGTCATGATCTCACTGTTGGTGGGTTCCAGCTCTGCGACTGGCTCTGTGCTGACAGCTCAGAGCCTGGAGCCTGCTTCATTCAGATTCCTTGTCTCCTTCTCTCTCTCTGCCCCTCTCTGCCTCCTGCTCTCTCTCTCTCTCTCTCTCTCAAAAAATAAACATTAAAAAGTTAAAAAAAACATTATCCTAACTTAAAATGAGATACAAAAGTCCACATACTGTATGATGCAATTTACATGAAATGTCCAACCAAAATAGGCAAATCTAAAGACCAAAAGTATTACTGAGTTCCAGAGACTGGGGAGACGGAGAAATAGAAATAAAGGGAGAATAGAAATAGAATGACTGCTCAATGTGTATGGGATTTCTTTTTTGGGGGGACAAAAACATTATTTAATTAGGTAGTGATGATGGCTGAAGACCATTGTGAACATACTAAAAATCAGTGCATTGTACACTTTAATATTGTGAATTTTATGTTATTGAATTTTACCTCAATAAAAAAGTGAAAAACGTAATCAAGACAGGTTTTTCTATATACACAATTATATCCACTTTATCAAGATAGTAATATTTCTTCTTTATATATATCCTTATATAATTTTAAATAGACTTTTTAAAAACAGTTTTACATTTATAGAAAACAAGGAGATACTACACAGGGTTCCTGATTACCCTATACCTGGTTTCTCATATTGCTGACATCCTACATTAATATAATACAATTGTTACAATTAATAATATTGATACTTTATTATTAACTTAAATCCATACTTTAGTCAGGTTTCCTCAGTATTTGCCTAATGTAACTTTTCTATTACATAATCCCATTTAGGATACCATGTTACATTTAGTTGTCATGCTTCTGTAGACATCTCTTAGCTGTAACATTTTCAGACTTTCCTTATTTTTGATGACCTTGACAGTTGTGAGGAGTCCTAGTCAGTTATTTTGTAGGATGCCCCTCTATTAGAAATTTCTGTTTGTCTCATGATTAGATTGGAAATATTTCTGCTGTCATAAAAATTTGAAGAACTTTCTGTCTTGTGTGTATGTCAGAGGAATTAACTTCATTAGACAAGAGACTAATCAAGAGATTTTTTCAGCTTTACTGAGGTATAGCTGACCAGTAAAATTGTAGGATATTTAAAGTACACAACCTGATGATTCGATACTTGTATAAATTGTGAAAGGATTCCTCCCAGAGATCTTACTTAAATAATCCCTTCTCAATTTCTGCTTGGGCCGATATAGTTGAGGGACACTGCTCTCCTTTCCTAGAGGCCACGCTGTAATCCAGGGGATCTTTGAGTCATACTCCTTATCTCTCAGAGTCACATGGTGGGACAAAATATTCTGCTCTCTGATGTTTCAGGAGAGGACTTTGGGGTCACATCCTCAGTATTTTCTCTACAGTACTTTCCTGATAGTGAATTTCTTAATTTTGACTTCCTTTGCTATCTGGAAGGACTGGTAAGTTTTCAAATTATCACCTCTAGGTTTTACTTATTTAACAATTCTTTTCTCAATTCATGTCTTTCTCTCAAATTTTACTATAAGCAGCTAGAATAAACTAGGCCATATTTTCATAGCTTGAAACTATCCCCAGCTAAATATCACACCGTAGTTTATTCACACAGCCCCTGTTAGTGGATATGTAGTTTTATTCTATTCTTCTGCCATTATAAATATTACTGCAATAGTTTCTTGCGTATACGTCTTTTTATGTATTTTGTCAGTATGTATTTAGTATAGATTTCTAGAAGAAGAATTTCTTGATATAGGAAAAATGCATATGTAGTTTTGCCAAATTACCTAATTCCCTCCATGTTTGAGTGATTTTGTACTATATGCTAGTACCTGTTCCCTAAGCCTTGCTAACGTAACATGTCAAACTTCAATGTTTGGTATTCTGATAGATAAGAAATGACATTTTAGTGCAGTTTTATCTTGCATTTTATGTTATTGTAAGAATAACCATTTTTTCTATTACCAAAACCTCTTCACTTCATTTTTGAAGAATATTTTCTCTGTGTATAGAATGTTTAACTTATTTTAATACTTTGAAGATATTATTTCATTCCAATATGGTTTTGGTTTTGTTCTTCTGTTTAAGGAATCTGGCTTCAACCCTGTTGTGACTTTTTTGGGTAATTTGTCTTTTTTCCCTGGATGTTTTTATACTTTGTCTTTTTTCTTATTGTTTTTAGCACATTTACCTTGTTATGTGTAGGTACACTTTCTTCACTTGCTTCTTAACCTGAGACTTTTATATCATCATCAGGTTTTTAAGTTCTCAGCTATTATATCAAGCTTTTAATATTTCTTTTTTCCCCCTTGGATCCAGTAATATTGCATAGAACTTCTTTCTTTTACTCACTTATTTCATATGCTTTCTTCTATATATCCCATCTTTTTTACTTTTTATGTCCTATTCTAGAATTTTTTTGAACTTTCATTCATTTCACTATTCTGTCTTCATCTGTATCAAATACATTATTAAACTCATCTTTGAGTTCTTAATATCAGTTTCTGAATTTTTCAGTTGTAGAGTCACCCAGGCTCTGCAAAGTGTAATCTTTTATTTTTTTAAGCCAGTGGTTGAATCTCTATTATCTAGACTCCCTGTAAATACTGTAGATATTTCTATTTTATGTTGTTTCTCTTGGACTTTGACCATTGTAAAAGTGAGCTAGGGCTGTCCCCAGAAAGTATCACAGGCTAGATGGCTTACAGAACAGAAATATATTATCTCATAGTCATACAGGCTAGAAGTCCAAGATCAAAGCGTTGGCATGTTTGGTTCTTTCTGAAGCCTCTTTCCTTGGCGTGTGGATGGCCATCTTCCTCTGGCATCTTCACATGTTTTTCCTTTGTATGTGTTTATGTCTTAATCTTCCTTTTCAGAAGGACATAAATTATACTGGATTCGGTCCTATCCATACAACTGCATTTTACCTTAATTATCTATTTATAGACCAGATCCTATCTATAAACAGTTAAATTCTGAGGTATCAGGGGTTAGGGCTTCAACATATGAATCTGCAGGGACACAATTTGGCCCATAATTACCACTTTGTCTTATTTCTTCATATCTTTGTAGGACTTATTTGAGACCTAAGATGATATTGCCTTTCTCTAGAGAGAATTTATAGTTGTCTCTGGCATGCAGCCTGTGCATCAGCAATTCCAGATCACCTTAATCCAATACGTGTTGGAGTTGATTCAAAGCTGTGATTCAGTGAGGGCTAGTCTATTTCAGTTTCATCCTTACTCCTCACTCGTGGTCCTTTGGGGTTCCAATTCAAACAGGGTATTTTATCAGACTCTGTTTTTTGGTGGCTCTAAATCACAAATTCTGCCCATCTTGGTCCTCGAGTTTGTTGAAAATTTTGCTTAGCTTTTCAGTTCCTCACTCACTTCTTCAGGAATATGCTAATTATTCTTCAGGAAAAGTGGATACAAATGCTGGACTTGCTGCATTGGGTTTTCCTCTTTACTCAGATCTTGGTCTTGAAATTCTCACTGCATTGCTAGTCCTCTGTCATCTACACAGACAGACAGATAGACAAATAGATGGATATAGATAAAGGTATACATGTGCAGAAAGTCACATTTCAACTTTCTAATTACGCTGTCTGTGACAGTATTGACCGAAATTACTTAGACTGCCATTCCCAGGAACAAAATTCCACCCTACCCATCACTAAATAGGGTCAAACTGGATATGACAAAAATGGTACTTAAGAAAGAACAAATTCATTTTAAAAATTGGTTTTGTTTTTTCATTTCTGTATAATTCCAGTGTTAGAATTATTATTTAAGAGCTAGAAGATTAATGCCACTTTTATTATATCACTTCTTTTGTTTGTTTGTTTTGCAACATCCCTATAAATACTATATATACTCTTAAATATCTTCTTCACTGGTTGATTAAGATGGATAGGTTGGATATCTCTGAGCAAATGAATTTGGTGGAGCAGTGTGTATATTTTAGGTGTTTGATAAAGTAACAAAATAAATGGCAAGTATACGTTATCTGTAGTATAAACAAGGTAAATGAAAGAATTTTCAGTTCTGCATTCTGGAAGTTTGTTTCTGAAAATGAAGTCTTCCAATAGTTTGAAAATAAGGTCAAAGTAATAATCTCTATAAATTATTTTCAATACTTAAGAATCTTGTGTGTAATTTATTTTGTGTTTATTATTTTTAACAATGTGTAAGAAATCAATATTTTGTGTTATGTGAATATTTTATTAACTAAAAATGATAATGATGTTATTTGAATAGTCGGGATATGTATTTGATCCATACAATTAAAGGAGGAAAACCGTGAAAATTTTATTATGCACCTAGAATTTCTTAAATGATAATGATTAGTCAGATATGTTTTTATCAATTTCTTATTTACAATTTAATTTCCCTTTAGAAAATTAATAATCAAAATGTAAAAGGAATATAAAAGCCAGGCATTATTCTGAAATGACAGTAAGTAGCTTGATGAAGTTTAGTATTAGTTCTTTATATCTGTATTAACAAGGCAACATTTTAACTGAAAAGATAGTACTGAGTCAGATACTATAATACTTGGCTCCTTTTGACATTTGTCCATAAGGAAGTACCTGGTGAATATGGAAATATTCCGTATTGTAGAGAATCGGTACTCCAGCAATGCACTGCATTATGTCACTGTTAAAATTAATTACTTTGAGCACTTTATAAATTCAAAACTAGTTTTTTAATCAACAGATGTATCCTAATAAAAAGGAAATTATCATTCTGAAATGCCTCTAGTCATCCTAAAATAAAACTGTCAACATCGATTATGACTTAAATCCAAATGAAACAATTACTTGCAAACTTAGGTTAAAGTTAGAATGTAATACTTCAGTATTATAAATTATTAATGGAATTGTAAGGTTTTTTAGCAAAATAATCCCGTTCAAAGTGGGAAAGGGTAGCGACTCTCAACAAGTCAGTGTATTTCTTGTATGATCTTTGAGTGTAAAATACTAGTTCCCCCCCTTAGTTCAAACTCATATAGTTAAAAAAATATTTTTTACCTGCTTATTATACATCTCTATTTAATTCACTAAATCCAGGTTTTAGTTCATTTTGAATTGAGGAAAGCATTTTACAACAAAATTTTTGGAAAAAATTTTATTACGTTGTATGTAAAATATGGTGGGGTTGGGGATCGATTTGTCTTTAAATTAGACTTAATAATATACAATAAAGTAAAATGACAGGATATGTGCAATTCACTTAAAAGACTCATGCATGTTAGAATAGGGTTAATCTTTGTTAGCCTGAGTAGTAGCTGAAAAGGAGTGTGTACATTGGGAGGGAGAAAAGGGGAGTGTTGGTAATATTCTATTTGTTTTATCTGGGCACTGGGTCCGCAAGTGTGTTCAGTTTGAGAAAATTCATTTTGCTATAGGTCTACAGTACCTGCAGTTTTCTGTATGTATATGGCATACAGAACATGAACATTTTATAAAACAAATAGAGTAAGATATGTAAATAAAGCAGGGTAAATATTGGTATTTATTGAAATTGGATGACAGTTGCAGCCTTATTCACAACAGCCAAGAAATGGAAACAATTTAAGTGGTTATCGAAAGATGAATGGATAAAATATTATATATATATATATATATATATATATATATATGAAATATTATTTTGTCTTAACAAAAAGGAGATGCTAGCTTTTGCAACAATATGGATGAATCTGGAGGACATTATGCTAAGTGAAATATGCCAGACACAGAAAAAAAAAAAAACAAAAAAAACCTGGATGGCCTCACTTGTATGTGGAAGCTAAAAACATCAAATCTGTGAAAGCAGACAATAGAAAGAACAGTGGTTAGCAGGGGCTGCGGGTGGGGAGAAGAGATGGGGAGATGCTTGTTAAAGGTTACAGAGTTCATTATTTTGTAGGATGAATAATTCTAGAGATCTAGTGTACAGCATGATGACTATAGTTAATAAAACTGTATTGAATCATGTAAATTTACTAAGAGAGTAGATTTTAGGTGCTCTTATCACCAAAAATAATAAGTATGTGAGACATAATGTGTTTTAGTTTGAATGTGGTAATTATTTCATTATGTAGATGTATATGAAATCATCATGTCATACATCTTAAATATATCTAGCTGTTATTAAAGATAAGATATGGACTAAAATAGGAGTTAGATGACAGAATATTTGGGTCATTTTAGAATTTTTTAGTAATTTAGAACTTTAAAGTATTTAAAAATTTTCAAAATAAAAAAAGATTTTTTTTAAATGACACAAGGCAGATAGCTGAGTCATTAAGTATTGTTGGCTTCCTGGCATGAGGATTTTACATGGAAAATTAGCACTGTTATAATTGTATAAAACAATGGCTTGGGGAAAAAATAAAACACTTAAAAAAAACAATGATTTGGAACAAACATTTGGTGAAACACTACATGCCTTGACTGATACCTCTTCCTAGCATTTATTTGCTATCACTATGACTCTGGGACTTGCCTCTTTTCTTATATGGGGTTCCCCAAAAAGCAGAACTCGGTCCTAGGAAGCATTATTAGGAAAGTGAAATCATATAGGGAAGAAAGTCAATAAAAGATGCGTTCATGAATGGGCACTGTTGTGGACAACTGGGGCTGAGACTTGCTGACTATTCTCAGAGAATTTCCCAACCAAGGAGTGAAGAAGTTATTAACGAACAAATGTCCCTTATTGTTTGAAGGTTGCTTCTGTGGGCATTAACTCCCTTACATCTCTGACCTGCTCCTTGGTCTCAGAACTATTGTGTTTCTACAGCTAGAGAAAGCCTTCAGGCTGAGGTGTTTGAGGTAGGAAGCCATTCATTCATTCAATGAATTCCTCATTAAAACTGCAGGTGACCTCCAGGTTGGACCAAGAAACTAAGGCCAGAGACTTCTACAAATGCTACACTTTCCTGTATAAGGATTTAACAAATGTTTGGAATGAATTAATATCTCCACCCATCTAATAACTTTTAACTCATGTTTTGTGTTTTTGATTCCTTTTATTTTATGTGAAGTTGGTGAAAAAGAAAATAGAAATTTGAAACATATTGAATCGGGGATTTTGTATTCCTTCATGGTTATGAGTATTTTCTCCAAGATTTGGAAATAAGAATTCTCCCACTTTCAAAGTTGATGATATGTGTTGAATTCACCTCCATTTCATCTCTTTTGCTCTAGAGTGAGATTTGTATTTTAAAAGATTTTTAATGTGATTCCGTCATTATCTTTATAGGTCTCCTGTAAGTGATAAGGACAGTTTAATTAACAGAATTCAAAATAACATAAAGAATACAAATCAAGGAAATTTCTTTACGACTACCAAGAAACATTATGAAGAATGATACCAGTCATTCTGGGTTGCCTACAGAATGGAAGTAGAGAAAATAACCTAAAGTGAAATAAGTTTAGAAAATTAAATGTATTAATCCCCATTTAAATAACGTGTGGCTAACAGGCACCAATGCAGCCTTCTCCCTATGGGAAAACATGCAGAAAAAGACAGGAGTTAATAAGTAAGTGAAACAGACACAACCTTAGGCTAGAATCTGTGAGAAATTGGCATGCTTAAAATAGAAATTGAAATCTTTGAGGGGGAGAAGAAAGAAAAGAAAAGGAAACAACTGTGGATTTAATTCTTGAGTGAAGTCAAGAGATTGAAACACACACACACACACACACACACACACACACAACTAAGAAAGGTGCTTTATCCATTCTCCAACTAAATGGCACATTTCAGGTACTATTTGCAGAGGAAGTACCATAATACATGTATTCTGGAAAGTATAGGTACTATAAGTGAGCACTGAAGAGGGGAAAGATATAAAAGAAATCCCATTCTTCAGGCTGGGAATTATAATCTTTACCTATTTTCTTTGTTTTGAATCAGAAAAGCAGATTATGCAACTAGTAGAAAAATTCCCTGAAGTAATAGACAATTGTACACGGCCGGCTCCTTATTAAGGCTCCTGTTGTCTGTCCTTTACTACGACCCTCCAAAGAGAATTTCAACATTACTCAAGTAGAAAGGGAGCAGGACCTAACCAATCCATATTTTCTGTAAGAAAATTACATCCTGATAGATCTAAATTCCCTTTAAGAAGAAAAATTGGCATTGGGCTAATAAAAAATTACTGCAGCAAAAGAGAAAGGGAATAGCACAAAGACGAGTGCATCCCTGACAATAATTTATTGCAAGATCTAGAAGAAAATTATGATTACTTATATGACAAGGTTTAGGGCCTCACCAGTATCAGGCAAAGACAGAAGAAAATGGGATGAGGAAAAGAAAGCAATAAGTGAGTTATCAAAGGGCTTCTAGGACAATTATAAATTAATGATAAGGATAAAATTTCCATTTGAGCCTGATGTGGATATCCACTGCTGTGGAAAATCAAAGCAGCGATGTGGACCAGAAGCATGGGAAGTTTCCCAGAACACAGAGAAAAATGACAGATTTGATGAAAGAAAGTGAATACACACATAGTATATGTCAAAATGAATGTATATGGATAGAAAAAAAAATAGTAAAGATAAAGTAAAGAGTAGTTGTTCCCAAAGAGGATAACCAGACTAAACAGAGGAGACATAAATAAGAGAAAACATTTCAAGGGTAAGAAAGGACTAACTACACATAAGGTATAATTTCTGGGAAAAATCCTTATCCAGATACATCCTGATAAAATACATGAATCACAAGCATGAAGTAAAAACACTGAAACTGCCTAGGGAGGAAAAGCAAATATCTGTAGTAACTAAAAAATCAAGCTGGCCTCAGACCTCTCCTCTGCAATAATGAATGACAAAATACGTTTTGATGCAACAGGCATCAAAATATTATTAAAATATAGAACATATATATATATATATAATATAATTAAGAAAATTGGTTTTGTATATTTATATTTATATACAAGACTTTGTATCTTACATTTATTTATTTATTATGATCTACATTAAGACTAACAAAGGAGACAATATGGTATGTCAAAAATAGAATGAAACAGCAAATTCTATACTCAGTTCAAGAGGTATAAATCTAAATACTTTCATCAGTAAATAGGTAAGAATAAGCACAGATAAACTAATTACTCACTATGAGAAGCTAAAACTGATATGCCAAAATTATCCCAAGTAGTCTAAGAGATAGGAATAAGGAAGACGTGAAAACTAACACAAAGACTTAATTAATTTGAAAGCATGAAATGGAATAATTGAAAAATTTGAAAGCTACTAGATTGAAGAGACAAAAAAAATGCAATCTTGAGAACTTACAAAACATATACACTGATCTATATACACACAAAGAAAATAAAAGTACACATTTTGAGAATGAAAAAAGTGAGGTAAGCATAAATTTGTCAAATTTTAAGACTTTGCTACTCATAACATTGTATTTTAGTAAACATTCAGAAATACATTACTTACTATAATTCCACTAATTGAATAGACCAGCAGGGACTGCCCTTCAAAAATATGCAGGTCCAGATGACTAGCAGGTAAGCTTTTTTGTGTAATAATTTCTATCATACTCTGGAGTTCACAAAAATTATAAACTTCTTAGTTAATAAAAAAAAATTCAGACCAGTTTCAAATAAGAGTATAAATGAGTTACCAAAGGGCTTCAAGGACAAGAAAATTCTAAATAAAATTATTAGTAACTTTGTATGGTACTTTATTAAAGTCTTATATATTATTACAAGTGTGGGTTTTTTACTGAAACACAAAGGTATTTCAACATAATAAGCCCTCTGTGTCTCAGTTTCCTCATCTATTGACTGGATAATGATAGGTTCCTACCTCATACTGTGATTTCAAAGACTGAGTGTATCAATTTTAAATGGCTTAGATGTCTTATTATATATATTGTATTGGTCGTGTTTCTCAGGAGAACCCTAACTACAAGATCACTACAAGAAACCCAAGTTTAAAATTATCATAAAATAATTGTAATTATACTAAAACCTACTACTAAAACCAAAGGAAACAACAGAAGTTGGCGAAGATGCAGAGAAAGGGGAACCCTCTTACACTAGTGGTGGGAATGCAAACTAGTGCAGCCACTTTGGAAAATAGTATGGAGGTTCCTCTACAAATAGAACTACCCTATGCCTCAGCAATTGCACTACTAAGTATTTACCCAAAGGATACAAAAACACTGATTTGAAGGGACACATGCACCCTGATATTTATAGCAGCATTATCAGTAATAGCCAAATTATGGAAAGAGCCCAAATGGCCATTGATTGGTGAATGGAGAAAGAAGAGGTAGTACATATATACAATGGAATATTACTCAGCCATAAAAAATAAATCTTGCTATATGCAACGATGTGGATGGAGCTAGAGTGCATTATGCTAAGCAAAATAAGTCAGAGAGATATAAATACCATATGATTTCACTCATATGTGGAATTTAAGAAACAGAACAGATAAACATAGGGGAAGGAAAAAAAAGCAGGGAAACAAACCTTAAGAATCTCTTAACTAAAGAAAACAAACTGAGGGTTGAAGGAGGGGAGTTGGGTGGGGAGATAGGTTAAATAGGTGATGAGCATTAAGGTGGAGACTTGTATTGAGCACTGGATGTTATATGTAAGTGATGAATCACTAAATTCTGCTCCTGAAACCAAGATCATACTACATGTTAACTAACTAGAATTTAAATAAAAACTTGAAACATTAAAAAAAAAAACCCTAAAATAAATAAATAAGCTCTGAATTTGACTGTAAGTTTCATATGATCAGTGCCCAAACGGATTTAGTCATTCATACTCATGCCCAGTATACTTGTTGACTACTTTTCCCTCTTGGGATAGTCTCTCTCTCTCTCTCTCTCTCTCTCTCTCTCATTCTTTTTCTCTCTTTGTCTCTATTTTTCTTTCTATCACTCTGAGTTATCTAGAGGCTTACCCCTGCACTGAGAATAAAGACTTTTTTTTTTTTACACTGGCCTACAGAGTTCTTCATGAGTTGGTTCCTAACTACCAGACAGCTATCTTTCTGTTCCTTCAATGCATTAGACTCCAAGAACCCTTGTTTTCCCCTGTGTCTGTAGATCTCTCCTCACAACTTTATGAGGTGGGCTTTTTGTCTTCCAGGTCTATCTCAAAATCCATTCCCTGATGATATTATCTAACATAATCCCCAATCCTTTTGTATACTATTACATCACTTTTTTGAGGTACTTATTGCAATCTGCAATTATCCTTGTTTATTTGTTTGTTTATTGGTTATTACCTATCTCATCCCATTAGAATATAAGCTTTTAAAACAAACCAAATGCCCAACAAAGGGAACTTGATTAGATGATTCCACTGAATCCAGCCAGTGGGATTGTTGTTCAGTCATTAAAAATGCTATTGAAGATGAGCATTTATTGTGCAAGAAAGATGTCACTATATGTGGAATGAAACAAAAAAGGATACAAAACAGGTAAAGAAGTATATCATTTAAAATGTGTATCTTTAACAATTATCCCTTCTCCAAAGCCTATCCAAGACTTTTATTGTTTCAGGGCATGAGAGTTAGAGTGTATGCTCTTTTCAGAATTTTTAGAGAATTTCTTTATCAACATTTTAAGCAACATTTCAGCATGTCAAAAGACAGGCATTTGCATTAAATATGATCAGTTACACACTAAGGAGGTATAGAATAAATTTAGTATGGTCAGACTATACTTTTTAAAAATAAAATAATATAGAAGAGAAAGGAATTGAATAGACTAGAAAAGAAGATAACAAAATACTTTTGTGCAAGGGGTAATTGTATTATGAGAAAGAAATGTGTTTTGGATATGTGTGTGTGTTCTGAGTCAGGACAGAAAATATATTTATTATTGTGAGTTGAGATGAATAAATGGCAAGAAAAGAAAGTTTGAAAACTCCTCCTTGCTTTCGTGAAGTAGAGGGATGTTGTCAGATACATGCAGCACAGAGGACAGAACTACCTCCCTTCCATTCTTCTCCAGGAGATCCCAGGCTCCCCACCCATACTTGGGAGTAGCTGCATCAGAGTCAACTTGAGATGGGAGAACTTCAAATCGAGTTTTCCTGGTTCTTCCTAGTTTCCTGAGAAAGTACATGATCACCTACATTTTAACAAGCATAATTCCCTTTAGCTCTCATGAGTATTATGTTGTGTATTGGAAATGCAGGGACTACTGAGGTTACTTGATTTGTCCGAGCTAGAAAAGTGATTCCATAAAGATTTAGAAGAACACTTTCTAAAGGCAGGGATCTGAATAGCAACCCCAGAGGTCTCGGCCAAATGGGTTTTGTGTACACTCTTGCCCAAGACACAAATGTGAGCTCGTGTATTTGTTTTCTGTGGCTGTTGTAACAAAGTCCCACAAACTGGGTGGCTTATAACAACAGAAATTTATTCTCTTAAAACTTCTTGAGGCTAGAAGGCCAAAATCAAGGTGTCAGCAGGACCGTGCTCTCTCTGAAGGTGCCAGGAGAGAATGTGTCCTCACCTTTCTTTTAGCCCTTGGTGGCATCAGAAATCCCCTATTTTCCTTAAGTTGAAGATGCATCACTCCAGCCTCTGCCTCTGTTGTTGCACGGTATTCTCCTCTGTGTGTCTGTTTCTGTACTTTTTCTTCTAAGGACATCAGTGATATTGAATTAAGGGCTCACCCTATTCCAATATGGTCCCATTTTAACTAATAACATCTGCTAAAAACCTACCTCCAAATGAAGTTCTGACATTCTGAGAAGACAACAATGGGAGGGGGCGCTATTCAACCTGGTATGGTCCCTGTGGTTCTTCCTCCCTTCCCTCTTCTGTCTTGTATTCTTCCTGGTTAACTTTCAAACTACTCAGCCACATGTTTGGCTGGTCTTATTTTCTTTGCCAGTTTTGTAGCACGCTGGAATACTTGACTGTTCAATCTCCTAGTTACTGCTTTCCTGCCCACAGGTTTTGTCTTTTTAGTTTTCCCTCCTTCAAGGCACCTCTCATGAATGCCCCCTAGAAACCTCCCACCCCCCTACCCTGCACTTCTTTGGATCTGATCCAAAACTTTGAACTTGCATAATAATGTTTTCTTTCCTGAGCCACCATTAAGAGACAGGACATGGTCCTACCCCCTTACTAACCTAATTATACAAGGTTGGGGTGTGCAGCTATAACTAATATTTTGAAATATTATCTTATATTCAACTTCTTTCTCATTTCCTGTAATTCTTGCTGCTCTAAGGTTCCACATTTATCGAAGCTGAGCGTACCTTCAGGGAAAGGGCAGAAACCAGGGAAAAAAGAAGTGTCAGGCATTCGAAAGAAAAAAGGTGTTTTTTTTTTTTCTTTTTTTTTCTGGGAGGACCTAGGCTTTAAATTATTAAGCTTTAGCTTGGAGAAGTCAGACCACAGCAGTTTTTCTATAAAGCAGACAGTAAGAATGTAAGATTGAAATGCGTTTCGTGTTTCTTTTGGAAAGATGGTCAACTTTCCTCTGGCCTGGTGAGAGGCTTATGGTCAGGGAGAGTAGAAGAGCCCAGGGAGAGGAAGGAAAAAGAGATGGCAGATTTGGAAGATAGGGAAATGGATG